>NC_137691.1:20036660-20184160 GCF_963989245.1 Nansenia antarctica
CTATCATCTCAGAAATATTTCCAAACTCCGTCCCACTCTAACCCTGTCAGATGCAGAGAACTTGTCCATGCCTTTATCTCCTCAAGACTATACTACTGCAATGCGCTCTTCATCGGGATTCCTGGCAAAAGCATACAGAAGCTGCAATACATCCAGAACAGCGCTGCCAGGATCCTGATGAGAGTCCGCAAATACGAGCACATAACCCCCGTTCTACACTCACTACACTGGCTCCCTGTCTCATTCAGAGTTGACTACAAGTCCTGCTTCTCACCCACAAATGCATCAACGGACACGCACCTCCCTATCTGCAGGAACTCATCACTCCACAAACCTCCACCTGCACCCTCAGGTCTTCAAACAGTTTGCTCCTCCAGGTCCCTGTTATGATTAATAACTGTCCACACTTGGATAACAGTCATCACTTTATTATCTCCTCACATCGCCATCTTGCACACCAACAACACGTGTCAACCGGGGTAACTCCACTACCTTCCGGTGTCTCTTAAAGGTGCAGTCCCACATACATAACATTTACCCCCCCCCACAGGAACCAGAAGAACACAATGAATAACACAACATTATAATTATCAAACTTTTTTTCCTTTTTTTTAAACTTGATGAACTGGGTAGACTGCCAGTCACCAGCATAGCCATGTGGGTTATTCTGCCACTGAACAGGCTATGCCCTAAACCCTACCCTTGGGTTCACCAGTCCACGTTATAGTCTCTCAGGTGTGCTGGTCTGACCCGGGCACGGGCCGGACGAGCCTCTGGGCGAACCCCGGCCTCCACCAGTTCAGGTGGGAACTCAGCTGGACCCTGCGGTTGTTCTGGGTCTATGATGGGAGGCGATGCCACCTTCCGAAGCCGGCTTGCGTGCCACCGTGATCCGTCGTCCAGGCGAAACGAGGCTGGGCCCAGCTGAGCGGTGACCTTCATCGGCGCAGACCAGAACGAGAGCAGCTTGTGGTCCCGGTTAGGGCGGCGAATCCTGACCCAGTCCCCCTCTGTGAAGGGAGGTATTCTCACCCTCCGTCTCCTATCGAACCGCTGCTTCATCCGCCACTGTGCGTCTGCGACCCTGGCGCTCTGGCCGGGTGCTGCTGCTGGCGTGGCGACCGCTGGGGCCCGCAGCCGATTGAGAGGAAGCTGCAGCTCACGGCCCATCATCAGGAGTGCTGGGGAGCTGCCGGTAGTTGAGTGCGGCGTTGCTCTGTAGTGAAGCAGGGTGCGGAGCAGCGCGGCTGAGAACGGCAGGCCCTCTGCCAGGTGTGCTCTGACCCCATTCTTCAGAGTCTGGTTAAAACGCTCGACCCCCCCATTTGCCTCCGGGTGGTAGAACGCCGTGCGTATGTGGTTGATCCCCCTTTCCTCCACGAAGACGGCAAACTCCGCTGAGACAAACTGCGGGCCATTATCCGTTGTGATGGCGTTTGGATTGCCCCACCGAGCAAACAGAGAGGAGAGGAAGTCAGTGACCACCCGAGCTGTTACGGACCCCGTGGCGACCACCTCTGGCCACTTTGAGTGGAGGTCGTAGGCCACTAGGAGGAAACGTTGGTGGTGTGGGACGCCATGAAGTTCGCCACATATGTCCAGCTGGATGTGCTCCCAAGGCGTGGGTGGCCACTGTAAGGGCTGTAGGGGTGGTGAGGGTGGCGGGCCCGTCTTCCCACTGACCAGGCAGGCCGTGCACTCCTTCACCATCATCTCGATATCACGGTCTATGCCCGGCCACCACACCAAATCCCTGCAGCGCTGCTTCACCTTTACAATGCCCAGGTGGCCCTCGTGCGCCATGGCGAGGACGCGCGCCCTGAGGTCGCTGGGGATGAACGTGCGGAGCCCCCGGGCCACACAGACACCGTTCCAGCAGGTCAGTTCATTCCTGACCCGATGAAAAGGCGCCAGCTCCTCCGGCACTTTCGTGGGCCAACCCTCCCGGATGTAAGTGCGGAGATGGGAGAGCGTGGGGTCCTCTGTCGACGCGCTGAAGGTCCTCCAGGGAAACCGTGGCCTGGAGTGGGGCGTGAAGCATGAGCACGAGCTCTGACTCCATCTCGTCTGGGCCCTTGTTGGGCAACGGGCCGGGGTTGGGGCCGCCGAGTGCTGGGACGGGGGTGGCTCGGGAGAGCAGGTCAGCCACTACATTTTCCCTGCCGGGGGTAAACAGTGTGGTGAAATCATACGGTTGAAGCCTCTCCGACCAGCGGTAGATCCTCAGCGGCTTGTGGCCCGAACCTGAAGTAGCGAGCAGGGCCGTGAGAGCCTGGTGGTCAGTTCGCAATGTAAAGTGTCGCCCGTACACATACATATGCCACCGCTCGCACGCCCAGACGCAGGCTAGCGCCTCCCGCTCCCCCACCGAGTACTTTTGTTCAGCTGTGTTGAGGGACCGAGAGGCGAATGCCACCGGGCGTTCCGTGCCCCCCTGGATCTGGGACAGCACCGCCCCGATCGCCGTGTTGGATGCATCACACGTCACGAGTGTGGGGCTCGCCAGGTCAAAGAATGCCAGCACCGGCGGCGAGGTCAGCTGCTTCTTCAGTTGGTGAATAGCAGCAGAGCAGGCCGGGGTCCACTCCCAGACCGCGTCCTGTTTCAATAGTTCACGCAGTGGGGAGGTGGTCATGGAGTATCGGGGAAGGAAACGCAGGTAGTAGGCCGTCATCCCAAGAAACGAAGCCAGCTGAGCTGGGCAGGACGGCTCCGGCAGGCGCAGCACAGCCTCTACGTTAGAGTGTAGCGGGCTGAGTCCGTCGGCGGTCAGGCGGAACCCCACGAACTCGATGACCGGAGTGGCGAAGGTGCACTTTTCCCCATTTAGCGTGAGGTTGTGGCTGGCGAGGACGTCCAACACCCTCGCCAGGCGCTCGTCATGGACGTCCGGTGTCGCACCATGGACCACTATGTCGTCCAGGAAGATGACCACGCCCGGGATGCCGGCGAAGATGGTGGTCATGATCTTCTGGAAACAGCTGGGGGCTGAGCTGAGACCGAAGGGCATGCGGGTGTAGCGGAACACCCCGCCATGCGTCACGAAAGCTGTCAGGTTGCGGCTGTCGGGGTGCAGCGGAACCTGTAGGTAGCCTTGGCGAAGGTCGAGTTTCGAGAACACAGAGGAGCCGTAGAAATGTGCAGCCAGCTCCTCCACCGTGGGCAGCGGGTACCTGTCCGGGATCACTGCCTTGTTGACTGACCTGAGATCGATGCACGGACGCAGGCCCCCTGACTTTTTCTTTACCACCACCAGGTTCGAAATCCAGGGGGAGGCATCGACACGCTCGATGATGCCTGCATCCGAGAGTTTCTGGAGCTCGGCGGTGACGTCGTCGCGTAGGGCGAGGGGCAGGCGGCGTATGGGCTGTATCACCGGATGCACCTCGGGCTTGAGGAGGGGCTGGTGGTTGAAGGCGGTGAGGCAGCCCAAACCGCTGAATAGAGCAGGCCAGCGTTGTTCCCACGGCGAGCCGACAGACAAGATGGCGGATCCAACATTGTCCATGAGGGTGAAACCCAGCTCGCAAAACAAATCAAAACCCATGAGGTTAGAACCCTGGTGAGACACCTGAAAGGTGAATGAGGGGAGGGCCTTAGTCCCGTAACGCACAGTGAAGGCGATTGTGCCCACCATGTCTATTTTGGAGTGCCCATAGCCATAAAGGGCCTCGGCGTTGGCAGTGAGCGTTCGGAGTGGAAAGAGCCGCCGTACCGTGGCAGCGTTCATGAGCGACCTGGAGGCCCCCGTATCCACCAGCAGTGGGAGGCGAACCCCATCCAGCTCAACAGTGCACCACTTAGCCGGTCGGGGGGTGGCAGTCACTGAATGGATGGTCGTCTGTGTGGGCCGTCCCGGTGTACCTTGTGGCCGTGGACTGTCTGTTGTGGGGGTAGAGCGGCAGACCCGGGCAAAATGGTTCTGCCTGCCACAGCGCTGACACTGCTGCCCCTTGGCAGGGCAGTTTGGGGCTCGGCTTTGGTGTGATGATGAGCCACAATTACCACAGGCCCGGCGTGTTGTCGTACCCTGGCGTGCAGCAAAGTTCACATCGAGGCCGTCCTCTGGGAAACGGGACTCGGAAGGCTCCGTGGGCGGTGCCACCATTTGAGTTAGTAGCATGGGTCTGGGGGGAAAAGAGCTGGAGGTGGGCGCTAGCTGTGACTTCAAGGCTGCTGCTGACTCGAGCTGGAATGCTAAATCCACAGCTTTAGCTAAAGTTAGGTCGTCTGGCATCATTAACAACTTGTCTCTGAGCTTTGAGTTATTAGTGTGTTCAGCCAGCTGATCCCGTATCAGTTCGTCTTCCAGCACCCCGAATTTACAGAGGCTGGCTAGTCCCCTCAGATCAGCCACGTAATGGTGGATAGACTCACCCGTCTGCTGCCGACGTTGGCGAAACATTATCCGCCGGAGCATTACATTCTGTGGAGCAGCAAAATGTCCATTGAGCAGTGTCACACAGTCCGCGTATCTCGGAGCGGGTCCGAGAGTCCGAAAAATCCGCTGTCCCTCGCTGCCCAGTGAGTGAATCAGCAGGGCTTTTCTTCTCGGGTCACTAGCACCGGCCAACCCGGCGGCTACTATGAACGTTTCGAAGGACTCACACCAGCGAATCCACGGGACCGGTGGATCGCCCGGCAGGGCGAGGAACGGGGAAAGAGGTGAGAGTAGAGAATCCATAATCCTCGTCGCCAATGTTATGATTAATAACTGTCCACACTTGGATAACAGTCATCACTTTATTATCTCCTCACATCGCCATCTTGCACACCAACAACACGTGTCAACCGGGGTAACTCCACTACCTTCCGGTGTCTCTTAAAGGTGCAGTCCCACATACATAACAGTCCCCAATACCAGGCTCCAAACCATTTGCGCCGAGCCAAATCGTCTGCTAAATGACTGTAACCCCTTGGGGGACATTTGCACTTGATCAAATAGGCTAAAGACTACAAAATAAATCAAATAGCCTACGAAACATGCATTGATTTATAGGCGATGCCGTTGATTAAGCAAAAGATATACATGTATTTACAACTATATACGATTCAATGCGTGAATCTCAGTCGGGGAGTTCATTTGTATTTCTATCATGCTTTTCATTTCGTTTTGTTCTGTGTTTAGAACAACAAAATATGGTGTCTGGAAAGTCAACCTATGCTTAACTCTGGGTGAAATAGGCTATGTTTGCTTTGTTTTGATATAAGGCGTTCGTGGATGTTTTGACAACATTATTATTAATATAAATAATACAATGAATATTAGCCTATTACAATCATGAAAATCAGAATGATGGTCATGTTTCTATAAGAATCTCCCTTCATCTACAGAAAGAGGAGGTAACCTACATGCCATACTGTACCAATTCACTGTCATCGTCATGTTCTAATATCACAAATGTTTTTATATCATGTTATTATATCACTATTTGCGCTTCTGCTTAGATGATGAACTGCATTTCATCGTCTGGTATTTGTACTCTGCAATGACAATAAGATCTAATCTAATCTAATATTTGTTTTTTAATTTTATTATTAATTAGTTATTCATTATTGTTCAAATCCACCATGAAGTTATTCAATGTGACTGAATCAGCTGGATCCGTTACACATCCAAAATATGATCATAGCTGGGGATTACATTACACTGTACGTTTTCATATAAAGGATGTGTGGTCTCACATGTGTGTTGATATGTGGAGATGATGAGCATGGGCCGTGTCATTGATCCCAACATCAAGCAGCAGGGTCACCACTTTCCCAGATGTACACAGTGCTCTGTGAGTCTCTCTCCATCACCTCCCACCCTTCCACCTGTTCCCCTGAGACATGACATGTACCCCAGGAACAAGAGCATTGACCACATGGCAGCTCCACATTCCTCATTGTCCCTGCAAGCTCACCATTGGCTACAGACTGTGAGAAACTCCAACAAGACCGAGACTCAGGCATTCATATGCAGAGTTGGGAGTATATATAGGAGGGATGAAGTCAGTAGGAACCAGATTCTCTCTACACAGAGACTCGTCCAGCCATGGCACCTACAAGCACTTCAGCAAAGACCTTCTCCAAGGAGCACCAGTCTCTGACCAACAAGGTGAATTGAGATTACAATCATTCATTCAGGATTGCCTATATGTAGTAGCTAATATATCTTCAAATGACAGATAACACATGCAAGTTATTAATGACTCCTTTTTCATTTTTTGCAGCTAAGAAAGAACAGTGGTGGAAAAGTTATGCAAATATTGTATCAACAGCAGCATTGAGCAGCTAGTCTCCTGGGTCCGGAGATCCTCAACCAGCAGCCTGACTCCAAGACAGAGAATGTCTCTCTCCTGGCTCCTGGCTCCTGGCTCCCTCTCTGACTGCTGTTAATGAATGTCTGGATCTTCTGATCGTCTTTGTTGTCATTCTCCACGTCTCCGCACCGCAGAGAAGCACACTTCTGACGTTGGGGTTGAAGATGCGCACCTTCGTTGGTGTTGCTATTTCCCGTATGGGCGTGGTTATTTCCCGTATGGGCGTGGTTATTCCCCGTATGGGCGTGGTTTCGTCTAAACTCCGTTGTGATTCGGGTTCAGGCTGCCGGGTCTCATTGAGCTTCCAGCCCAGCGACGTGACTGACTGAAAACTAAGCAAAACTCTTCTGCGTGGAAAAGCGCTGGAGTTTATTTACTTTAAACTAGTGATGGGGGAAACGAAGCTTTCGACGCATTGACACATTCTACTCTATCTACTGATACATTTGTATCTATTACTCTATCTACTGATACATTTGTATCGACGCACATTGCGTCGGAAGATCGACGCTGTGTCGTAACATCACTACTTTAAACCTTTAAACCGGGATTCGCTCAAAAGTGGTGGAAGACGCCATTGGTAAGTAGATGTGGCTTGTTTGAAACACGTGTTGTTTGGATGTGTTTGTTGTCGTTGTGAAGCGGGAAGGTGCAGTGATGAGTTGTGGTAGTTGTGATCACGTGTCTGATGTTTTCCTAGTCTACACTTAGGCTGCGTTCGTAAACTCGCTCCGACAGTGCCGGAGCGCACACTGAGTTCAACGTCACAAAGAGACCAAGTAATTTGATTGGACAAGAGGCATTCCATGAGTGCTGATCAGATTTCCAGAGCGAGTTCACGAACGCACCCAATGTCAGCGCAACCTAGAATGTTTCAGTGTTGACGGTTTATCTGTTTGATCTGAGTTTGGTGACCCCCTGTTGTGTGTGTTTGCCGAATTACAATTACATATTATTTACTTGTTTGATAAAATACAAATACATATGTTGTTTATGGCATTTCTGTCTTAGTTTTCTCTTGAGCACCATTCAATTGTTGATGCATATAATGTAAATGTTATACGGATAAGGAACAGGAAATAACAGTAGATTGTGATGTATTTGTTTCATTGTATTGCTTATGATTATAACTAGAGACCCCCCCCCCGCCCCCAGGCTAGGACCCCCTCCCAGGCTAGGACCTCCCCAGGCTAGGACCTCCCCCCAGGCTAGGACCTCCCCCCCCGCCCCCAGGCTAGGACCCCTCCCAGGCTAGGACCTCCCCAGGCTAGGACCTCCCCCCAGGCTAGGACCTCCCCCCAGGCTAGGACCTCCTCCCAGGCTAGGACCTCCCCAGGCTAGGACCTCCCCCCCGCCCCCAGGCTAGGACCTCCCCCCAGGCTAGGACCCCTCCCAGGCTAGGACCTCCCCAGGCTAGGACCTCCCCCCAGGCTGGGACCCCCCCCCCGCCCCCAGGCTAGGACCTCCCCCCAGGCTAGGACCCCTCCCAGGCTAGGACCTCCCCAGGCTAGGACCTCCCCATGCTAGGACCTCCCCAGGCTAGGACCCCTCCCAGGCTAGGACCTCCCCAGGCTAGGACCTCCCCAGGCTAGGACCTCCCCCCAGGCTAGGACTTCCCCAGGCTAGGACCCCTCCCAGGCTAGGACCTCCCCAGGCTAGGACCTCCCCCCAGGCTAGGACCTCCTCCCAGGCTAGGACCTCCCTCCCCCCCCAGGCTAGGACCTCCCCAGGCTAGGACCCCCTCCCAGGCTAGGACCTCCCCAGGCTAGGACCCCTCCCAGGCTAGGACCTCCTCCCAGGCTAGGACCTCCCCCAAGGCTAGGACCTCCTCCCAGGCTAGGACCTCCCTCCCCCCCCAGGCTAGGACCTCCCCAGGCTAGGACCTCCCTCCCCCCCCAGGCTAGGACCCCCCCCCAGGCTAGGACCTCCCCAGGCTAGGCCCTCCTCCCAGGCTAGGACCTCCCCAGGCTAGGACCCCTCCCCCCCCCAGGCTAGGACCTCCTCCCAGGCTAGGACCTCCCTCCCCCCCCCCCCCCCCAGGCTAGGACCCCCCCCAGGCTAGACCTGGCTTGTGGGAGTCAAGCATTCGGCGTTATACAACTTTTTTTGCGAATCCCATCTGATAGGCGGGCCCTCCATCCGAGCCTATTAGGAAAGTGACGGAAGTGACTGGGAACCAGATAGTTTCCATGACGACACGCACGCCCATCCTCCTCCTATGATGAATGACTTCAGTGTTGTCCTTCTATTGTAGCGTCCACTGGACTACACCCTTCCTGTCACATGACTAGGAGGCATGGTGATTCAGACTCAGATTCAATTTATTATTCATCATTGGCAGATGTACAGAGACAACAAAACGCATTCGGCATCTAGCCAGATAGTGCATAATGAAAAAGTCATCAAAGATACTGTATGTACAGTAAGATATGGGGTAGTGGTGGTCTAGTGGATAGTGAGTTGGACTTGTGATCGGAAGGTTGTGAGTTCAAATCCCGCCTGAAACCACACCACTACTAGTGTGCCCTTGAGTAAGGCACTTAGCCCTCAGTTACTCCAGGGGGAATGTCCCTGTAATTCGTAATTGTAAGTCGCTTTGGATAAAAGCGTCTGCTAAATGGCAAAATTTATTATTATAAATGATGTACAGAGCAAGGGCAATGGTTATTCAGACGATGTCAGTTGGCAGTTTAGGAGTCTCTTATGGGAGCCCAGGTGGTGAGAGTTGGCAAGTGGTCCAATGATGATAGGAGAGTAGTAAAGAGAGAGAGAGAGAGAGAGAGATGGGGGTAAGATATGGGAGATAGGAGGAGGACGATCGAGGACCTCTCTCTGGTCAGCTCTCCTTTCTGCCTGCCTCTCTCCACACACGCACACACACACACACACATACGCACAAACACACACATGCGCACACACACAGACACACACATACACAGACACACACGCTCACACGTGGTCATGCAGAGATGAAGATACACACAAGCAGACTCCCTTTCCCCAAAAACACAGCACACGCACACACACACACACGCGCACACACACACACACACTGCACCAAACTCCCTCCCCTAAGCAAACTTGGCCGTGGCCACACCCTCCAGACAGTGGGGAACTTTTCCAGTTGCGCCCAGCAACAGATCAACCAAGCTTCACACACACTTCACACACACCACACACACACAGAGCCTCCGTGTTCTCTAACACCTACCCTACATGCGCACGCACACACACTCATACACACACACACGATCCACAAAATTCTCATGAATTTACTCTTACCAATACTAGTCTCCTCTGCTAGGTCTATTGGGAAATAAGGCTGCTTCATTTAAACCCTACACACTTCAAGGGGAACACTTGAGAGAGAGTGTGTGTGTGTGTCCTTTCATAAACATATACTTTGTCTAATCTCATGCATAGTCCCTAGTAGGGGTAGATGAAATGTGGATAGTGCAGCAAACATCAACAAACGTCAAAACGCTGCTGACATACTGCCTGTGTGTGAGAGGGCAGCTGTGTGTCTGTCCTAGAGAGAGAAAGAGAGAGAGACAGAGAGAGAGACAGAGAGAGAGAGAGAGAGAGAGAGAGGATGAGAGAGAGACAGAGAGAGAGAGAGAGAGGATGAGAGAGAGACAGAGAGAGAGAGAGAGGGGAAGAGAGAGACTGAGGTGAGTGAGAGAGGAAGAGAGACAGAGAGAGAGAGGATGAGAGAGAGACAGAGGGGAAGAGAGAGAGACTGAGGTGAGTGAGAGAGGAAGAGAGACAGAGAGAGAGAGAGGGAGAGGAAGAGAGAGAGAGAGAGGGCGGTTGCTGCTGTTTACCAGTCAAAGGGCCTTAGAAGAGTAAACGTAAACACACACACTCCTTTCTCTGCTTGTCTAACCCTCTTCTCCCCTCCCTCCGTCCAGCCCTCCCTCTCTCCCTCCCCCTCCTCTCTTCCTCCCCCTCCTCCCTCCCCCTCCTCCCTCCCCCTCCTCCCTCCCTCCCCCTCCTCCCTCCCCTTCCTCCCTCCCCTTCCTCCCTCCCTTCCTGGTTGCAGTGTGTTGCAGTGGCAGAGGGAGAAGACTGGAATGCAGGAGACCACACCCTATCTGCAGTCACATGACTGACTGGGGGAGGAAACTCCCTGCTGCAGGGGAGAGAGAGGGGGAGGAGAGAGAGAGAGAGAGAGAGAGAGAGAGAGAGGAGGGAAAGGGAAAGAGAGAGAGAAGAGGGAAAGGGAGAGAGAGAGGTGGGGGGAAGGGAGAGAGAGAGGAGAGAAAGGGAGAGAGAGAGAGAGAGGAGGGAAAGAGAGAGAGAGAGATCTTTCAGAGTGTGTGACGTTAAAGAGAGGATGATGGGGGAAGAAAATTCGAATGGAGGGGAAAAAAGCGTGGATGAAAAAGAGGAAGGATGTTCAAATAAAGAGAGAGAGAGAGAGAGAGAGAGAGAGAGAGAGAGAGAGAGAGAGAGAGAGAGAGAGAGAGAGAGAGAGAGAGAGAGAGGACAACACAAGCAAAAAGAGACAGATAGAGGGATGACAGTGTGGAGTGGTAAATGCAGAGGGACACAGAGAAGAAGGGAGTGTTTGTATTTCTCCCTCTCTCTCTCTCTCTCCCTCTCCCTCTCTCCCTCCCCACCAGACACATGCTGAACTCATTTGCGTTTCTAAACACGGAGTGGGCAGAGTCACACACACCAGGTGAAATCACAGTGTAAACACACACACACACACACACACACACACACACACGCACAAAGCCACACAAAGCCGCCAAGCAGTGAACAATCAGTGTCTGTACAATCACACACCATTAACACTTAAAAACACTAATTTTCACACCACCGATGTGTGAGTGTTTGTGAGTGAGAGAGAGAGAGACTGTGAGAGAGCTGTTAAACATTGCAGCAGCTATCAGGTCGACAACTTGACAGCTCCAGCAACATGACTCATCTTGACCTTCAAATCAAAAATCATCCCCTCCGTCCACACCTCTCTCTCGCTCACACACACACACACACACACACACACACACTTTCTCTGAGCCCCACTATGCAGGCAGGCAGGCAGCATCTGGCCCACTATACACACCCCAGACTATATAAGGACTAGACCACAGCTTGAGACGATCTTGCCATTGAGCTTTGAATGAAAATTACATTTTGCTGTTTACCTGTTAAAAAAAAGAAGAAGAAAAAAAACGTTTCAATGTATTACTGAAAGAGCCTTGAGAAAATGTTGCAACTGATTTTATTTATGTTTTACTTAATTTAATTTAATGATTAATGTTAAGTGCAATATAGGCTGTGTTATTGGTATTGGTTCAATATGTGCAATAATTGCGAGTTTTAATAAACATTGAACCAGCCCGGCCCTCCACTTGTAACATTTTTACATTTTGGCCCCCTGTGTATTTGACTTTGACATGACTGCTATAGACCGTACCATTAATAGATATCTATAGACTGTACCATTATTAGATGTCTATAGACCGTACCATTATTAGATGTCTATAGACCGTACCATTAATAGATATCTATAGACCGTACCATTATTAGATGTCTATAGACTGTACCATTATTAGATGTCTATAGACCGTACCATTATTAGATGTCTATAGACCGTACCATAATTAGATATCTATAGACCGTACCATTATTAGATATCTATAGACCGTACCATTATTAGATATCTATTGGATGTACCATTATTAGATATCTATTGGATGTAGTATTATTTGACCCCCCCCAGTGTGTGTTGAGAACAGTCCCAGAGGGACCAGCCTCTCTGTGGAGATAACACTGACCTGACACCAGCTAGGCCGGCTCACAGCCAGCCTGACCACACAATCACAGGCTGACCCCAGACCAGGGCAAAGCCTGGGGCCACCTGCCTTATCTCCCACTGCAGTGGATGAAATGTGTTTCTTTTTCGCTCACTGACTCACACACACACACACACACGCACGCACACACACACACACACACACACACACACACACACGCACACACACACTCTCTTTATTCCATTTCACCCTCAGCTCATATTAATTACTGTGGAGAGTTTCACGTTTCACACGGGTGCTTCACCTTCTCCTTCCAACAGTATTGATTGATGTGCTCTTCACTTCTGAATTACAGTGGATATCCCCCCTGGACTTCTACCTCATTTTGTTACAACCTGATGTCTACATTTCAGCTTCTTATTGTTAAAATTAATTTATAAACATTTCCCCCCAAAGTATTATCTAATATTATTTTATTTTTATTTTTTTTGTCACTGATCTGCATATATATGCATATGCACATAATGCAGTATTTTGTGTAGATAAGTGACAAAAAAATAAAAATAAAACAATAATAATAATAAAGCCGGGTTGTAACACAACATAAATGTGAAAAAGCTCCAGGGAGATGAATAATTCAGACCCCATAGCACACTGCTTCCACCCGGCTGGCATTGACAACTGCAGCTCTAGCAACCATGCAAGCTCCAGAAACACAGAGCTGACACCCTTTTAATAACAGCTGAACAGGGCACCTGGGTGGCGTGGCTCACTAAGGAGCATGCCACGTAATCACAGGGTCCCTGCTTCCATCCTGGCCATCGACCTATCCTGCATATCATCCCCCTCTCTCTCTCTCAGCCGTCCTTCCTGTCAATCTCTACTGTCTCTATCCCAATAAAGCAGAAATGCCCTAGACATATATTTAGCCAAATGTATATTAAGAACTATAATAATAATAATAATAATTATTAATATTGTTATTATTATGGAATACAGTGAAGGCACAACATGGACAGAAGGGAATGAGGAATGTACCATCAAACATGCTCTGAACACAATGAGCCACTGTAGCATTCCTCCTTCCGACCCAGGGTTGACAATGAGCCCCTCCTGCGTTATGTCTCCCCCTCCGCCAGCCTCCACTGATGGAATACCGTTATTTTCACTCTTTGGTTCGACGCCAATTGTAGTTCAAACATTATACTGTAGTAAGGTCAGTGCATGTGGCCCATGCAAGTTAGCGAACCAACACGACCTCGCTCCAGCCCAACCCCTGCTCTGACGGTTTACATTGTATGGTTTACATTGTATGGGAGCGGTGGTGAGAGAGATGCCCTACACACGGCCCTCCTGAGTTATGACAACCATTCATGCGATGGGGGTGTGTTGTTATGTGGAACAGACACCCTCCTCTGCTACGCTGACGGTTGGAATCTGCCGACACGCTACACGCTACCATGGAAACTACAATCGTTCCAACCCCAGTGTCACCAGAAACCCTGCTCTTCCTGTTTCTAAAACACACAAATTGGGTTGATGATTACACACCTTTATGGTATGTGAATGAATGAATGAATGAATGAATGAATGAATGAATGAATGAATGAATGAATGAATGGTCTTTATTGTCATTGATATAGTACAGGTACCAAACAACGACATTTGGGAGGGGGGGCTCCCCTGGTGCTAGGAAAAAAAAACAAGAAGGGAAAGGAGCTGGTTTACATAAATAAAGGCTATGTACACTATCCACTATACTATACTGTACAGATAAAACACTTGCTGGACTCTATGCTATGCTATACCTATTCTAAAATTTCCTATTCTCCGAACCTTATGTACCCTAGGGTTGTCATATTGCACATAGTGTTATTGCACATTCATTTAAAGTGTGTGTGTGTGTGTGTGTGTGTTTTCTCACTTCAACTTATTCTTATTACTTAAGTCACTGTCTCAAAATATCAGTTAGGCTTGATTCCTGCCGGGAAGAGGAGGAGGAAGGAACTGCAGAGAGTCATTAGGAATGCTGCTCTGATCACAAGCTCTGGAATTTAGGAATGTGGGGCCTTCTCTCAGCACAAGGGTGTATATTTTGGAGCGACAAACTTGGCTTGTGTGCGTGTGCGTGCTGGAAGGGAATGTCACTCAACAACAACTCACACACACATGCACACGCACGCAGAGAGAATCTATGGTTTCATGTATAAACCTCATTCTCTGCATTCCTTCTCTCATAGACATTCCTTAGTCTGACTGAGTCATTCTGAGTGTACAATAGAATAACATTCCTCGGCCTGATATAAAATTACCCTACCCTGTGTGTGTTTGTGTGTGTGTGTGTGTGTGTATACGTATCAATGAGTGACTGTCTGTGAATTGCTAAAAACCTTAAGCTTATAATAGTGAAGCTTATTGAGGAAACATTTTTGCTACAACAGGATTCTCTCCTCCCACCACCTCTACCCACTGCTTTAGTTCCTTGTTCAGTCCCTCCCTCCCTTCCTCCCACCCTCTTTCCTTCCCCCTCTCTCTTCCCTCTCCCAGAGTAGAACAGCACACTGTGTGTGTGTGTGTGTGTGTGTGTGTGTACGTTATCTGGAGGGGTGGGGCACCACGATAAATCAAAAAACTGTCACCTTATCAACAGCTACAGCCTGCCTGTCCTACCTCCAACCCAGCGTGTGTGTGTGTGTGTGTGTGTGTGTGTGTGTGTGTGTGTGGTAAGCCTAATTCCCTATTCTTTAGGACACAATGTTTCAGAGTATGTCACAATTGTACAGTTTATGCAAAGGACTACATTTCTTACGCAAAGTGCAAAAGGTGATTATGCCTAGGGATAAATATAATTAAAGCCTAAACAACAATGAATCACACATCTATTGTTTAGCAGCTATACAACATTGAAAACATATTGAACTCTAACAAATCTACAATTAAATATAATGATTGATGTAATATATCTAATATTAAAAAAAAAATATATATATTTTTTAAGAAACTCATGTTCTGTAGTGTTTTACACACAATCAACGGCAATGGATTTTTGTTAGAAGTACGTTGTGAGAGAAATATACGTATGTGTCGCACAGCCGGCAACGGTACCCCCTAGGCAGGGCAAGTAGAAAGTTAGATGGGGCAAGTAGATTTCCCTGCATGGGAAAGTGTACATTTGCAGAGTCGTGGTTGGATGTGCCGGACATTAAACCATGGCTGCAGCCAGTTGCTGATAACATCAAGGAGGCATATTGTACACTATGTAGAAAGAAGATCAGTGTTGCATCGATGGGGATCAACAGGGTTAAGTCTCACATGCATGGCGCTAGCCACAAGGCCGCTGTTGGTCACCGAGAGCGGTAAGGTCTTTAAAAAGTATTTAAAAGGTTTTGAAATGAACCTCAAGATTCCTGCATATACCCTGATGGAGTATTGTGTTGTATTTGGAGTATTTGTGAAATATGCTCTTCATTGTTGGAATGGAATGGAATGGAATGGACTTTATTTGTCATTGCTACAGTACAGGTACCAAACAACGAAATTTAGGAGGGGTGGCTCCCCTGGTGTTAGGAAAGGATTTTTTATTTTTTTTATTTTTTAGAAAAAGCATAAAAGCATAAAATCACAAGAAGGTAAGGAGCTGGTTTACATCAATAAAGGCTATGTACACAATCCACTGTACTATACTGCACAGATAGTCAACTAGGGTTGTCATATTGCACAAAGAGTATTTTTTCACATTATTTTAAAGTGTCACAGTTTGCAGGCTTGAAAATGTACATGTTTGTGCCTCAGCACTAGCTGCCATACAATCCGTCCGGACTGTCCTGGGCCCAGAACTTAGGCCTTTTCTGTGTTCAGGGCCTTGACGGCCCTGTGGTAGAAGCAGTCCTTCAGTCTGTTTGTCTTAGCGGCCGGGGTCCTGTACCTCCTGTTCGAGGGCAGCTTGACAAAGTGTACGTGCCCAGGGTGGGTCGGGTCCCTGGAGATCTTATGCTTCCTTTGTTTCCACTGCACAGATCCAC
This sequence comes from Nansenia antarctica, assembly GCF_963989245.1. Lineage (NCBI taxonomy): Eukaryota > Metazoa > Chordata > Actinopteri > Argentiniformes > Microstomatidae > Nansenia > Nansenia antarctica. Next base: position 20,052,756 of record NC_137691.1, read on the forward strand.
CTCACGGCCCAGCTACCATGTCTGACCCCAGGTCCACACGGGCCCCTGGTTCTGGTTCTGGTTCTGGCTGGGGTTCTCCAGCCCAGGAAAGCCCACACGGCCGCTGGATGGTGGCAGTGAAGCTGGAGGACTGCAGGAGAACACTCAAACTCAATGTGGCGATGGAAGAGCAGGAGGAGGAGGAGGAGGAGGAAGAGGAAGATGTGATGGTGAAAGAAGAGGAAGAAGGAGGAGAGGAAGTGGAGGAGAAATATGGTGAAGATGGGGAGGATGAAGATGAGGATGAAGATGATGAGGATGGTGAGTTCATGTTGTGTATTTGGCGAAGGCCGGGCCAGATTAATGAGTAGATCAAAGGGCGCTGTGGTTAGAGAGTTAACTCTCTTGGGGGTGTGGATAGTTAACTCTCTTGGTGTTGAGGTTAGGGAGTTAACTCTCTTGGTGTTGAGGTTAGTTAACTCTCTTGGTGTTGTGGTTAGGGAGTTAACTCTCTTGGTGTTGAGGTTAGTTAACTCTCTTGGTGTTGAGGTCAGTTAACACTCTTGGTGTTGTGGTTAGAGAGTTAACTCTCTTGGGGGTGTGGTTAGTTAATTCTCTTGGTGTTGTGGTTAGTTAGTTAACTCTCTTGGGGGTGTGGTTAGTTAACTCTCTTGGGGGTGTGGTTAGTTAACTCTCTTGGGGGTGTGGCTAGTTAACTCTCTTGGGGGTGTGGTTAGTTAACTCTCTTGGGGGTGTGGTTAGTTAACTCTCTTGGGGGTGTGGTTAGTTAACTCTCTTGGGGGTGTGGTTAGTTAACTCTCTTGGGGGTGTGGTTAGTTAACTCTCTTGGGGGTGTGGTTAGTTAACTCTCTTGGTGTTGAGGTTAGTTAACACTCTTGGTGTTGAGGTTAGTTTACTCTCTTGGGGGTGTGGTTAGTTAACTCTCTTGGTGTTGAGGTCAGTTAACACTCTTGGTGTTGAGGTTAGTTAACTCTCTTGGGGGTGTGGTTAGTTAACTCTCTTGGGGGTGTGGTTAGTTAACTCTCTTGGGGGTGTGGTTAGTTAACTCTCTTGGGGGTGTGGTTAGGGAGTTAACTCTCTTGGGGGTGTGGTTAGTTAACTCTCTTGGGGGTGTGGTTAGTTAACTCTCTTGGTGTTGTGGTTAGTTAACTCTCTTGGGGGTGTGGTTAGGGAGTTAACTCTCTTGGGGGTGTGGTTAGTTAACTCTCTTGGGGGTGTGGTTAGTTAACTCTCTTGGGGGTGTGGTTAGTGTGGTTTGAAGACCTTAGTAATGTTGTTGAACAGCTCTGAAGAAGACTGGAGAGGATTCGCTCTATTTCACACTTGGAGTTTATTGAAGATCTCAGGCAGAGTAGTTACAGAGTAGTTACAGAGTAGTTACAGAGTAGCTTACACAGCGCTGGACTCAGTCAACACAGTGTCAGCAAGGACAGGTGGCAGAGAATGAACACCAGAATTATGTTTGACATTTTTATACACCGTCACATTATGTCTTGTCCTTTGGTCACATATGTCATTTCCTTTGGTCACATATGTCATTTCTTTTGGGCGTATTCTCTGTGTTCTAAAACACTGATGGGCCAGTTATTTGATCATCAAACCCATTTCCTGGGATCATGATTAGGTATATTATTCTAAGTATATTCTTATCAAAAGCTTGCGACAGCAGAAGTGTTGATGATGGTCAGGTGTGTGTCAGGGTTTCCGCGCTGGTCTTAAAAAGCCTTAAAGTCAAAAATCCAGCAGTCCAATTTGTAAGGCCTAAAAAAGCTCCAAAATGTCAGTTATTAGGTCTAAAAATGAGGTGCTAGGTCTTAAGAATGAGATCCTGCAAGGAAATCTGTCCGACCACGTCTATTTACACGGAAATTAATCAAGCTGGAACCCAAAAAATGCCAATTTGCTTCCTTTTTTGTCTGTATGGCAGTGAAATCCCTGATTTCATCACCTTGAGGATGACAAAAAGCTATCACATGGTGATAGGTCTAAAATTCTATCGGTCTATTCTATAGGTCTAAAAAGGTCCTACATTTGACTTGTAGGAACCCTGGCGTGTATTCCTGTTCACATTGTCTGCAGCTTCCTGTCACACAACAGGCACAAGACCCACTTCCTGTTTCTGAGTCTCATGACCGTTGGGATTCTGCTGACTTAGGCTGACTGTTGCACTGTTAGTACTGCAGCACATTAGAAATAGACTACCAGACTTCATTAGTATAACAGTAACTCATTAGTATTACAGTATTAAAACAGTACAGAAAAATAGTTGATTAACATGAGATCACAATAATTGTGTAGGTCTGCTCTCTGTCATTGTGCAAGGGCAGCAGTGTCCTTTTAAAAGAGGAAGCTTCTACTGGATCACAAGATCATGTACGGCTGCAGAACGTTCAGGTCAAGTTCAGGCCATTTATGCAACTGACTTCTCTGCACCATAAAACATTAGAAGAATAGAATATTGTATCAGTATAGAGAGTACAGAACAGTATACAAGATTACATAAAAATAGAATATGATAACAGGCTAGGCAGGAGATCTGGGTCTGAGACAATCCCTCTGAATCAACCAATGGTAGCTACCTAGCAACTAAAAAATAAATATTGCTGTGTACTAACATCTAACTGCATGTTTAACACATCACAACACGGTGATAGAACATCAACATGCTAAAAACACGTAACTACACATAATTAGAACACAGTCCTTTCTTTCGAACATGTCTTAAATGTACGTTTTTTAGTTTTTTTGTCAAGGATGTTGGCTAGGAAACACTGGAAACGCTCTGTGCAGGCGTGTTTTAGGTCACTGTCATCACTTGTAGCCACTTGAATTTGAATGGAAGGTAATACCCTCCATAGCCTCTCTGAATGTCAGGTAATACCTAGGCCTGGAACAATTCCAAATGTGTGCTCCTTGTCACCGTCTAAACCATGTGTCACTTAAGCAATATCACACGAGAGGGAGTGTGTTATACTGAATATCAGCACAGCTGTGATTGGGTCGTAGGTACGAGGCCGCAGGCCGAGTGCCGAAGACAATCACAGCCGTGCTGATATTCAGTATAACAGCACGACCTCCAGTGTGATATTGCTTTTATACAACAGTTATACAGCGCAATTTATTAGTTAACAGTAATAAGCGACAAGAGATTATGATTTGTTTGTTTATTTCATCATAAAAAATAAAAAATAATAGTTCCGCAACTGAACTTCATGAATGAATGAATGAATGAATGGTCTTTATTGTCATTGCTACAGTACAGGTACCAAACAACGAAATTTAGGAGGGGTGGCTCCCCTGGTGTTAGGAAAGAGAAAAAAAAACACTTTAAAAAAAAAAAATCACAAGAAGGGAAGGAGCTGGTTTACATAAATAAAGGCTATGTACACTATCCACTGTACTATACTGTACAGATAGACGACTAGGGTTGTCATATTGCACAATAGTGTTATTTCACATTTATTTAAAGTGTCGCAGTTTGCAGGCTTGAAATGTACATGTTTGTGCCTCAGCACTACACCTGATTTTTTCAGTCCAGCAGCTGCCATCAATCCGTCCAGACTGTCCAGGGCCCAGAACCTAGGTCTTTGCTGTGTTCAGGGCCTGGACGGCCCTGTGGTAGAAGCTGTTCTTCAGTCTGTTTGTCCTTGCGGCCAAGGTCCTGAACCGCCTTTTCGAGGGCAGCCTGGTAAAGTGTTCGTACCCAGGGTGGGTCGGGTCCCTGGAGATCTTGGAGGCCTTCCTGAGACAGGAGGCCTTCCTGAGACAGCGTGTGTTGTACAGCTCTTCCAGAGAGGGGAGGGAGGGGCCGGTGATCTTCTGTGCTGTTCTCACGACTCTCTGTAGCGCATTTCTCTCCGCTGTTGTGCAGCTGGAGAACCAGTTGCAGATGCCGTAGGTGAGGATGCTCTCCACTGCGCCGCGGTAGAAGGTCACCAGTATCTCCTGCTTGCTGTGTTCCTTCCTGAGGACTCTCAGGGTGTATAGCCGCTGTTGTGCCTTCTTGATGTTGGCTTTTGTGTTGTCCTTCCAGGTCAGGTCATCCCGCATGTGCATCCCCAGGAATCGGAGGGTTGAGACTCTCTCCACGCTCTCTCCGTCGATGAGCAGGGGCTGGATCTCAGACTTTTTCCTCCTGAAGTCTACGATGATTTCCTGGGTCTTTGACTTGTTCAGCAGCAGGTTGTTAACCTTGCACAGCTTGCTCAGTTGCTCTACCTCATCCCTGTACGCCGCCTCGTCCCCCCCCGAGATGCATCCCACCACGGTGGTGTCGTCTGCAAACTTTACGATGGAGTTGCTGGGGTGGACGGGGGTGAAGTCGTAGGTGTAGAGGTTGTAGGGGATGGGGCTTAGCACGCAGCCCTGGGGGGACTCAGTGCTGAGTCTGAGGGCTGTGGAGGTGTGGGGGCCCACCCGCACCATCTGGGGGCGGTCGGTCAGGAAGTCCTTGATCCATGCACATATAGAGTGTGATAGACCCAGGTCTAGTAGTTTGGTCACTAGCCTGTCTGGAAGGATGGTGTTGAAGGCGGAGCTGAAGTCCACAAAGAGCAGTCTCGCATAGCTGTTTCCCCTCTCCAGGTGGGATAGAGTGGCGTGGAGAGTCGTCGCGATGGCGTCCTCTGTGGACCTGTGGGCTCTGTAGGCGAACTGGTATGGATCCAGGTTGGGCGGGAGGCGTGTGAGTATGTGGGCCCGGACTAGTTTCTCGAAGCACTTCATGATGATTGGTGTGAGTGCCACCGGGCGGTAGTCGTTTAGGCAGCTCACCGTGCTTTTCTTCGGGACTGGGATGATAGTTGAGGTTTTCAGGTAGGGTGGGATGGTGGCCTGGGACAGGGACTGGTTGAAGATGTTGGTGAAAACCCCGGCCAGCTGGTCGGTGCAGTCCCTCAGCACCCGTCCCAGGACGCCATCCGGCCCCGAGGCTTTCCTGGGGTCCACCGCCTTCAGCACGCGTCTCACTTCATGCTCTGTGAGGGTGAGGCTGCTGAGAGCTGGAGAGAGTGGTGTTTGTGTTGTGGTTACCTCCGTTCGCCCCTCGTCGAATCGGGCGTAGAAGGTGTTCAGCTTTCCCGCCAGCAGGGGGTCGTCCTCTGCGGCTGTGAGCCTGTTGGCTCTGAAGTTTGTCATCTGCTGAACCCCCTGCCACATCCGCCTGGAGTCGTTGCTCAGGAGGCATTCCTCAATCTTCTCTCTGTGGTCTGCCTTGGCCGCTTTGATTCCGCGCTTTAGGTTAGCCCTGGTGGTGCTGTACAGCGGTGTGCTCAACTGGAGTGTTGCCTAGTAACCTGAACACAAACAATGTAGTCTAATTAACGGTCATTTAGTAGAACACCTGTGGGCAGAGTGATACATATAGTTAAAAGTCCCAGTGCTGTTATACTGTATATCGGCACTCATGGAATGCCTCTTGTCCAATCAGATTACTTAGTCAGAACTAACTGTTGTATAATGCCAGATGGAGCTTATGGCCAAAGCAGTTGAGCCATCCAAGCTTGCGCTCTGCAGCCACAATGTTAGCACCGTTGTCTGTAGTTAATCAGGAGAGTTTGTGCTCATCTGATTCCCAGTCTGCCAAAGCAGTTTGACTCCAGGGCCTCTGCAGGTGTATCAGCAGTGTGACTCTCAGGTACATGTCTGGTTTCTAAGCAGCTAGCCTGCAGAGTCCAGGTACATGTCTGGTTTCTAAGCAGCTAGCCTGCAGAGTCCAGGTACATGTCTGGTTTCTAAGCAGCTAGCCTGCAGAGTCCAGTCAGGTACATGTCTGGTTTCTAAGCAGCTAGCCTGCAGAGTCCAGGTACATGTCTGGTTTCTAACCACCTGGCCTGCAGAGTCCAGTCAGGTACATGTCTGGTTTCTAACCACCTGGCCTGCAGAGTCCAGTCAGGTACATGTCTGGTTTCTAAGCAGCTAGCCTGCAGAGTCCAGTCAGGTACATGTCTGGTTTCTAAGCAGCTAGCCTGCAGAGTCCAGTCAGTGGCTGTGTAGTGGAGGTCAGACTCGGTGTTGGAGCTTGACCACATGTCAGTTGTAGCAGAGTAGAAGGGGATGTTTTTTACATCATTGAGGATGTCACCCTTCACTTTCTCATACACATTAGGAATGGCAGTTTTAGATGTGGAAGTCTTACTAGGCAACTCGTATTGTCCATCAGAAGAGTTCAGCATGTCTTTAAATGCTGGCTTCTCCACTGTATTGAATGGCCGCATCTCTTTCGCCATGTAACGCGTCAACGTTGCCCGGGAGCGCGCGCCATTTGGGACTGTCCCGGTTATACTTCGTCCGTTGGCTTAACGACTCAGCAAGACCCAGCTGTCGGGAGGGACGAGCCACTGCAGCGGCACTGAGCGATTTGTTGACGACAGCAAATTGGGTGGGATGGTGACTTTTTAGATGTTGTTTCAAATTAGTTTGCATTTTTTACAGCGAATTTTTTCAAATTCGGCAAACTGACTCATCCACATTTGCGGGTTCTCCTCTCTGATTCGGCTTCAATCCAAAGTGTTCCCAAATGGGTGCGGTCGTGTCCTGTTTTGCGACAAGCTCCATCTCTCTACTGTAGACTGCTGTGTTTGTCTCTCTACTGTAGACTGCTGTGTTTGTCTCTCTACTGTAGACTGCTGTGTTTGTCTCTCTACTGTAGACTGCTGTGTTTGTCTCTCTACTGTAGACTGCTGTGTTTGTCCATCTCTCTACTGTAGACTGCTGTGTTTGTCCATCTCTCTACTGTAGACTGCTGTGTTTGTCTCTCTACTGTAGACTGCTGTGTTTGTCTCTCTACTGTAGACTGCTGTGTTTGTCTCTCTACTGTAGACTGCTGTGTTTGTCCATCTCTCTACTGTAGACTGCTGTGTTTGTCTCTCTACTGTAGACTGCTGTGTTTGTCTCTCTACTGTAGACTGCTGTGTTTTTCTCTCTCTACTGTAGACTGCTGTGTTTGTCTCTACTGTAGACTGCTGTGTTTGTCTCTCTACTAGGGCTGGGCAAACGATCAAAATTTCTTTTTCGATAATCGCAATAATTAACGATCAATTATCGATTAATCTATAAGCTTTTTTTTCATCAAAAAAAATTAAAATTAAATAAAACTAGGGCAGAAATAACAAGCATGTTTTCCTTGGGGAAAAAACGTTATTTGTGTTGCTATTGCACACATTCATTCACATTCAAACTAGACACTACAGTCAGATAACAATCCTCTTAATAAACAAGGCAGTGAGTAGCCTAAATTGTTTAACTTAAAAACACATTTTACATTATAAATACAAATATAGAAAATAAGTAACTCACCATAGGAGCAGTAAAAAAACAGTTACTCACAAATAGGAGGATGACTGAAAACGTTAGTGTCCTTAAGAGCGTCCAGCTTAACTTACATTTAAACTAGGGATGCTCCGATTTATCGGCCACCGATTTAAATCGGCCGATTTCACTCCAAATGACTCGATCGGTGATCGGCAAAAATGGCCGATCGCAAAAACCGATTTATTTTTTATTTTTTTATTTTATTTTATTTTTTCTGGGGAAGACAGATAACTGAACAGAAAACATAGGAGGACGTAACAGTATGTAAACCATGAAGGCCACGTTTATGATGTCTTTTATACAGCCATATCGACTGACTTGGGCTTCAGGCCCTAACTGGGTGATAGGCCAGACCTTTACTATGCCATAAAAATGGGTCTGCGTTTGCTTGGTGCCTAATGGATCAAAACTTTTGTCTAAAAAGCAAAAAATATTTAGGCTATCCAGTCAGTTATGTATTTAAAAAAAAATCGGTATCGGTATCGGTTGATCTTGAGGAAACAAATCGGTGATCGGTATCGGCCCCAAAAATCCAGATCGGAGCATCCCTAATTTAAACTCCAGCGAGAGACTGTAGGCGGCAGGCTCCGAGGGCACCGAGGGCACCGAGGGCACCGAGGTTGCGGGGATGCAGAGGTAGGTCCGCGCTAATTTGGCCAACCGAGGAAACCTTCTTTCGTTTAATTTCCACCAGTCAGTTGGGTCGCAGTTCAGGCGCAACTGCGTTGCGAAATTCAATGCGAAGGCAAATGCAAAGTTCATTTCTCACACATAACGTGGACAAACTAATTTCCATTATTATTATTATTATTAAAAAATAAAAAATAAATCAAATTTCTTAACGATTATCGAGCAAAATATTTTGTGATCGACCAAGATCCTTATCGATCAATTATCGATCGTCGATCATTGATGCCCACCCCTACTCTCTACTGTAGACTGCTGTGTTTGTCTCTCTTCTGTAGACTGCTGTGTTTGTCTCTCTTCTGTAGACTGCTGTGTTTGTCTCTCTACTGTAGACTGCTGTGTTTGTCTCTCTACTGTAGACTGCTGTGTTTGTCTCTTTACTGTAGACTGCTGTGTTTGTCTCTTGTTAGAGCAAATTATTCAATAATGGCAGCCTGTTTCGTTTCAAGATGTATAAGAAAATATATTTAATATTCTTCTGCAGAAGGAGGAAGTTTACAGGTTCGTCAGACGCATCTGAACGATTCAAAATTCCTCCCAAAAGTGACGATCATTCATTACATGTCAGTATTTATACAATTCAGGTTTCCACAGGTAAGGGGTCCGCCCTCGGGTGAGGTTTAGACCAATCATGAGCAAGGGGTGTGAGTTTGTACATGGATGAAGATGATTGGGATGAAGGTTAGGGGGGAATCGGCCCCCACTTTCTCCTAGGGAGACAAAGGTGAAAAAGGAACACAATAGCCACAAACTGGTTCAGTCTGGTTCCAGAGCACCGGGTCTGGGGAACACAAAAGCCCAAAACTGTTCCAGATGGTCTAGTCCACTCCGGGAGAAAAGAGGGCAATCAGGTCTTTGTAATCATGTAAATGTGTCTGTTGTCTTAGCCAATGTCAAGCTTCAAGTGGAGAAACTGGTTCTATTGTGTGACAACAGGAAATCATCTTCTACAGCCCGCTGCAGACATTCAACCCAAGATGATGGAGTTTGAATCTTATTACATATAATAATTTTCTCTGTTTGTCTCTACTGTAGACTGCTGTGTTTGTCTCTACTGTAGACTGCTGTGTTTGTCTCTCTACTGTAGACTGCTGTGTTTGTCTCTCTACTGTAGACTGCTGTGTTTGTCTCTCTACTGTAGACTGCTGTGTTTGTCTCTCTACTGTAGGCTGCTGTGTTTGTCTCTCTACTGTAGGCTGCTGTGTTTGTCTCTCTACTGTAGACTGCTGTGTTTGTCTCTACTGTAGACTGCTGTGTTTGTCTCTCTACTGTAGACTGCTGTGTTTGTCTCTACTGTAGACTGCTGTGTTTGTCTCTCTACTGTAGACGGCTGTGTTTGTCTCTCTACTGTAGACTGCTGTATTTGTCCATCTCTCTAGGCTACTGGTGTAGACTTTTACCGCCTGAAAGCTGATTTGATGTACTGTACTGCGCGGTGTCCTCTGATAGGACAGCTCCTGTTCTATCTCGCTACTATCTTGTTTATGACGTTGAACCCAGTGTGCGCTCCGGCGAATTTACAAACACGGCCAGAATATGCACAAGGGAATCCCCGATCGCCACCGCTAAAGGTTTAACACCACGCTAACTTGAAAAAAAACATCTACTTAATCAAGAACGATGGCTAAAAGTTACACGACTAACTAACAACTAATTATTAACGTAACTAATTATTAACGTAACTAATTATTAACGTTATTATATATATATTACAACTAATTATTAACGTTAACACATCTGTCATCTTGCAGTGATGTAGGCTACTGGATGGAGAACATCTGAATGTTTCAGTAACTGTCCCAAAAATGTTGGTACGCAAAAGCGCCTATTTTCGTATTTTCTGGTGCGCATTCGTTATTTTGACCGCATGCGAACCTGTTATAGTTAACTAGGTAGCAGTGTTCTAGTTAACTAGGTAGCAGTGTTCTAGTTAACTAGGTAGCAGTGTTCTAGTTAACACTAGGAAAGCCGTGAGGTGTCATAGGGCACCAGTGAGTACAAAAAAAAATCTACCTTTGCACTCGATCAAATGTCAGGACCCTCCTTTCATGACTTTTCCTAGATATGTGCGTTCTACCACCCAGCATCTTTACATTTTCAAAATCGAGTTAGTATAAAGCGATTTTGCAGTATTTCTGTGTGTGTCTGTGTATTTGCCTTGGAATTTGGCTGCCATCTTTTTCTCCAAGGCTGCAATTCTCTTTTATATCAGCAGAGGTAGCAAGGGGACACACACTGTGCTCAATCTTCAGACTTCAGTGCTGAATTAGATACAGTATAAGACTGATAAGTAGGGCTGCAACAACGAATCGATGAAATCGATAAAAATCGATAATGAAATTCGTTGGCGACGAATTCCATTATCGATTCGTGTGGTCTTGTTCCATAACAAACCTACTTCCTGTTGACGCACGCCACGCTGTCTTGCCACGGTGTCGGCATTGCGAATCATAGCGAATCATAGCGCTACCTATGTCCGGAAAAGGCAGAACCTATGACCGGAACCGGAAAAGTGGGAAAATCCGGTACCTACACCGGCGCGGCGGCTACATTTAAATCATGCTACTCAAAAGCCTTGAGCGTGAATCTGTCTGCTGTCTGCTGTCAGGACATGCTAGTGAGTTAGCTAGCAGGGTTAGCTCGCTGCTGCCGCTAGCTGACTGTCACTACGCTGCTCGTCCAGCTGTAGTCTGCGTAGCTGTGCTGAGAACCAGAGCACTAACTGTGTTTCTATAGAGGAGGGTTACAGCTAACTTCCTATTGTTTTATTATATAAGTACTGCTGGGCTCAGCCCTTCCATGGTCTCCTGCTCTCCATGCAAATGCGTTAGTGTGAGTTCTGGCGAAGCGTCAGCTAAATGACTGTAATGTAATGCGATAGCCAGTGAGTGTTTGCTCGCATTCATGAATTCAATATTGCATGACAAGTGTATTTGTGTCACAATTTGATGTAAACAGACACCTCTCGGAAATTAGAAAGACATGAAATTCGTCTTGAAAGTTTTTCTGACCTAAAACTCAGATTTTCGTTTTTTTAGCTAACATTCAACTCGAAGATGTGAAGTACCCACTCGTTATTTTTCCGAACAGTTTTACGTTCATTAAATAAGTGTAATCTATAACACAATGACTTCGTTTCTTGTTGTTTGATGGGGATTCATTATCTTTGATGGGGATTTTCTGTGCTTAGTGATTTCAGGTGTAGCAACTTTCAAATACTCATGTCGTCTTCAATTTGTTTCCGATTTCAATGTATGATGCATCATTTGAAAGCTTACAATCTGTAGTTTAAGCACATGTAAAAAACAGAAAAATGATTTTGCCTACAGGTAGCCCTTTTCATTGGCAGTTGTCACATTTAGCTAGCTGGCTAACGTCAGTGGTAGAGCAGAGGTGATAAGCTAAAGGCTAGCTAGTGGTAGCCTAATAAACTACCCGTGAGTTAGAGTGAGGCACTGACTGTAGCCTAGCCTATTGTATGGAGTGAGAGGACACATTGCATTGTTTTGGAGCATATCTGTTTTATAAAAACATTAGTGTCTTGTCTGTAGCCTATATTGCACTTTGGGTTACTGACCTTTACATTAAGCAAAGTTATTACCTAAAACAATGCATGTATTGAGCTAGAGTTCAACTACTTTATTGAAGCAATCTACCGCCATAGTCCATGGCCTGTTGTTATACCTATTTGATGTAGCAAAGCCTTTTTTATTTATATTATTTATAATGTTTTATTAATACTTATTCATTTTGCACATGTATATGTATAGGCCTGGCTGATTTAGAAAACATAAAATAAAATTTGCAAAATAAATCTTTTTTTTGTGTGTATCGAAAAAATAATCGGCAGATTAATCGATTATCAAAATAATCGTTAGTTGCAGCCCTACTGATAAGTATGTAACATAATGTGTTTATATATAGGCTATATATAGCAATAGGGATGCATAAGATATGTATATGTACAGACAGTTATGAAAATGATAAACTGTACAGTTGTCTCCCAATCCCTTCAGATTTGTTGGAGCTGAGGGTTTTTTTTCACAGCGGGTTTACCCAAGTTCCATGCAATAGTGATAAGATATTATGATATGTGTAGCCTATGTCCAGTTATGAATGATACATTGCACAGTATGTACCTATCAAGTTGTGTGGTGCATGCATAGCTATAGCAGCAAAGTGATTGCAGTAGCCTACGTTTGATTATGCCTGTACTCATCAACGAATATTATATAACAAACAGATATTTATAATATTGTATATAATGTATTTTTTGTATATCACTGTAGACAACGGTGCTAGACCACTGGACCACCTCAGGCCACCAGTAATAACCATAATCAGCCCATTCTTGCCTATAGACAACTGTACAATCATTCATATTGAGTTTATTCACCCAATAAAGTAAAGATGAATAATACTGCCCTTCACCTTATTATCAGATGTTCAGTTATGATTAGACCTGTGTCGGCAATGATAATACACAACAGGCAAGACGGTTGTACCATATAATATACGCAGATGCATGCGACTGCAATGTACCATATATATCTGCCATATCATACCGTTTTATATTGAAAAATATGATGGTAAATAAATACATGTGGGACCGATGTATGATATGGCAGAGGTGTGGTGTGTATCAGTCAGTCTCGTTCCAGCGAGTCAACTCGTGTTGACTCAATAAGACATGCGCTCTGCGCTGCGGGCTACATTTGATTATGTAATCATCAACGGATATTATATAACGAACGGATATTTATAATAGGCCTACAGTATATAATGTATTATTATTTTTATTCTGAGCAGTCCCATTCTGCTTGTTCAAAGAATATAATATAAAACGCATCACATGTTTGTCATTGTGTGAAAATGTTTCAGAACCTTGGCTCAATCTGGAGCTGATCAACTCCGGACGGCAATAGCATGTTGTGGGTGCAATTGTGCAAGAATAACACTGGCATGTCCGCTCGCCAACTAAAGCACTTGATTATAAACATAATAAGCTCTACTATTCCAAAGGCACTGTATGTGAGAACTTTATTTATAGAACTTTAACTTTACTCTCATGCGCCGTGGGCTCTCGGAAAGCTGCGCATTGAATGTATTATGTATGAAAATAATGCAATAGGCTACATAGGAATAAGTGTGTTCATATGCAAACATACTCAATGGGATGTAATTAGTAGGCCATTGTTTATCAAAGATGACTCCTGACAATTGAATGCCATTTGAGATCGAGACTCGGTAGCCTAATAGTGATAATGAGTTCAATCGGTAAACAGTTATCATCTCAATAGGACGGCCAATGTAACGCGTTGTTTTTTTGATTTTGCATTCCTTGTTTCGTGGTAAACTAATCTCTTTCTGATCGTCCCGTTCACAAAAACCTAAGGTGCATAAGTCACGTAATATGGCGAAATAAATGTTCGTTCAGACAATACAACATATATTGAAAAATATGATGATGTATACATGTGGGATGGAGGTACGGGGATGATATGTGGCATGTCCGCTCGCCAACTAAAGCCCCTTTTTGCCTATAGACAACTGTACAATCATTCATATTGAGTTTATTCACCCAATAAAGTAAAGATTAATAATACTGCCCTTCACCTTATTATCAGATCTTCAGTTATGATTAGACCTGTGTCGGCAATGATAATAATACACAACAGGCAAGACGGTTGTACCATAGATCTACGCAGATTAATATTTGTAGATTCGTTTTCGAACATTAGATAGGCCTAGTTGATTTTGGCAACATTGTAGTAGCCAATTGCAGAGTGTATTAATTACATGTGGGATGGAGGTACGGGGATGATACAGTATGTGGCATGTCCGCTCGCCAACTAAAGCACTTGATTATAAACATACTAGGCTCTGTTTCTAACAAGAAGGCTTCTAACAAAATCATTGTATGGGACAACTTGTTTCTAAAAAGTGAGTTACAATCACTTGATGTAGGCTAGGGGGATGGTTGATGGGGGAGGGTTGATGATGGCTCTCGATCGTTTCCGATCAATGAACAAAGACATGGGGCCCTATTATGCACTTCTTAACTTGCCGTCTTAAGTGTTAATTAAGACGCACCGCCAGGTTAAGACCTACCGCCACCCTTATTATGCGCTTCATACGCGCTACTGCTATTATGCAGGTGTCGATAGGCGCCCACACATGAGACGTAAAACTCCCGTGCATATATTGCTCATTGTGGGAGTGTTCATATGTTAATGAAGTGCACTAGGCGCCCCTGCTATTATGCGAGTTGACTTTGCTCCTATCGCTAAGAAGTGGTTTGAAAAGTTCTTAAGTTTAGACTTCATGCACGTTTTGAAACACGAGCGCGCCTCCGCGGTTTGCGCATGCATGTGGGCACACATGAACACGCACGTGGCTCCACGGCAAGACGTCAATTACGGTCACAGTATAAATGCTTTATTTCAGAAGGGAGAGGCAGAGAAGCGCGCTGACCTCCTTCTTAGGACTTCCATAATAGCATAGCGCTAATGACTCAACGCAGCCGGTTCTTAAAGGGAATGGCACCTGGCACGCTGATTGGGTTGATTGAGAAGACGCCCAAAACACACCCATGACTAATTTCTTTGCTTAGCGCCGGGTTTTAGGCGCCCACTACAGCACGCATAATAGCAAAGTGGCCTTGACCACGCCTCCACGTCTTAAGTTTAGATCTACCGCCTCGTCTTATTGATGAAGTGCATAATAGGGCCCATTGTGTTTCCCCCGCTCCAGCACGTCCCAACGGTGTGTTTCTGTAATCATTTTCTCCTCCTTGTTGCATAAAACAAATCAAGACTAGCTCCTCTCAGGAGACCACTATTTATAAATAATAATCCACAGATAGGCACAGTCACAGTGCTACATGAAAATATCTAGCCACACACCACATATCATACCTCCTCCCTATATGTATTTATCATAATATTTTTCTATATAAAACGGAGGTACGATATATGGCAGATATATGTATGGTATATTATGGCAGTTTCTGGCGCCTGTCCCGTTCTGTTGTTCAAAGAATATAATATAAAACGCATCACATGTGTGAAAATGTTTCTGTAGCGAAGAACCTTGGTTCAATCTGGAGCTGATCAACTCCGGACGGCAATAGCACGTTGTGGGTGCAATTGTGCAAGAATAACACTATTTACAGCGCTGTCTTTTATTGCTATATTTATTACTGTTGTATATAAATGTGAACATTACAGATACCTGGTCAACACAGCTTGGGATTCCAAGGAAATTACTTGGAACTATGTGTGAAAGGGACAACATTGCAATATATATTACAGTTATTTTTTAATAATGATAATCAACTTTCATTCGTTAGTAATGAAAACTCCCGCAGTCTCGATCAATCTCCTAGATCAATCTCCTCTCCACTTACGTTACATCGACAATGGCATGCATACGTTATTATATATTTATATATATATATATATATATATATATATATGCCATCATTTGTTCCATAGTTCCTTATCAGCTGACTCTCTGCTCTGTCCCCACTTCTCTGGAACTGCATTTTTAGAGGTAGTGTCTTGTCATTTTCTCTTCTTGTGTGACATCGCCATCCAGCGATTTTTGTGCGTCAGTACACACTCCCCCATTGTGAAGAGTGGTCGTGTGATTCGACACCTCGTCGCGCTAAAAGTAGGTAAAAAAAATGTGCGCGTCTAGTGTTAACTAGGTAGCAATGTTCTAGTTAACTAACAGATTTTCCGGACTATAAAGCCCAATGCACACAGCGTGCGATTTCTGTTGCACGACAACATTCCATTGCAACGCACACGGCGTGCGATGCGATTTTGTTGCACCGCAAAATTCAATTTTCAACTCACACCATTGAAGTCTATGAGAAAATCATAAAAAATCGCATCCCAATGCACACGGCGTGCGATGCAATTTCTGTTGCACCTCAACATTCCATTCTCAATTGTTACGTAGTCGGACCAGGCAGGCTGATTACAATAGGCTCTACCAATATTGCTTGCCTTGCTTCCACAATTTCTACAAGATACAACTGGACATATTGTGATAAAATATGTGGGTCCCCTGATTTAGGGGTATTGGTAAAATGTCAGGAGAGGGAGCGCACAAAACACACAGCCAGAAAGGTGTATTATAAAAGCCACTTTATTATTCAGAATCAGAATCAGAATCAGACAGAAAGAGACTTTTATTGCCATGACATGTAA
Organism: Nansenia antarctica; assembly: GCF_963989245.1. Lineage (NCBI taxonomy): Eukaryota > Metazoa > Chordata > Actinopteri > Argentiniformes > Microstomatidae > Nansenia > Nansenia antarctica. The sequence goes on from NC_137691.1 coordinate 20,068,973, forward strand.
ACATGTTAGGAATTTGGTTTGGTACCATGGAGCACGGTTTACAGCAGGACAGGTGCAAGACAGGATAAGACAGTGCAAACCAACATCAAAGTGCAAGAGTCATAATATAAATATAAAGTGCAGAGATCAAGTGTTCAAGTGTTCATATCCAGACAGTCCAAAGCTCTCTGGGTGGGGGTGGAGGGAGGGTAGATAGATAGGGGTCAGGTCAGGGGGGAGGGGAGGGGGGGGGGGGGGGGGGGGGGGGCAATGGCATTTAGGAGCCGGATGGCTGTGGGGAAAAAGCTGTTTGTGTGACGGGCCTTCACAGTATTTAGGGACCGCACCCTCCTGCCTGAGGGGAGCGGGGCGAAGAGACCGTGTCCTGGGTGTGCGGGGTCAGCCATGATCTTCCTGGCCCTCCCCAAAGCCCTACTTTTAAACAGGGCCTCAAGGGGGGGCAAAGGGCAGCCAATCACCCTCTCCGCCGAGCGTATCACCCGCTTCAGCTTGGCCTTGTCCTTGGCCACTGCAGCGGGGAACCAGATGATGATGGCGGAGGTGACGATGGACTCAATGATGGCCGTGTAGAAGTTCACCAGCGTGGTCATAGGAAGGTGGAATTTCCTGAGCTGCCTCAGGAAAAACAGTCTCTTCTGGGCCTTTTTTGTGAGGGCGTCGATGTGGGGCCCCCACTTCAAGTCCCGAGAGACTGTCACCCCAAGGAAGCGGCATGACTCCACTGTGGTGACTGGAGTGCCTCCCAGTATGATTGGAGAGGGAGGGGGTGGGTTCCTCCTGAAGTCCACTATCAGCTCCACTGTCTTAAGAGCATTTAGCTCTAGGTTGTTCCGGGTGCACCAGGAGACCACCAAGTCAATCTCGCTCCTGTAAGCAGATTCATCCCCCCTGGAGATGAGCCCTACCAGGGTGGTATCGTCCGCGAACTTGAGGAGCTTGACCGACTGGTGGCTGGAGGTACAGCAGTTGGTGTAGAGGGAAAGCAGGAGGGGAGACAGGACGCAGCCCTGCGGGGAACCGGTGCTGATGGTCCTCAGCTCAGAGATGGACTTCCCGAGCTTCACCCGCTGGGTCCTGTTGGACAGAAAGTTCGTGATCCACCTGCAGGTGTAGTCAGGCACCTGCAGTGCAGAGAGCCCACACTCCAGTATGGGTGGCAAGATGGTGTTGAATGCCGAACTGAAGTCAACGAACAGGATTCTGGCGTAGGTCCCGGCCGTGTCCAGATGTTCTAGGACATGGTGTAGGGCCATGTTGACCGCGTCCTCCACGGACCTGTTGGCTCTATACGCGAACTGCAGGGGGTCTAGGAGAGGGTCTGTGATGGACTTTAGGTGGGCAAGGACGAGGCGTTCAAAGACCTTCATGACTACAGAGGTCAGGGCAACGGGTCTGTAGTCATTCAGGCCTGTGATTCTCGACTTTTTGGGGACAGGGATAATGGTGGAGGTCTTGAAGCAGGCTGGTACCTGACAGCACTCCAGGGGGGAGTTGAAGATGTTGCTGAACACAGGGGACAGCTGGTCAGCGCAGAACTTCAACATGGAGGGTGAGACAGCATCCGGACCGGCCGCCTTCCGGGGGTTCTGTCTCTTGAACAGGCGGTTCACCTCTCTCTCTGAGACAGAGAGGTGTGTGCGGGCAGAGGGGGTGGGGCTCAGGGGAGAGAAGGGAGGAGGAGGGGAGGTTGGGGAGAGGGGGGGGGAGGGGGGGCAGTAGTAGAGGGGGCAGACTGGGCGGGCAGAGGGGGTGGGGCTCAGGGGAGAGAAGGGAGGAGGAGGGGAGGTTGGGGAGAGGGGGGGGGGGAGGGGGGGCAGTAGTAGAGGGGGCAGACTGTAGTTCGAATCTGCAGTAAAACTTGTTCAGTTCATTTGCAAGGAGAGTGCTTTCTGTGGTCTGAGGGGGTTTTGGTTTATAGTTGGTAATTTGTTTTAGACCCTTCCAGACAGAGGCAGCGTTGCCATCTGAGAATTGTTGTTGCAGTTTCTCAGAGTAGCGATGTTTTGCTTGCTTAACAGCTGCCTCGAACTTGTACCTGGCGTCTCTAAACCTGTTCTTGTCACCCCTCTGCCAGGCATCCTCCTTCTCCAACCTCAGCCTTCTGAGCTGGGCTGTGAACCAGGGTTTGTCATTATTATAACTGACCCTGGTCCGAGTTGGAACACACACCTCCTCGCAGTAGCTGACGAATGACGTCACAGTGTCAGTGTACGCATCCAAGTCGTTACCGGCCTCAGCCCCCGCCCACTCCACATAGCCCTCGTCACAGCCAGCCCGCTCTAACCAGGCGCTGGTTTTCTCCTTAGCCTCGCTGTCCCATGTTCTGAACGACTTAACTACAGGTTTTGACACTTTTAGTCTCTGCCTGTAGGATGGGATCAGATGGACAATGTCGTGGTCAGATTTGCCCAGCGCAGCTCGGGAGACAGCGTGGTAGGCGTTCTTGATGGTACAGTAGCAGTGGTCTAGTGTCCTCTCCCCCCGAGTGGGGCATTTGACCTGCTGCCGATATTTGGGCAGAGCCCGGCTCAGATTTGCTTTATTAAAATCCCCCAACACAATCACAGCACTGTCCGGATATAAACGTTCAGTCTCCATAATATGCTCAGCTAATGCGCTCTGTGCCTCTTCGACAGCAGCGTCTGGTGGGATGTACACACAACCAAGAATAAAAGAGCTGAACTCACGGGGCGAGTAAAACGGGCGACAGTTAATGATGATGAGTTCTAGGGCAGTCGAGCAGTGTTGTTTAATCACTGTCACGTCAGTACACCAGGACTCGTTAACGAAAAAACATACCCCACCTCCGCAGACTTTTCCGGACGAAAGTGTATCCCTGTCGGCTCGGTACAGCTGGAAGCCCTCCAGTTGTACTGCTGCGTCTGGGACGTCCTCAGAGAGCCAGGTCTCCGTGATGGCATAAGCTGCTGAAGAGTTGTAGTCCTTGCTTTTCGCTACCAGGCACCGGAGTTCGTCCATTTTATTACATAAGGAGTTCACATTGGCTAGAAATATTCCTGGAAGTGGAGTGCGGGAGCCGCGTCTTCTCAGTCTAGCGAGAGCCCCAGCTCTCTTCCCCCGCTGTCGTCTCAGCCACCTCACAGCCTGGGTGAAGATTGCGGTTCCTCGGATCAGGATATCCAGCACTTCCGTAGATCGGGTGAGAAAAATAGGAACAATGTCCAAGGGGGTGGAATCCCTGAGACATAAGAGTTCTTCTCTTGTATAAGAGATGTCACAGAACACAAATCCAGACATACAGACACACCAAACAACACTCCATAGTACCACAGCTGCCATGGACGGCGCCATCTTGGACATGCGCACACGTGCGCACACGTCACGCACAACTCACTGGGCAGTAAGGAGAGGAGCACAACTCACTGGGCGATGATCAGGCAGACATAGATTCGGAGGACGGAGACAGTCCAACATCTAGCTATTCACCCTAGGACTCAACTTCCACAACTGATCATGCATCTCAATTAATCATCATAAATATACAGTAGTACAAATTAATCTCATTCAAATAATCATAGGCCTATAAATAAGACAAACATTGGACATATTGGCTGAATAGTAAATAATTAAAAGGGCACGTAACTCGCCGGGTATTTGAGACCCCCCCGTGGGGTCTGAGCGGTGCACTGCCAACCGCAGCCTGGGTGAAGATTGCGGTTCCTCTGATCAGGATATCCAGCACGTACGTAGATCGGGTGAGAAAAATAGGAAAAATGTCCAAGGGGGTGGAATCCCTGAGACATAAGAGTTCTTCTCTTGCATAAGAGATGTCACAGAACACGAATCCAGACATACAGACACACCAAACAACACTCCACAGTACCACAGCTGCCATGGACGGCGCCATCTTGGACATGCGCATACGCATCTGTCTAGCTGTGGGCTATATAGGTGTAGTGGCTGGCTGATGGTGATGTTCGTATCTAGTTGACTTCCCCAACTGCAAACGGTCACTTAACATCTCTTCAAAGAAGGAGACAGTCATCAACGAAAGGAGACAAACGAAAATGGGTGAGTAGCAACGTTAACGTCGATATGCTTTTATGTAATGATAGCTAGCTTTTTTGCCTGCCATACCATCGCCTGCCCCACCTCTGCCTGCCACACCTCTGCCTGCCACACCATCTGTATTAAAACACTTCATATTTAATTATATACAAGTTATTTTGTGATGCTTATTATTACATTTCTTTGTACCATTTATTTCTGCTAAACCTATTTGTTTACTTTCCAGTTCTTTCCTGCCCTGGCTCCACCACTCCTACCCAGGCCGACCACCGCCATCATCAAATATATATTTTTTTTTTACTGCATCTGTTCTGCTGTCCTCCACTGTACCAAATCAATAGGAATAAATGTGTGTTTTGGAAATGACTGTCTGTGATAGGAGTGTATCGCCCACCATCTGCTCATCAATCATCATCTGCAATATGACAACCCTAGGGTACATAAGGTTGCAGAGAAATAGGAAATGTTAGAATAGGTATAGCATAGCATAGAGTACAGCACAGTGTTTTATCTGTACAGTACAGTATAGTATAGTGGATAGTGTACATAGCCTTTATTTATGTAAACCAGCTCCTTTCCCTTCTTGTTTTTTGTTTTGTTTTTTTCTTTCCTAGCACCAGGGGAGCCACCCCTCCCAAATTTCGTTGTTTGGTACCTGTACTATAGCAATGACAATAAAGACAATTCATTCATTCATTCATTCATTCATCATAGCACCCTTGATAACTTATATACAATGTGTTAACAGCACAGCGTACTGTATATGGAATGGTTTTTCCGTCTGACATCTCAGTGGCCCCTTAACACGCCTAACAAACATTGCCAAAATGTAGGGAGAACGTTATACTGACCATTATTAAAGGGATGGTTCACTATGTTGACACTTGTTTTTATACAAATCTCTCTAAAAATGTCTTAAATGTACTACATATTTAAAATGTATGCCATTTGAGTGCAATAATAATAGTTCAAACTATTTATGAAATAGCCTTGTAGGGTCCCTCATCTGAATAGAACTCAATAACACAGTCTGTAGGTCAAAACAATACAGTGTGTAAATGATTGCTATTCAGCAAGTCAAAGTGAAGACTTTTTCAAACAGGTCTTATCATCTTATCAGGTCTTATCGTTTTTCATTGTTAATCAATTATTGAAACTAGATCTAATTATTGAAGCTAGATCTAACGTTAGTAAAAACCACTGCAATACATTCACGTAGATTACATTACATCGTGAACACCCACCCCTGGTACATTCGTAGAGAGACGTCTGAGTGAGAGCTGCACGCTAACGGCTAACACAGGCTAGTTATCTGAGGTAACTAGCTACTTAGCTAGTCTGAGAGAGAGCTGCACGCTAACATTAGTTATCTGAAGTAGCTACTTAGCTAACTTACCAGAGCATCCAATAGCAAGAGATATTGCTCTCCATGATTGGTCTCTTTTATTTATGTCCTTATACATCTCATAGCTGGGGTCGTATAGCTCCCTATGGCACTGAATAAACGTTATCAGCTTTTCGTCACCCATTTTAGAGTAGAGTAAATATAAATGTTGGGTTGCCAGATGTCCGGTTTTCAGTGGACAGTGTCTATACAACATGTGTATAATTTGGCTGGTCATTCAGTCGTGCTAGATTAGAAAATCTGGCAACCCCGTGCAGCCAAAAACTATATTTTAGTGATTAGTGAATGATGTGCCTGGCACACTGAAAAGAAGATGAGGTTTACCAAATGGCATCCATTATCCGTTGTGTCCAGTATGTATTTGAAATATATGATATGAAAATGAAATGATAATGTTGTACAATGTACATCATAAACCCTTCATGTACCGTAGGTGTATGTACTATATCAGACCTTTTGGGTCAGACCTTCAGCCTTTAACTTCTTTCAAAAAAGGAGACAGTCAAAAATGTATGCTCCAGTCTCTCTCCCCGTTATGAGTGACTCAATTAATTTAGATAGACCAGTTGAAGTTTTCCCAATTGTCCCATTGTGATGCAATAATCCGTCGCACCACAAACTTTTACAACATTTGCAAAATTTGACAGTGCGACAAAACTCACACGCCGTGTGCTTTGTCCCATTCAAAATGAATGGAATTTTCGCCGTGCGATTAAAATCGGGGCCGTGTGTGTTGGGATGCGATTTTCTCATAGACTTCCATTCAAACTTCAAAATGGAATGTTGTCGTGCAACAGAAATCGCACGCTGTGTGCATTGGGCTTAAGTCACACTTGTTTTCATAGTTTGGCTGGTCCTGCGACTTATAGTCAGGTGCGACTTATATATCAATATATATATATATAATTTCATACTGACTGACATGAACCAAGGAGTAAACATTACCGTCTACAGCCGCGAGAGGGCGCTCTGGGCTTGTGACAACTACATGCTGCTCCTGTACCACTGAAGAAATTAACTGAAACATTAACGGGAGCTTGGTGAACTTGTTTACCGGTAACTTGCTTGTTGGACTCGCTGGCTTGTTATCTTAATCTAGCCTATTCAGCCTCCCAGGTATGTTCTTTATGCTATTGTGTAGCTGAATAACTGTTAATGTGTTACGTTAACATACCGGCCACCTATTCAGCCTGTTCTGTGTGCTATTGTGTAGCTGAATAACTTGCCTTTCCAGATTAAATGGCTGTTCTTGGTCTTGGATTTTGTGAAATAAATGTTTAAATAAATGCGACTTATAGTCCAGTGCGATTTATATATGTTTTTTCCTCTTCATGACGCATTCTTTGACTGATGCGACTTATACTCCGGAGCGACTTATAGTCCGGAAAATACGGTAGTGTTCTAGTTAACTAGGTAGCAGTGGGGATTACTCGCTTGACTTGCGAGTTTGTGTTGTGATTCTCAATAACGTTGAAACATAGTTCCATGTTTCAAAAGAAAAGTCTGAACATTTTGATTGGTTGCTGATATGAGGACCAAAGCATTAGAACGTGTTGTGGTGATTCACATTAAGAGACATTCACCAAGAAGGGTTTGTACCTTTAAGAGTGGGGGTTAAAGGGGCAAGGGTTTCCGGTTCCGGGTGAAGTTATTGTGGTTGTCACGGAGAGTGTATGTTAGCATGTAGCAGAAGTGAGTGAAGTAAACATCATCGACTCCAACCTACGTCTGTCGTCTCTTTGTTGCACTTCCCACATTGGTGACCCTGACGAAAGCGAACGAGATGTCTGTCCAGAACCCCGGAAACGCCGCCGCGTTGCCCGCACCGGACTATGCTAACATATACGCAGCAACCGTCAAGCTGCCCGACTTTTGGCAGCAGAACCCACGGGCGTGGTTTCACCACATAGAAGCCCAATTCCGGCTGAGAGGGATAACGCAGGATGGGACTAAATATTTCCATGTGGTGTCTGCGTTAGATGCTTCGACAACGGCGCGCGCGATGATGCTGTTAGAGGATCCACCGGCTGTCGGCATGTACGGTGCATTGAAGACATTCCTGCTGAAACTTTATGAGCTGTCAGAATTAGAGAAAGCAGACCGCCTGCTGTCACTCAATGGCCTCGGCGACGGCAAACCGTCGGAGTTGATGGAGAGAATGTTGTCGGTGCTGGGATCAGCTGATCCCTCGTTCTTGTTTACACACATTTTCCTGCGGCAGCTCCCGGCGCCTGTGCGCACAGCACTGGCCAGTTCCCCCCTCTCCTCCACCAAGGATTATCGTTCTCTGGCTGCGGAGGCCGACAGGGTGTACCTCGCTAACCGGCAGCAGTTTATCCATGCGCTGCTGCCCCACCCAGACCACTTGACCCCACCTCCACCCCTGGAGGACTATACAGACACCGCGGCCGCGGTGACGGCCCGCCGCCAAGCCGACGACGGGCTCTGTTACTACCATGCAAGGTTTGGGTCCAAGGCCAAGCAGTGTCGCAAGCCATGCAGTTTCAGGGTACAGGGAAACGCCAGGGCCGGCGCTCATTAGCGGCTATGGGCGCCGGCCGTGACTGCAAGCTGTTGTTCGTCGCCGACTCCTTATCTGGCCGGCGGTTGCTGGTCGACTCAGGCGCTCAACGCAGCATCCTGCCAGCGCAGGCAGTGGACACCATGGCCGGCGGACACGGCCCCCAGATGGACGCCGCTAATGGCACACCCATACGAACATTTGGCATCAGGTATGTGGAAGTGTGTTTTGGCGGGCGCCGTTTCGGCTGGGACTTTGTTATGGCTGCTGTATCCACGCCACTTCTGGGTGCGGACTTCCTCTGTGCTTTTAACCTGCTGGTGGATATTAAGAACTGTCGCCTGATCGATGCCCTCTCTTTTGCTTCGTACCCCTGTACGCTGGGGGGGGCGGGAGCGCTTTGCCTGGCAAACACGCTGGCCACCGGGGATCCATATCAACGCCTGCTCGCCGGTTTCCCTGACCTCACTACACCCACGTTCTCAGCGGAGGTGGCTAAGCACGGCGTAGAGCACCATATCACCACCGTGGGCCCCCCAGTCTATGCCCGGGCCCGACGCCTCGACGCGGCCAAGCTTGCAATCGCCAGAGGGGAGTTTTCGACCATGGAGCGACTCGGCATCGTGCGCCGCTCAAAGAGCCCGTGGGCTTCCCCCCTACATATGGTGACTAAGGCCGACGGGGGTTGGCGCCCCTGCGGCGATTTCCGTCGCCTGAATAACGCCACAACCCCCGACCGGTACCCCGTTCCACACATACAGGACTTCTCTGCCCACCTGGCGGGGGCCGTCATTTTTTCCAAGGTGGACCTGGTGCGCGGGTACCACCAGGTGCCGGTCCATCCGCAGGATGTGCCAAAGACGGCTGTCATCACACCCTTTGGACTTTTCGAGTTTCTGCGAATGCCTTTTGGCCTCAAAGGGGCGGCGCAGACGTTTCAGCGCCTGATGGACTCTGTGCTCCGAGACATGCCATTCATGTTTGTTTACCTGGATGACATTCTGGTGGCCAGCGCGTCCATGGAGGAGCACATGACACATCTCCGGCAGTTGTTTGAGCGGCTCAGGGCCCACGGCCTCATTGTAAACCCAGCCAAGTGCCAGTTCGGGCAGTCATCCATCACCTTCCTCGGACACCATGTCGCTCCGCAGGGAGCCGCCCCTCTTCCCGCCAGAGTGGAGGCCATCACCAGTTTCCCCCGTCCCCGCACGATACAGTCTCTACAAGAGTTCCTGGGCATGGTGAATTTTTACAACCGTTTTATTCCCCATGCCGCCCACCTCATGCGTCCCTTGTACGAGACCCTGCGGGGAAAAGGGCCCAAGGACGTGTTGGACTGGTCCCCGGAGATGGACAAGGCTTTCGGGGCTGCTAAGAACGCGCTGGCTAACGCTGCTCTACTGGCGCACCCGTCTCCCACAGCCCCGGTCGCCCTCACGACGGACGCCTCTGACTATGCAGTGGGGGCGGTGTGCGAGCAGTGGGTGAACGGGGCTTGGCAGCCGCTGGCCTTCTTCAGCAAACAGCTCCGCGACAACGAGCGCAAGTACAGCACCTTTGACAGGGAACTGCTGGGTCTTTTCCTGGCCACCAGGCACTTTAGATTCCTGTTAGAGGGCCGCCAGTTCACCGCCTTCGTGGACCACAAGCCACTGACATTCTCCATGGCCAAGACCTCGGAGCCATGGTCTGGGCGTCAGCAGCGTCAGCTCTCGGCGATCTCCGAGTTCACCACGGACATCCAGCACTTGGCGGGCAAGGACAACTTCGTCGCCGACTGCCTCTCACGGGCGGTCGTCGGGTCTGTGCACTTAGGACTCGACTATGCCGCCATGGCGGCGGACCAAGCCGCAGACTCTGACATTCAGGCCTACCGGGTCGCTCCTACTGCACTGCAGCTGGAGGACGTGGTGTTCGACGCGGCCAAAGCCACTCTCCTCTGCGACGTCTCCACCGGCCAACCACGTCCTATGGTGCCGGCTGCCTGGCGGCGCAGGGTTTTCAACACCATCCACGGCCTTTCCCACCCGGGGGTGAAAGCCTCGGCTAAATTGGTGGGGATTAAGTTTGTTTGGCCTGGCCTCCGGAGGGACGTTAGAACCTGGGCTGGCTCGTGTGTGGCATGTCAGCGCGCTAAGGTGCACCGCCATACCAAAGCCCCTTTGGCACCGTTTGTGGTGCCAGAGAGGCGTTTTGACCACGTGCATGTGGACCTGGTAGGCCCCCTGCCCCCGTCTCACGGATATACCTACCTCCTCACCATGGTGGACCGGACCACCAGGTGGCCAGAAGCTGTTCCCCTGGCCTCTACTACGGCAGCGGAGGTGGCCCGGGCGTTCATTGGGTGCTGGGTGGCCCGCTTTGGCACACCAGGTGACATCACGAGCGACAGGGGCCCCCAGTTCACCTCGGAGCTCTGGACTACGGTTGCTGAGCACCTGGGGGTGAAGATCCACCGCACTACGGCGTACCACCCGCAGGGCAATGGACTTTGTGAGCGGTTCCATCGGGACATGAAGGCCGCTCTTCGGGCCAGCCTGATGGACAGTGGCTGGGTGGACCGCCTCCCGTGGGTCATGCTCGGTCTTCGCTCTGCCCCCAAAGAGGATCTCCAGGCCTCGTCCGCCGAGCTGGTGTATGGCCAGCCACTGCGGGTTCCTGGGGAGTTTCTTCCAGAGGCTGCAGCTCCCTGGTCGGCCGCCTCTCATAGAACTGTGTTCCGGGGCATTGTGAATGACCTCGTCCCCATTCCGACATCACGTCACTGCCTCCCCCAGTCCTACGTCCCCAGGGACCTGCCATTGGCTAAGTATGTTTTCATCCGACACGACAGCCATCGGGCTCCACTGCGGCCCCCCTACGACGGGCCCTTCCGTGTCCTGGAGGCGGGCGCTAAGCACTTTGTGGTGGACATGGGGGGCAGGTCAGAGCGGGTCGCTATAGACCGTCTCAAGCCTGCTCACTTGAACATTGACGAGCCAGTTCAGTTGGCCCTACCCCCGCGGCGGGGGCGGCCCCCTACCCCAACCTCTGTCCCTACCCCAACCTCTGTCCCTACCCCAACCTCTGTCCCAGCTCCAGTTCCAGTTCCAGTTCCAGTTCCAGCTCCAGTTCCAGTTCTCACCCTTAATCCCCCTCCTGCAAAGCGCAGCCGTTTCGGCCGCTTGATCCGCCCCCCGCCACGTTAACTGTAGTACTGTTCATGGATTGCCTGTTCAGTTGGACTTTTAATGGTTATCTTGGTTTTTTGTACCTTCTGGGTTGGTGAATTCTGGGGGGGCCTGTGTGGTGATTCACATTAAGAGACATTCACCAAGAAGGGTTTGTACCTTTAAGAGTGGGGGTTAAAGGGGCAAGGGTTTCCGGTTCCGGGTGAAGTTATTGTGGTTGTCACGGAGAGTGTATGTTAGCATGTAGCAGAAGTGAGTGAAGTAAACATCATCGACTCCAACCTACGTCTGTCGTCTCTTTGTTGCACTTCCCACAGTGTCATATTACCAAGTTCTACCTATATGCGTAGGTAACATTGTAGACACGTAGATAACATTGTAGAGGGGTTGTAAGTAGGGTTGGACGATTTCCAATTTTTATATTGTTAAACTGTTCCCAGACAAAACCCCGGTTTTCAGTTAAACCGCAGACACAGGCCCACATTACCCTCCTCACACGGCCAGGGAGCGCTCCTTCTGCAGAGGACATTGTCGTCGCCCCATACTGGCTCTCTGGGTTTTGCCTTTTGGGTGGTTTGGTAACCCTAGATGATCTTCCAGACATTTCACACGTGACATTTGACACAAACTGACAAATGTACACAAACTCACAACAGTATAAAAACATCGCTCGTAAAACACCACTAAAATATGCTCGCTCGTAATGCCGCTTCTCTCTTCCTCAGCTCTCCACGAGCTTCGTGCTTTGAGTTACCGTAATAAACCCTATAGAAAGCGCAGATTTTCTGCTTTCAGGAACCGTTGGAATTTTTTTTTGCACATATAGTTTAGGAATTACGGTAATGAGAATGTGTGCTTTCAGTTTTTAAGGATTAATTGAATTAGAGTAGCGATTAATTTCTAATTTCACAGATTTGAATTGTCTCATATTTGTAGCGATATTTAACTGTGTCGCGATGCATCGTTACATCCCTACTGCTGAGTCTATGGAAGCAGCACTTGTTCTCATGTTGTTTCTAATCCTGTATATGTTCCTATTCTTACAGGAGAGAGATCCAACCCAGACTCAGACATGGAGCCCAGCTCCACCGCATCAGGAAGCCATAAACAACACAGACGGAGGAGCTCAAGACAAAAGACTCACTCTTGTCTTCAGTGTGGAAAGAGGTTCAGTTGGGCAGGACACCTAAAAATCCATCAGAGAATACACACAGGAGATAAGCCATATCCCTGCTCCCAGTGTGGGCAGAGTTTCAGTCAGGCAGGACACCTAAAGAGTCACCAGAGAATACACACAGGAGAGACGCCATATCCCTGCTCCCAGTGTGGGCAGAGTTTCAGTCAGGCAGGATCCCTAAAGTGCCATCAGAGAATACACACAGGAGAGAAGCCATATCCCTGCTCCCTGTGTGGGAAGAGGTTCAGTCAGGCAAGACACCTAAAAATCCATCAGAGAATACACACAGGAGAGAAGCCATATCCCTGCTCCCAGTGTGGGCAGAGTTTCAGTCAGGCAGGACACCTAAAGAGTCACCAGAGAATACACACAGGAGAGAAGCCATATCACTGCTCCCTGTGTGGGCAGAGTTTCAGTCAGGCAGGAAACCTAAAGAGCCATCAGAGAATACACACAGGAGAGAAGCCATATCCCTGCTTCCAGTGTGGGAAGAGTTTCAGTGATGCAGATTCCCGAAAGAGTCACCAGAGAATACACACAGGAGAGAAGCCATATCACTGCTCCCAGTGTGGGAAGAGTTTCATTCAGGCAGGAAACCTAAAGAGCCATCAGAGAATACACACAGGAGAGAAACCATACCAGTGCTCCCAGTGTGGGAAGAGTTTCAGTCAGGCAGGACACCTAAAGACACACCAGAGAATACACACAGGAGAGACGCCATATCACTGCTCCCAGTGTGGGAAGTGTTTCAGTCGGGCAGGATTCCTAAAGTGCCATCAGAGAATACACACAGGAGAGAAGCCATATCACTGCTCCCAGTGTGGGAAGAGTTTCAGTCAGGCAGGACACCTAAAGAAACATCAGAGAATACACACAGGAGAGAAGCCATATCACTGCTCCTAGTGTGGGAAGAGTTTCAGTCGGGGAGGACATCTAAAGAGCCATCAGAAACACATACACTAGTTAACACGACTGCTCCCAGTGTGGGAAGTGTTTAAAGGAGGCAGGAGCGCTATAGAAGAAGGGGGAGGGGGACTGCTGGCTGCACCATCATATACTGCATGTATTAGGGGTGGGCATCAATGATCGACGATCGATAATTGATCGATAAGGATCTTGGTCGATCACAAAATATTTTGCTCGATAATCATTCATATTTTTTTTTTTTTTTTTTTTTTAAGGACACTAACGTTTTCAGTCATCCTCCTATTTGTGAGTAACTGTTTTTTTTACTGCTCCTATGGTGAGTTACTTATTTTCTATATTTTTATTTATAACGTTAAATGTGTTTTTAAGTTAAACAATTTAGGCTACTCACTGCCTTGTTTAAGAGGATTGTTATCTGACTGTAGTGTCTAGTTTGAATGTGAATGAATGAATGTGTGCAATAGCAACACAAATACAGTTTTTCCCCAAGGAAAACATGCTTGTTATTTCTGCCCTTTTATTTATTTTATTTTATTTTTATGAAAAAAAGGCTTATCAATTAATCGATAATTGATCGTTACTTCTTGCGATTATCGAAAAAGAAATGTTGATCGTTTGCCCAGCCCTAGCATGTATGATTTGCTTGTAGAGCGATTCAGGGAGAAGGTTGTGTCATGACATGACGCAGTCTGTTTGAACCAATACCATCCAAAAGGCAAAGCCTCTTCTGGAGCCTCAGGGCCAAAACTCAGAGGCTAACCAACAGCTACTTCCCCTAGGCTAACCAACAGCTACTTCTCCTAGGCTAACCAACAGCTACTTCCCCCAGGCTAACCAACAGCTACTTCCCCCAGGCTAACCAACAGCTACTTCCCCCAGGCTAACCAACAGCTACTTCCCCCAGGCTAACCAACAGCTACTTCCCCCAGGCTAACCGACAGCTACTTCCCCCAGGCTAACCGACAGCTACTTCCCCCAGGCGATCAGGCTCATGAACAAGCCTACTGTAGACAATTGACTATCTTCCCCAAGCACACCCCATGTATACAGACTACCTAAAACTGAACCTCACAGCCACTTTACTACTTGAACTATCTATTTTATTGACTAAAGTCACAACATTTTTCCCGTAATCTCTCCCGAAGTCTGCAACCTGGGTGTCATCCTTGACTCCACCCTCTCCTTCCAGTCACACATCAAATCCGTCACCAAATCCACCGTCTTTCACCTCAAAAGCATTGCCAGACTCCGACCGTCCCTCTCTGACTCTGTGGCCGAAACCCTCGTCACCTCCTGCCTGGAGTATTGCAATGGAGTCCTGTTCGGGGTACCCCGCAAAGCCCTGGACAGGCTCCAGTATGTTAAGGGTTCCCCGCAAAGCCCTGGACAGGCTCCAGTATGTTCAGGGTTCCCAGCAAAGCCCTGGACAGGCTCCAGTATGTTTGGGTTACCCCGCAAAGCCCTAGACAGGCTCCAGTATGTTCAGGTACCCTGCAAAGCCCTGGACAGGCTCCAGTATGTTCAGGTACCCTGCAAAGCCCTGGACAGGCTCCAGTATGTTCGGGTTACCCCGCAAAGCCCTGGACAGGCTCCAGTATGTTCAGAACTCAGTTGCCAGGGTTCTCACCCACACCAAGCCCTGGCAGCACATCACCCGCATCCTCATCCAACTCCACTGGCTTCCGTCCTGCATCTTGCACAAAGTTCTCCTCACCTACAAATCCCTCCACGCCTGCGGCCCCCAGTACCTATCTGACCTTCTCTGCCAACATACCCCATCCCGGAACCTGCGGTCCTCAGACATGGGTCTGCTTTCCACTTCCCGCACCAACCTACGAACCTTTGGGGACAGAGCCTTCAGTGTGGCAGTTCCCACCCTCTGGAACTCTCTCCCCACAGTGATCCGCAACGCCCCCCTACCCTGGACACCTTCAACGCCCCTACCCTGGACACCTTCAAACCAGCCCTCAAAACTCATCTCATACTGGAGCCTGTCCAGGGCTTTGCGGGGTACCCCGAACAGGCTCCAGTATGTTCAGGGTTCCCCGCAAAGCCCTGGACAGGCTCCAGTATGTTCAGGGTTCCCCGCAAAGCCCTGGACAGGCTCCAGTATGTTCAGGTACCCTGCAAAGCCCTGGACAGGCTCCAGTATGTTCGGGTTACCCCGCAAAGCCCTGGACAGGCTCCAGTATGTTCAGGTACCCTGCAAAGCCCTTCAAACCAGCCCTCAAAACTCATCTGTTCACCAAGGCCTTTGGCCCCTAGTCTAGTAATGTCACTGTCGCTGTCTTTTGCTTTCTTTGTTTTTTTCTGTTCTGTTTTTCAGACTTTCTGTCTGTAAAATCTGTAAAGCGTCCTTGGGTTCCTTATAAGGCGCTATATAAATCCAAGACAATATTATTATTATTATTATTAGTAGTAGTAGTAGTAGTCGTAGTAGTAGTAGTAGTAGTAGTAGTAGTAGTAGTAGTAGTAGTAGTAGTAGTAGTAGTAGTAGTAGTAGTAGTAGTAGTAGTAGTAGTAGTAGTATTATTATTACTATTTTCAGCTTGTAGGACTGGAGGATGGCACAGTGCATGTCAAAAGCTACGACTTGCAAAAGCATCTGGGTGGCTACTTACGAAGGCTCCCACATATTACGAGTTAGCAGCACTTCAGGTATTTATCATCATGGTCACTGTATTAGCAATTCTATTTTATTACAGCTTTGATGCCCAGACACCTGGACATGGCCAGGCAGAAATATCTTTTGGAGAAGATCAGAGAATTCTGTTCTGATGAGACACAAAACACAAAACATCACACTAAGTCCCACTAGATGCTTTATAGACTGGAATGATAAATGTGTACACACGGACACAACGTTATCATGTTTTACTATTCTATTATTATTGCTAATATTGTAGTATTGCCCAATTGTATCTTGCCTTGTTTCCTATTATAAATATTGCCATGATGTTTTCTCTTGCTGCTGCAATGTCGACTGGAACTGAACTGGCACACATGGCAATAAAAAATAATGAATCTTGAATTATTATTATTATTATTATTTAGCAATTTAAACATGTCAGCCCTGCAAGTTTGTTATAGATCCTTTCCAAGCACTGGGTATTATAGACCCTTTACAAGCACTGGGTATCAGTGTTTCCTCTATATGCATTTATTGGTGGCGGGCCGCCACAAATGAATTTCCTCCGCCACTAATTGATTCAGACAGTCCACTTTGATTCAGGCTGCGCAGAAAGGCAGCGAGTTATTATGACCGGAGAACAGAAAAAAAGCAGATTGAAGCTAGATTTAGGCCGCTTCCAGACCAACATTTCGTTACGATTTAGGGGTAGTTATTTACAATATGTTACAATGTTGCAATTAACCTCGTCGTTTGTGTTCGCACTGCAATCGAGACTGACTCGCTCTCAACAGGCGCGCGGCGCGAGGCGCTTTCAAAACAGTTTTGTGATTGGTCCGAATTTAGCGGGACACACGCCGGTGCCTTTAATCCCGTAAACGTATCCTAATCGAAAATGCAACATCATCAGCGACGACTGTGGGTTATTGCATTTACTGCTTATTATGTTTGTGTTATGCTAATACATGTAGATCCACACAGGTATACAAACTGAGCTCCGTTTACTGTCAAGTGCCATTCATTCTGACAACACACACACTGGTCGTAAAGCTCTAACAGACGTACAGAACGTGACGTCGTAAAGTGCAACAAAGTGCTGCAATGACATACTGTCGTACATAACACTGCTGTTCTCTGGTTCATGTTCTTATACCAGTGCTCAGTATAGAGTATTTTAAATGAACACTCGTAATGTTCATGGTCAATTAAATCAGCCTATTTTGTGAAACAAATAATGTTCCCGCTAATGGGTTAACCGAGCATTCTCGCACCTAACGTGCAAGCACCTAGCTTCGAACTATTCATAGCAATAAGCGCGGGGCAAAAATAATCTATTGCCTCTAAAATCACCACTAACAGAACGGCGGAGGTACGGGTAAGCAGGGCTCATGTTGGTGTCCTCAAAGGTAAGAGTTGGTTTTCTTTAACTCAGCTGATAGCATTACCTTGCTGTTGTTGTTTACCGAATGCTCCATCTGACTGTCACACTGTGATTTTACTTGTGTAAACAGTTAATGAGTAACGTTAGCCGGTGTTGTGCGTGTAGTCTCATGTAGGCCTACTTCAGTGGTGTAGTCTAGTTTTTTCTAGTGGGTATACTGTGATTTTTCCCTCCCAGCCTCATATCGTTCATAAAAATACATCTGCGCTCCCTGTCTAACGTTATATATATATATATATAACATTACATGTTATAAGGCTGATCTGTGCATGATAGTGCTGCATTTTGACATATTTCATGTCGCATCTCCTCCATGTTGATGGTATATGACGCTATAGTCAGTCCCAATGGTCCAAAAGTCAAGTGCTTCGTAACACAGACGGGGTGAATTTTATGAATGAAAGTGAACATTCGGTCACAAAACGCCGTTACGTATCCTCACACATGTTTAAGTGGGTATATGGAAATCCTTGGCCTTTCCTAGTGGGTACACGGCATAGTCCTGCGTATCACCTAGACTACACCACTGGCCTACTTCGTATTGATCTTTCTGTGTGTGTGTGTGTGTAATGCGCGTTCCGCATGTTCCGCTGCAGCTGTAGGATATATTGGTATTTGGTCACCTTCTATATAAAATCACCTGCTCGGCTTCAATGACTTAACCGCTATTTAAGAAATTATAATTGTTGCCACCCTCTAGTTTTTGTTGAAATTACGTCTTTGTTTTGAGCGCCAGTGCGCGTTTTATGCGCGTGCACGCGAAGAAAAAAAAATGAAAGAGGACCACTCCGCCACTAATGTGAAAAATCCTGGAGGAAACACTGGGTATTATAGACCCTTTACAAGCACTGGGTATTATAGACCCTTTACAAGCACTGGGTATTATAGACCCTTTACAAGCACTGGCTATTATAGTGTTCCTCTACAATCATTGGGGTATTATAGTGTTCAGTTGTGTTGTGTGTGTGTTCAGTTGTGTTGTTGTGTGTTGAGTTGTGTTGTTGTGTGTTCCAGGGTCAGTTCCAGGCCTTTTATCATTACGCCAAGAGCTTCAACTCTGACGACTTCGACTACGAGGAGCTGAAGAACAGCGACTTTGTCTTCATGAGGTGGAAGGTGCGTCAGTCTGCATTGATTGAGTCGTTATTAAGTCGTTATTAAGTCATTATTAAGTCTCATTAAGTCATTATTAAGTTACTTAAATTACTCTGTTATTGACGCTCTGACGCTGTTGTATATACAGCTACTGTTGATTGTTGTCCATATCCTGCTTATTCTTTATTGATTATTATTTATATCCTAATTAAATTTTTAATTTTGCCATTTAGCAGACGCTTTTAATCCAAAGTGATTTACAATTACGAATTACAGGGACATTCCCCCTGGAGTAACTGAGGGCTAAGTGCCTTACCCAAGGGCACACTAGTAGTGGTGTGGTTTCAGGCGAGATTTGAACTCACAACCTTCCGATTACAAGTCCAACTCACAAGTCCAACTCACTATCCACTACCATACACCACTACTATATACCATACACCACTACCCCATCCTGCTTATTCTATTATTGTCTTGTATTTCTACTTTTTGTATTTCTACTTCTTCTCATTTTTGATTTTCTACTGCGATGCCAATGTCTAGTTGAACCTGTACCCAAGAACTTGACTCCTTGTATCCGTACGTTGATGTAATAGAAGCAGTTGTGATTCCGTCTTCCTCTCCGCCCCCCAGGAGCAGTTCCTGGTCCCAGACCACACCATCAAGGACATCAGCGGCGCTTCCTTCGCCGGCTTCTACTACATCTGCTTCCAGAAGTCGACGGCCACCATCGAGGGCTACTACTACCACAGGACCTCCGAATGGTATACGCTTTATTCACTTATTAACGCTTTATTCACTTATTAACGCTTTATTAACTTATGAACGCTTTATTCACTTATTAACGCTTTATTATCTTATTAACGCTTTATTCACTTATTAACGCTTTATTCACTTATTAACGCTTTATTCACTTATTAACGCTTTATTATTAACGCTTTATTAACTTATGAACGCTTTATTATTAACGCTTTATTCACTTATGAACGCTTTATTACATTATTTACGCTTAATTAGCTTATTAACGCTTATTCAATTATTAACGCTTTATTATCTTAAACACTTTATTAACTTATTAAACACTTTATTATCTTATTAAACACTTTATTAACTTATTATACACTTTATTAACTTATTCAACACTTTATTAACTTATTAATGCTTTATTATCTTATTAAACACTTAAACTAATTAACACTTTATTAACTTATTATACACTTTATTGGCTTATTAATGCTTTATTATCTTATTAAACACTTTATTAACTTATTAATGTTTTATTATCTTATTAAACACTTAAACTAATTAATGCTTTATTAACTTATTATACACTTTATTAACTTATTAAACACTTTATTAACTTATTAAACACTTTATTGGCTTATTAATGCTTTATTATCTTATTAAACACTTAAACTAATTAACGCTTTATTTACTTATTATACACTTTATTGGCTTATTAATGCTTTATTATCTTATTAAACACTTTATTAACTTATTATACAATTTAATAACTCATTTAACACGTAATTATATTATTAACGCTTTATTATTTTATCGTTTTATTAACTTATTAAACACTATTTACTTATTAAAGCTTTCTTAGCTTATTAACCCTTTCTTAACTTATTAACGCTTTCTTATCTTCTTAACGCTTTATTAGCTTATTAACGCTTTATTGTCCTTTACCCTCTGTCCTGTCGACACCCACAGGTACCAGTCTCTCAACCTCACCCACGTCCCCGAATACAGCATGCCCATCTACGAGTTCCGGTGACACCCGCACCCCTGGCTCCCCTGGAGGACGAGGAGGCCTTCTGCAATGCCCTAGAGACACAGAGGAGGAGGGGGGGTGTGGTGCCCAGTCATGCCAAGATGGACAGATGTACGGAGCGATATCTGAGCGTTGCAGAGGGGAGAGATGGGGAGAGGACAGAGCCACAGACAGATGAACACTCCTCCCAGACAGGAAGTGAACTCCTCCCAGACAGGAAGTGTGGACTTGGCTGTAATAAGTCGCTTTTCTTATTTCAGATTCGTATTTGAAGCTACTCTTTCTCAGCTACTTTTGAGCTGGGGATGGAAAATCGTTGTTGTTTTTTTGTTTTGTTTTATTTTGTTTTCCTTTCTCGAAATGGATATGCCAATTATTATTGAAGTGTTTTTTTGTGTGTGTGTGTGTTGGCGGGGGGGGGGGGGGGGTGGCTGGGTCGGGTCGTCAGGTGAGGGGGGGGGGGGTGGGGGCTGTAAGAGGAAGTACGCAGGAAGTTGATGTTTCATTTTAAGTGATTTTAAATGGATCTGGTGATGGGGAGAGAGACAGGAGAGCTGGAGAGGTCTGGGAGAGGCAACACGACACCCGCCCGTCTCCTCAAACGCCTGACGTTAACCAACTGTCACTCTATAAATAAATAAAAACTAGCTAGCTATTGGATCAGCGCGAGAGCGAGCGGGTGGGTGGGTGACACAAGCATCAGGAGGGAGGAGGAGGGAGTCACACAGATATAAGCGCAGACTTCTAAGGGACTGCTAACTGACTGCTAAGGGACTGCTAACTGACTGCTAAGAGACTGCTAACTGACTGCTAAGGGACTGCTAACGGACTGCTAACGGACTGCTAACTGACTGCTAACGGACTGCTAACTGACTACTAACTGACTGCTAACTGATTGCTAACTGACTGCTAACTGACTGCTAACTGACTGCTAACTGACTGCTAAGGGACTGCTAACTGACTGCTAACTGACTGCTAGCAGACTTCCAAAAGCTGCTGCTGTTTGGAGAAGGCTTCTCTCCCCTTGCCTCCCCCGTGCCTCCCCCCTGCCTCTCCCTTGCCTCCCCCTTTCCTCCCCCTTGCCTCCCCCCTGCCTCCCCCTTGCCTCTCCCGTGCCTCTCCCTTGCCTGGTTGTGGTCACATGCATGAGAGTTGACTACCTGTGTGTAATGAGTCTGACAATGTCATGATGCCAGCTGGTGAAATCATAAACCATTTGCTTAAGTAATTTTTCGGTTATTTACATAGTCTGAAACTACAGATGGTAAGCTTTCAAATGATGCGTCAGACATTGAAATCGGAAAGAAATTCAAGACGACACGAGTATTTGAATGTTGGTGCACCGAATGGGAATGCGACAGGAGAAAAGTGACTCTGACCAAACCACAACAACAAACGCTGCTAGCGGCTAACAGCTAACAGTGGTACATCGCTAGGAACGTCTAAATGCGTTTTTATATCATCACAACATACTGAGAGAACATGGACATGCTAAAAACACATAACTACATTCTGAATGCATCCGTTTGCGTGTCTGTTTTCAGTTTAGCGCTGCCTCTCTGGGAGCCCAGCCCCAGTTCATCAGCTCCCTCACCTCCACTCCCATCTTAACTAGATGAACACACAGTCCTTGCTTTTGAACACGTCCTAAAACGAGAGTATGTTTACAAGTCATTATCACTTACTGGTAGCCTCCGACAAACGAGAACAGTTAATCCAATCCACAGATTATAAGGATTTAGTGATGGTTAAACTGTTTTTTTATTATATGGACTGGGTACAAAAAACGAAAACCAGATATTGTTGACACTCCTTCGATTCTGCGACTGGTTTCTGGTCTCACCAGCGGGCTACACTTTTAAAAAGGGTCCTATAATTGATTTGCCATTTGTAAGAGAAGATAAATAGAATAAAAACCTGAAGGCACTACAACTAGAAATCAGACAGTAACTCTTTTTTTTTTCTACAATGCTGAATGCTGCAGTTTAAATTGTTTTAACCAGTTGGTCACTGAGTACTGCAGAGTACTGTTTTGTTGCTTGAATAAAGGCTGGCAGTCTTTAATAGCCAACTGTTGTTGTGGACTATATACTGGGGAAGTATTTGTTATTATTCAGGAGTAAAACAATAAATACTAATATCGGATCGGTATCGGTATCTCAGATACCTGGAGCCCAGGTATCGGTATCGGTAGTGAAAAAATGGGATCGGGACATCCCTAATTTGAGTGTATATTTAACTAATATATATTGTGCCTCAACAATAAAAAAGTGAAAAGCTGTTTAATGTTGTTGACCGTGTTATTATTATATATATATATGTCATTTTTTAAAATCAAAAGTACCGAATTAAGTACCGTTTCGGTACCGGTACCGTTTTTAAAGTATCGGTTAGGTACCGGTACCGGATAAAACCCAAACGATACCCAACCCTACTCCCCCCTGCCTCTCCCTTGCCTCCCCCGTGCCTCCCCCTTGCCTTCCCCCTGCCTCTCCCTTGCCTCCCCCCTGCCTCCCCCCTGCCTCTCCCCTGCCTCCCCCTTGCCTCCCCCCTGCCTCCCTCTGCCAGGCGACCGCTCCGCGCCTCGAACTAGTTGTAAGTAGACGGTAACCTAGCGACACTCAGGAATGTGAAGGTTGATGGATGACCTTTGACCTGACCCCCTGGCCGACCCCTGTACAGATGCCTGAACAATACTGTCTTGGTGTCTGGTTTTCCACATCTGGAAAATATGTATATTATAGCAGGTCTTGTTTTCTGGTTAGGGTTAGCCCGACCCTGGTGTTAAGAGTCCTCCCATTGTTTATTTATTGGAAGGATCTGCATTAGCTATACCCAATAGGCATGAGCTACTTTTAGTGGGGTCCACTATTTAAAACATATATTACAAATAACATTTAACATACTTTAAATTACAAATATCAAACATTAAAATATATCATACATGTATACACTTTTACATTTGGCATAATATTAAACACTTAAATCTCTAGTTACATGAAAATAATAATATATAATAATGATGTTTTAGCTTGACGAATAACGGACAGATGTCAGTTATTTCCAGTGAGCTCTGAGTTTAAAGTGTAAAGAACGGTGGTGATATATGCAGTGGACTATATGATTATATATAACCACTCTGTGAGGAGTTGATGTGTTCACAAAAGAGGTCGTTTTCTTTCTTTTCTTTTTCGTTTTGACTAAAGAATGAAGCTGTCTTTGAGGACGTTCGCCTCCAAGCGTGGAGAGAGGTTTTATGAAAGAGTTTCTTGAGTTACTGAAGCTTCAGTGCGTTGATGAGGAAATTAATTCATAATGCAGTCAACTTTGCAATAAAACTATTCCCAAGAAATCATTTTTTAAAATGGTGTTTCTGTCTCAAGTTATTAGAGTTTAGCCGTGGTCGTGGGACTGTTTCCTCCTCCTCAGACCTCTGCGTTATTCTCATCCAACCAGAGCACTGATGTGAGCTGCACATTTTAAAGAAAAAACAATTAGGCTAGTGCAAACCGTTTCTGCTTGGAGGGAAAATAAAGCAGTGAAATCACACCTGAGGGCTTGTAGATGTTGGACTGAAACAAGGTGTGGTACTCATGTGGGAGTCATCAAAATGCTGCCAGTTTTTATTTGTAAAAAATATTTATAATTAATAATAATAATAATAATAATTATTATTATTATATAGATGTATAATAATAGCCTTATTACAATATATTTTACTAATATATTGTATACTTTGAGCTGTAACATTTGCAGGAAAGCATGCTATACAAATGGAAAAGTTATTTTATTATTATTATTATATTATTATTATTATACAACTGGACTACTTATTGTGTAGTAAATATATAAGATACGGTAAATATCACATAGGATTAGTTAGACTTCACTATCTAACATTGTTTCCTCTGCTCTGTAACTGACTGACAGTCTGACTGACCTGTCAGTGTCATCAATCTTTTTAATATTGCCTTTAAATGACTAAATAATTAAATTAAGATGATAAAAACCCATCCTTTTAATATTGTATTTAAATTACAAAATAATTAAATTAAGATTATATAATGATTAAAGCACTTTGAGCTGCAACGTTTGCAGGAAAAGCGCTATACAAATAAAGTTATTATTATTATTATTATCAATGATAATCAATAGTTGCTATCAGATTATTATTATTAGCTTTTATTTTTCTGGCCTCCATCGAGAACATAGTTGCTAAATCGCACATCACACCTGTCTTGAGATCACTACACTGGCTCCCTGTCAGTCATAGAATAGACTTTAAGATCCTTTTACTAGTCTATAAATCACTCCACTGTGATGCACCCAATTACATGGTGGACATGCTCATAAGATACACACCAGCTAGACCCCTACGGTCTAGTGGCACGGAACTTTTAATAGTGCCAGAGGCTAGGACAAAGAGATTTGGAGGATCAGCTTTTAGCATATATGCTCCTAGATTGTGGAACACCCTACCTGAGGGCCTGAGGTTGTCTAAAACTCAGGACATTTTTTATATCTTTATATCCACGGACCCCCATGGGGATCCGAAGTGATATAAAGAGTTTACCTCAGTCAATTCTCTTCATCGATATCACATTTTTTTCACAACTTTGCATGCTATACGATGCCACCATTTTTTTCCAGAGACGGTAAACACGGCCTAAGTCACATCCAGTTTTCTCCAACTGGAGAATGTGTCATGTCCGGTTTCAACGCCAAATTTCCATACCATTGGTCGGCCAACTCAAAAAAATCCAAAAAATAAAAATAAAATATCTGATACATGAGAAAGGTCAAAGATGGTGCCAACATATCTCCAAATGGCCTAAACATATAGGTGTCCGCCTAAACATACCTGTACTAAAACAGGTACAAAGTTGCATTTGCTCACATTACTAGCATCGACTTTGGCACAAGTACTAATAAGACCCTGGAGTACTGATTCCTAGATGATTTGGGCTTGGTTATCAGGTTTCCAAGGTGATATTCACTGTAAAAGCTTTTTTTTTTTTAGGCGGAGACTGAATTTGAGATGTTTTATAATGTTATAGCTCTATTTACTCTGACACAGTAACATAGATTTTGATTCTGACACTACAGCCACCCCACAGGTGTTAGCTTTCATTTGATAACAAGATCATTATGAAGGCCCTTGTGATTGTGGAGATATTCTATATTCACTGTGGGCATGTCATTTCTACGGTGGCCGACAAAGGCAAACGCGCTGCAAATACCGGAAACGCGCTGCATATAGAGAAACGCGCTGCAAATACCGGAAACGCGCTGCATATAGAGAAACGCGCTGCATATAGAGAAACGCGCTGCATATAGCTCACAACACAACGGAAGTGTAGAAAAACGCTGCAATTCAGTTCACAACACAACGGAAGTGTTCTCACAACGGAAGTGTTCTGGGGGGAACGATAAGTGGAACGGACCGGAGACGTGTTTTTGAAGTTCCGAAAAGCAGTTCTGAAGAGGTTGTGGAGTGAAGAGGCGACATAAAAGGTACATATTATATTTCTTATTTATGTCTGCAGATAACATGTGCTGTATTTCAAACCGAAGGGCTCATTCTATGCCCTACACCCTATGAAGGGTTCGTAGAAACTTGTGCAGTGGAGGGATTCTTTATTGGGAATTAGCCGTTGGATCGTATTCAGACATAACGTAGGCTGGTTCTGTCAAGATATTTGTTGGCATTATGAGGAGGACAGGTGACTTCCTTAAACCTGTGAGAGGGAAGTCACTTCCCCTTGATGTTCAACCACAATGGTCATCTGACCAACTGTTGGATGCTGCTTTAAAGAAGCTGAAAGATTTTAACCAGGACATGAAAGATGTTTCCTATGTCTTGCTGTACCCCGATGGTCAGGAAGTTCGAAACATTCCAGGAACAGACACCGCTTTCACAGTGGAGAAATACAAGGAGGCCATTGGAAAGGCCTACCAAAGAATAACACTGTACATTTGCCCTGGTGAACAATTCACAAACAGTTGTAAGTGCAAGTTTCCACCTTGTTTTAAGCTCCACTCTGTAAAACTGAGGCAATGAGTGAAATTCATCTTTATAGCCACATCAATTATGCCAATTATTATTTTTCAAAGGTTACAGTGGACAGTCTTCAAGTGAAGATGATGACGGTGTGGTTCAAATGGTTAATTTGGCATCTGGAGACAGTCCACTTTCAGACACCGTGGTCAGTTTGCATCATGGCATTTCTCCTTAAATGAAGTGAATTGACAATATTTTGATAATATTTTCATTTGATCTAATCTGTCATTTGTGTGTTGTATGCAGGTGTGGGACGGTCCAAATGAAGTGAGCACTCCAAGAATGGAGAACATTTTGCAAGGGTAAAACACAGCACAGTCAACATGAACTTTTCTTGCACAAGCAGCACAATACAGTACAGCAGTTTAAATTGTTGTTTTTTTCCAGACCTGCCAGACGCTTACAGACAGCATCTCATCAAGTAAGAAAATCCATATCCTCTAGTGTTGAATGTGTGAACCTGAAATTATGAAATGCCTGTAAATAATTTCATTAATTCACCAAGCCAAACTACATGTAATGTGTGCTGTTTTAGTTACTAAGCCAATAACACTGTCATTAAATTAACTGCTAATTTTTGGGGTAAAACTAGGATGGAGGACAAACCGCAGTCCAGGAACAAGACAAATGTGCCCGGGGTCAGAATAACTTCTACAGGTAAGCTGTGTTGACAGATGCAACCTTTACACATTTGCTAGTTTACTCAGAATTGTGTGGATTTTCAATGTATTTCTTGCATCTTTGTCAAATGTTTACGGGCAGTGTGCACCAATATGCCAAATGTGCTGGTATTGTATGTTTTAAACCTAATGTTTTTCAAAGAAACCAGACGAGGATTGACATCTGAATTTAAGCCGTAGGTATTTTTATTTTTCAGCTCAATGAAGCAGGGTGCACAAGGCGACAGAAGAAACCTGTTTTACAACTAAACTAAATCTACTTTTTTCAGAGAAACAAACAGGAATCTTCCTCCAGGACATCCTCATGTTCGCCACAGGACTCGACGCACTGCCTCCCTCTGGGATCCAGCCACCACCCAAAACTGCTTTTTCTGCGGACATCACGCTTCCCAATGAGCAGAACCTGCGCCAACACAATAGAGATACCGATGGCCATGAATTACAATGAGTTTCAGAACAACATGGACTTTGGGATACAAAATTCCCCAGGGTTTGGACTACAGTAAACTAAACTGGCTTAACTAGATTTCAGTAGTTAAAGGGTTAACTTTGTTCTTTGAAATGTGTACTCACATATCATGACATATCAGCCATGTTCTTCAGTCTGATATAGTTCTGTACACCAGACTGCCAGGTCAAGGCCTGCATCAGACCAAGCCTTCTCTGCAGGTTCTCAAAGTGTCCCTGGAGATGCTGATCTCCACATGGACTGTAGGTAGACTCCGAAACAAACTGGCCTAGTTCGTGTGGTGGGACTTTGAACCCACAGTCAGTTCTGCCAAACCTGTGGGTAACAGTTAACTGGCACACTAACTGTACTGTTTTCATTAAAACATTTTGTTATAAATGTATCATTGTATCAAATAATCATTTTTTAGAGAAAAGTATTTAAATTGAAAGCTACTCAACAGGCAACTACAGTTGATTGCATTTTAGACAATTAGAAGTACATGTGAATTGTGAATGTAGAAGTACAAGAATGAAAAAATAATTGTAATTGATAGAACCAAACCTGTGAGGCAGGTTGTACATGACATCTGGTTTCCCAGATGGACAACGAGACTGGTGAACAGGTCTGATGGTGTGTGTGTTCCACTTTTCCCTGCATTCATCAAGGTCCCGCTGTAGCACACCCATGAACACAAACCGCACTAGGCATGTGTGCTCATGACTGCCACTGAACAAATCTCTCTCCCTCAGGTCATTCATGAGGTCCATCCAGAATTGAGATCTGAAAAAACACTCAAATTAGAGATGTAGT
This sequence comes from Nansenia antarctica, assembly GCF_963989245.1. Classification (NCBI taxonomy): domain Eukaryota; kingdom Metazoa; phylum Chordata; class Actinopteri; order Argentiniformes; family Microstomatidae; genus Nansenia; species Nansenia antarctica. The sequence continues at coordinate 20,097,143 of NC_137691.1, forward strand.
TTGTTGTAGGTGATGCATTTCCATGTAATGGATTTATAATTAGCATAATGATCATCAAACAACAGAAAACCTGCAGTGCCACAAAAGGTATTTACTAAATAGAAGGGGTCCCTCTGTGTTTTAAGGTGTTTCTGATCAGTTCAGTGGAATGGAAATCAATGCTCCAACAACTAGATGTACCACCAAGTAATCAGAACGAATGAAATTCCATGGGTATTTTAAGATATACTGTGTTCCCTACTAGGGGTGTTAAAAATATTTTAAAAGTTGAGGACACCTCTGTTTGCGGAAGTATGACCACCAGCTTTCGATTCGTTGGTTTGCTGTTGAGGAGCCATACATATGACTGGCAGCCCCAGCAAAGTCATCGGTGTGTGAAGATCTTAAGCTGTTTCCATTTTGTGCAATTTGTGTAAGTCGTGGTGTAAACATCATAGATGGCAGAAAAACTCCTGCTGCTCCGGAATATAAATCTAGAGATGAGATTCTAGGTTTTGAGGAAAATAAACCTATTCCTTCTTCATCCCCATATCCCTTCCTTTAAAACTCATCAATAAAACATCACAGGGTGTGTGTGTGTGTGTGTGTGTGTGTGTTCCCTCATCCATATTCCTATTACGGTAGAGATGGGGAAAATACAGTACCAGAACACACACACACACACACACAAACACACACACAATTATAATATGGAACCCCAGCCAGGCTGAAGAATCCCTCCACTGCACAAGCTTCTACGAACCCTTCATAGGGTGTAGGGCATAGAATGAACCCTTCGGTTTGAAATACAGCACATGTTATCTGCAGACATAAATAAGAAATATGATATATGTACCTTTTATGTCGCCTCTTCACTCCACAACCTCTTCAGAACTGCTTTTCGGAACTTCAAAAACACGTCTCCGGTCCGTTCCACTTATCGTTCCCCCCCAGAACACTTCCGTTGTGAGAACACTTCCGTTGTGTTGTGAACTGAATTGCAGCGTTTTTCTACACTTCCGTTGTGTTGTGAGCTATATGCAGCGCGTTTCTCTATATGCAGCGCGTTTCTCTATATGCAGCGCGTTTCCGGTATTTGCAGCGCGTTTGCCCTTGTCGGCCACCGTACATTTCGAGCAGAAAACCAGAAAAATGAGGTGGATAAGAAGAGAAGCGTGACCTCAAAACCTACTTATTCAATGTCGCCTTTTGATACTAAGGGAGACATTGGACATTATAGAACTAGGATCACTAGGCCATTACACCATACTCGTGTTTTGAGATTTGTGTTGACAGGAAAATGGACCCGGGTGCTGATGAGGCACTGTCAGCTCCCAGTAGCACCTAGAGCAGTATTGGAACCGGTACAAGGGTGTACCAGGACCACCATCAGGTTGTATTGCTGTCATCTTTATTGTCTTTATTGTGTTGTTGCATCATAACTGTGATTAAGATTCTCTTTTGGCAGGACCTGTGACCATGCTGGATGCAGAACGATGCAGATATAACACTAAATGTATGGACAGTGTGTACGCCGATAATATGCAAGGAATTTTTCCTGGATACATGGTGTACAGGTTTTTGCCCTTGCTTGCTTGCTTTGTGCCGGTGGTCCTTGGCCTCCCCTTGGGGCCCCCCGGCTTCCCCGTGTGCCTGGTCTGTTCCGCCGCCGGGCACCTGCTTGGCCGTCCTTGTGCGGGGCCTCTTGGGTCTGTGCTTGCTTGGCTGGGCCGGGTGTGTTGGTGGTGGGGCGGGCTGGGTGCGTGGGGCGGCGGGGGCTCCCTGGGGGGGGGGGGGGGGGGGGGGGGGGGCCCACCGCTGGGTACTGGTAGGCAAACTGGCTAGTAGTCGCTCTATGTGTAGAGGGCTGCAAGGGAATTTTTCCTGGCTACATAGTGTACAGGTTTTTACTTTTGCCTGCTCGCGGCTCTGTCAGTATTGATTGACTGATTGACTGAACATTTTCATTGTGTGAAGCGCATTGAGTTGCATCTTGTAAGAAATGCGCTATACAAATAAAATTTGATTTGAATTGATTTAAATCTTTCAGCGTCGTTGGGGACGCAGGGTCGTTACTACGGTACTCTGGGGTTGGCATGGCAACAAAGCAGGGTCGTTACTACGGTAACCTGGTTGGAATGGCAACAGAGCTAAACCCCTCATCTGACTTGCTAGCTCGCTAGCTTCGTTCGTAATGTTAGCATCAGTACTAATTACTGTATATATACTATATATGTTTTTAAATATATAAAAACATATATAGTATATATATACAGTCCTCTCAGGACTACAAACCCACTAGAATAACCCTCTCCCTCAGGACTATAAACCCACTAGAATAACCCTCTCTCTCAGGACTATAAACCCACTAGAATAACCCTCTCCCTCAGGACTATAAACCCACTAGAATAACCCTCTCTCTCAGGACTATAAACCCACTAGAATAACCCTCTCTCTCAGGACTACAAACCCACTAGAATAACCCTCTCTCTCAGGACTATAAACCCACTAGAATAACCCTCTCTCTCAGGACTATAAACCCACTAGAATAACCCTCTCCCTCAGGACTATAAACCCACTAGAATAACCCTCTCTCTCAGGACTATAAACCCACTAGAATAACCCTCTCCCTCAGGACTATAAACCCACTAGAATAACCCTCTCTCTCAGGACTATAAACCCACTAGAATAACCCTCTCCCTCAGGACTATAAACCCACTAGAATAACCCTCTCTCTCAGGACTATAAACCCACTAGAATAACCCTCTCCCTCAGGACTATAAACCCACTAGAATAACCCTCTCTCTCAGGACTATAAACCCACTAGAATAACCCTCTCCCTCAGGACTATAAACCCACTAGAATAACCCTCTCTCTCAGGACTATAAACCCACTAGAATAACCCTCTCCCTCAGGACTATAAACCCACTAGAATAACCCTCTCTCTCAGGACTATAAACCCACTAGAATAACCCTCTCCCTCAGGACTATAAACCCCCTAGAATAACCCTCTCTCTCAGGACTATAAACCCCCTAGAATAACCCTCTCCCTCAGGACTATAAACCCACTAGAATAACCCTCTCCCTCAGGACTATAAACCCACTAGAATAACCCTCTCCCTCAGGACTATAAACCCCCTAGAATAACCCTCTCCCCCAGGACTATAAACCCACTAGAATAACCCTCTCTCTCTCAGGACTATAAACCCACTAGAATAACCCTCTCCCCCAGGACTATAAACCCACTAGAATAACCCTCTCCACCAGGATTTCTATATATCAGAGCGCAGATAAACTCAAACACAAACTTTAATGATTTCAGATATTGATTCACATGAAGGAAGTATCTCATAGCCCCCAGAAAATGTATGAGGTTTTGGATGAGTTGTCTAGAACTGTGACTGCTGATGGCACTTGTTCTTATGGAAGGTTTACTGGTGATGACTGATGGACAGTTGATTCACTGACTGAGACAAATGTCCTGATTGTAAGTAGCTTTGGAGGAAAGCGTCTAATGACTGGAGTGTGAATGTTTATCATCAACGATGAACCACAACAAAACACATGGATGTGAATTATGATGAAATACTAAAAAAAAACAAAAAACGTAATAAGTGATTTTTGTTACTGTATATCTTTGCCATCCGCTGATCAAGTGCAGCAACAATAAGAGTTAATCAGATACAGGGTTAGGGTTAGGCTGTTTTAGAGAATCATGTGTTTGTGTCGAGGTGCACGTTGATCTGACTTCATCTGTCAGATGAGATGACTTCATATCCTCCTCCGGTCTCTGCTGCTCTCCTGTGAGGACACACACACACACACACACACACACAGTCAATACTGAGTTCAGTGATGTAAGTGAGGTATTTTAATTTGTGCTAATTTTTACCATTTAGCAGACGCTTTTATCCAAAGAGATTTACAATTAGAGATTACAGGGACAGTCTCCCTGGAGTAATTTAGGGACTTAGGGCTAAGAGCCTTACTCAAGGACACACTAGTGGTGGTGTTCCCAGGTCTTACTCAAGGACACACTAGTGGTGGTGTTCCCAGGTCTTACTCAAGGACACACTAGTGGTGGTGTTCCCAGGTCTTACTCAAGGGCGCACTAGTGGTGGTGTTCCCAGGTCTTACTCAAGGACACACTAGTGGTGGTGTTCCCAGGTCTTACTCAAGGGCACACTAGTGGTGGTGTTCCCAGGTCTTACTCAAGGACACACTAGTGGTGGTGTTCCCAGGTCTTACTCAAGGACACATTAGTGGTGGTGTTCCCAGGTCTTACTCAAGGACACTAGTGGTGGTGTTCCCAGGTGGGATTTGAACTCATGACCTTCTGATCACCAGTCCAACTCACCATCCCCTAGACCAGAGGTCGGCAATAGGCGGCCCGTGGGCCATTGCTGGCCCGTCACCAATAATATTTGGCCCAGCAGATTATTTTGAGAATCCACTTGTATATATATATATATACATTATATATATTATTATTTTTTTTACAATATCGGACCGACATTCCCACATATAGCGGCTATACTGTCCGAATATAGAATCTACCACCACCTAAAGAATGCTTATTGTACTTTTATCCATGTTGAGAGTGAATGACACAGGGACAGACAATCAGGCAGCGAGGTGCACCGAAGCGCACTGACGCTGAACCCCTCATAGTGAAACAATAAGTGGACAACGCTTGGTGCTGAAATAGCCAACATGCGGTGTGTGGTTTGAAAAAAATAAAACCAGCTCAGTAAATCTTCAAACGTAATGTTTACTTATATGTGACTGCAACACACATATGAACAGTAACAAAGGAAATATTCAGTTTAATTTTCTGAAAAACATTAACAAAATCGGCGCAAAAAAAGGCAGAATCCGCTTGATCTTGGAGGGCGAGGGGTGGTGGTGCATAGGCCTATGCTCCTGTAACGACAGAGCAAACACACTATTAGGGATAATAATTACAATGAGCCATTCATTCAAAATATACAAAATACAATTAGGTTATTAAATACAATAACGACAGGCTTGGTACTCACTTAATGTGAAAAGTGGCATCTCCCATCGGTCACTATTTGCTTGATATCTGGTGATATGGACGTCACTTTAATCCGCAGGCAGTTCTCAAGGTTTTTATGCGTCAATCGATTCCTCTCGTGCGTCTTTATCGCATTCATTGACGAAAAGGACGACTCGCATGTATAGGTGGAGGGGAACATTGTGAGCACATAAAAGGTGAGTCTCTTGATCATGCTATACTCCTCTGAGCATGCCACCCAAAAGGCACTCACAGACTCCGCACTTCTGAGCCCATCGCTGACCAGGGAGCTTGTTTGGAAATCAATTAGCTCCATTTCTAATGCAGCCTCGTCTAAGGAGGGGATCATTTTTTTCGCCTGGGAGGAGAAGTCTCCACTTGGTCTGACTGTGAGAGGGTCGCGTACAAAGGCAATGATGTCTTTTGGGATGGAGTAGTCCTCAAACCTTGAAGTGAAGTTGGCCCATAGCTGCTTGATGAAGTCCACCATCAGCTCTGTCACTTGTCCCGGTGCCTATGATTTTAGTGTACTGAAATGTAGGAGCCTCCCAGTGGATATATCTGACTCGAGCAACTCCAGCTTCCTCGTAAATGATTCAAGCTTTTCAACCATGTCCACTATGGTTTTGCCTCTCCCCTGTAGCTGCAGGTTAAGCTGGTTTAGGTGGCCAAATATATCCGCTAAAAATCCTACTTTGGACATGAACTTTTCGTCTCCCAGAAGGGCAAGGTGGTCAGCTGCTGCCCTAATCTTGCTCAATCTATGAAACGCCTTTACCTCATCCAGTAGCGCACAAAAGCGATCCAACGCTTTCCCTTTGCTCAACCAGCGCACGTCATTGTGTAACAGCAGGTCATCGTGGGTGGCCTCTTCTGACTCAGCCACAAGTTGTCGGAAAAGCCGATGCTGGGTGCTTGATGTACCCCTGTTAAAATTAATGACACGCATCACTTTATCCATAACTTCCTTTAGCTCGCCACTGAGTCTGGCGCAAAGGACACTCTGGTGGATAAGACAGTGCAGTCCATGCACTTGGGGTGCGTGCTCCTTCACCCTGCTTACCAGACCTCTGTGCTTTCCCACCATAGCAGGAGCCCCGTCTGTCACGATTAGGTTAACTTTCTCAAATGACAATGAATGCAGCCTAAACAACTCTTCCAGTTTCGTAAATATAACGTCCCCAGTGGTGTGCCCTTCTAATGCAATAAGAGACAGCAGCTCTTCCCTGAAATCCTTTCCATCAAAATATCTAGCATAGACGCACAACTGGGCTTCATCTGTAACGTCAGTGCTCTCGTCAACGGCTATGGAAAAGTAATTGGCTTGACTGAGACCCTCGATAATTACTCCCTGCACAGCGTCGGACAATGCCTCTATGCGGCGGGTAGCGGACCTCGCAGAGAGGGACACCTGTTTCACTGACGCAATGACACCATCCATCGAAAAAAAACTCCTCGTTTACAGTTAAGTTTATTACGCCACCTATACAGCTTGTTTACAGTTATCTTGATCAATTCTCTGCATCTCCCACAAATGCACGTCGTGGAGTTCCAGTAACATTTGTGACGATCGGATGATCAAAATTACTTTTCTTTTGAAACACGGAACTACGTTTCAATTTGAGAATCACAACACAAACTCGCTAGTCAAGCCAGAATAGCAACGCAATGGATTGGGTGAGTAATCCCCACTGCTACCTAGTTAACTAGAACACTACTTTACATTGTTAGCAGGCTCACACAACAAGCTGTGTTAGTTGACTAGCGATGTGTCATTGATTTACAACAACGCGGAAATGTATTCACATTTTTCGAAAGAAAGGTCAAAGCATTTAATTTTTTAACAATCAATTACTTAAATTAGCCTTTGATGATATTTTGGCACGCCATCTGGTGGCTCAAATTGTTTTGGGCCCGAGGCCAAACCTAATTGCCGAACCCTGCCCTAGACCATCGTTTCTTCAGGGGGCGTTCAGACAACATCGGGGGGCGCTGGAACAGATATTTTTAAAAGGGGGGCGTTGAGGTGTTCTTGGGGGGCGTTCACGCATTAAGTATTTTTCTCATGAAAAACAGCTGTCAGCAGTGTTATTACGGGTACGTTCGTAAATGCACGAACGGTCATTTCGCTCGGACAAACCTTCTTTTCAGTCAGAGCACCCATCTCTGAGCGCTCCCAGAGCGCAGTGTTCTGAACTTGGCCGGGCTCTGTGAAGTAGACACACGTAGTGTAGCGCCCCAAAAAATTAAAGTGAGAGTGTCATCAAGAAGATGGAGAAGCTAAAAACTCGGCTAGCAAAGGCAGAGCTTTTGATAGTTTCCAATGTGTCTGGGTAAGCTGCATTGTAGAAGAATCTTGACAGTTCATGTACAGTGCAGAAATTGCAATACTATGCTAGTCTACGATAGAAAGAACCCCGGTTCATCCCATCTGTAACGTATTATTGACCATGGATGCACCATAGCTAATGCTAGCACAAGCCAACTTTCAATGCCCAACTTCTATGAGTGTTTTCCTTGTAGGCTATGCTTGAGTGACATATGTTTCAGTTTGTGGGCTCATTGTAATTGTTGGCTATAAGCGAAACATTTCTTATTTTAGTTTTGATACTAAAGTCCATGTCCCCGCCGGTGACGTAAGCCTGTCGTGCCAAATACTCACTCCCCGCGTATACACACTACCCTCTGCGCTTACGCATTCACTTTGTTCGCTTCCTTTCAATACAGCTTATTTAATTTAGTTACAATTAGTGCTAATACCATACCACCATACCAGAACATCAGAGCAGGAACAACCTATCTCAAAAAAGCGATCGTAGTCCGGAAAGGGCTCTCTCGCTTACCAATAATCGAACCTAGAGAAATCAGCTACGAATGTCCCCTCCCCTCGCAGGTTCATCAGGTTCAATTACATATTAAAATAAATAGCCCCCTAGCGTTTGCCGCAATATTGTGACACCACCGCCCCAAAGTCCAATAAAAAATGAATAAATATTAGCATCATAAAACAGCAATTTGGCGAAATGCAACACCAGCACACTTAAAAAACTAACAATGTTAGTTGTAATGTACAGTTTTGTAGCCTACTGTTTGTTCTGCACCGGACGTGTGAAATCGCTGCTGTTCCTAGCAGTCTGTTTGTATTCTCTGATCTTGTCTAAGTTTGTATAACTGCTCCCGAAGGTGTTCTTCTGATAGACAAGCCACCCACGATTCTGATACTGATGTTCTTTATTTTGTGTGCACACCGTACACACAAACACCGTGAAAAACTGCAATGTGAAATAAAGTATTGATTACACAATGAAACCAAAATGAGGCTACGTCGAGTAGGCTACCCACTCAACATATTAACCACCTCTTAAGCTAGCATGGCGTTCCGACATCACATACACGTGAGAAATTACTTGAGAACACGGCAAATCAAAATGCACAGTCAAACAGTAACAAACAAAACAACGACATACCGTGTGCACCTTCTATTCAGAACCTCAGGAGTAGCTAGAATAGTTATATACAGTCTTAAACAGGAGGGCTCTTTAAACAGGTGGACGAGTTGCCACGGTACAGGCGCGCTAATGATGATGGACGTAACATCAGTCCAATCATGGGCGGGCACCGTGATTGAGAAAGGATTAAGAAAGGATTTAAAATTGTGAAAGGAGGAGACACAGAGGGGAAAATGTTCAATGTCAATATGTTCATGCCAAACTAATAACATTTAGGGCCTGATTTACTAAGATCCCAAATAACGAATACTAATTGAAGTTCACACACAGGGGAAGTTGTGAGATATACTTGTTATAGGCTATATTTCAAATAAGGCCCGCTATCTTCTACATTGGAAAGATCAACAATCCTCACTGCACACCGTTAGTAGATCAGCTTGCAGATGTAGAACCAGTTTGCACATTAATAGGCCATTAATAGGCTAATAAGTTATAATTCTGTATTTTTGTTCTAGCGTATCATCGTACTCTAAACGATGCTGTCCAAGTGCGCCATCCTTCACTTTGGATATTCCTTCGGCACCTGAAGGATCAGCAAACACTTGCAGAGGATAAGCTGGGGATGGCAGACAGAGGCCACGCTCCCCCAACAAGGAGACGGAAGTGGAGGGAGTTGGAGGCCCGTCTACTGAGGCTGAAAGGACAGTATATGCAGGGCCTCAGAGATCTGGCTTCGTATTGTTATTATTATTGTTATTGGCCTAATTTTGTTATTGTTATTATTATTATTATTGTTATTGTTATTATTATGTTATTGTTATTGGCCTAAATATTGTTATTGTTATTATTGTTATTATGTTTGTTGCTGTTTGTTGCTGTGCCTGACGCCGCCCTGGCATATGTTTGATGCTTGGTCTCCAGTCCGGTTATCACCAAATCTTCCATTCGGGAATATTGTTCCATGTCGTCGATTCTTTTCTCCAGATCATCAATCTTTTTATCCTTTTCCTTGATAAGCGTTTTCAGTTGTTTCACCTCATCCATTAGTTCCAAAAGTTTGGTTTGTTGTTTGGCAACTTTGCTGAACTCCTCTGACATAAAGTTCAGTGATTTTCTGATTTCCTCCATTTTCTCCTCCATCGCATTTTGTTTATTCAGCTTTGGTGGCATTTTTTCCCTTTGTTTTAAGTACTTTTAAGAGTTATATTTCAGAGAGCTCAGAGAGCTCCAAACAATTCCACCATCTTGGAAACAAACACCATGTATGCACAAACATATATATTTTTTTGTTTGGTTGCAATAAAAGCCTATATTTTGGATTGATATCTCTACTGTATTTATTTGATTCCGTTTGACAAAAATATAGAAAACATATTTAATAATGTGTATATATATATCACTGGTGTTCTTTTAGGAATATAAGATTTTCAATTCCATCTCGAAAATGATCTATCTAGGGAGTTATATAAAATGCTGAGACAATACTATGACATTGATTATTACATAATACAGTATATATTATGTATATTGATACATATGATTATGTATTTGTGTATGTTGTTTTTTAAATGTCAGATTTCAGATTCAGATTCATTTATTTATTCAAGGGACAGTGCATATTAATAAAACAAAAATAAATTGTAAATACGCCAGAGTTAGCTCGAAAGCTAGTTTTCATCCGCAGTCCCTATGCCATGATGTTGTATACGGCTCCCTGGAGGAAAAAACTACATTTAAAATATAGGTAGACCTAGGCACAAAAAAGTAGACAGGACAAGCATTTAGCTTAAGGGCATAACATAGGGGGTTAAAAGAGCATACATTAATCATAGGCGGTTAAAAGGAGGGTACATATAAGCAGAGGGTTAAAAGAGCATACATTAATCATAGGCGGTTAAAGGGAGGGTACATATTCGGTAAGCAGACTAAAAGCAAGCAACATATACGCACGGTAAGCAGACTAAAAACAAGCACACAGACTGTACAGGTAAGACATGTTAGGCGGTACACAGACAGGCGGTACACATGACATACAGGTATAGGACAGGACATTTCAATGTTGGCAGGTGTGTGTGTTGATCATCCACTGTTTTAGGTGCTTTCTAAATGATTTAAAGGTGCCTAATTCTTTAAGGTGCCCTGGAATCAGGTTCCATTCACGTGACCCTCTAACTGACCAGGCAGACTGACTAAAGGCACTCCTCCTAAATGGGATGGTGCAGTCCCCTCTGGTGACACCCCTTGTGGTGCGTGCTGTACTTCCTGGTCGTGAGATGAAGGTGTTAAGTGGAGGTGGGGCTAAATTGTGGATAGTTTTATAGACAAGGCAGAGGTTTGTGTAGGTTTTCAGATTGTCCCAGCTTAGAATGTTGTGTTTCTTCAGTATTGTGCAGTGGTGAAAGTGTCTTGGCTTCTTGTCTAGTGTTTTGATTGTTTGTTTGTATAGTGACTCGAGTGCTTTGCAGGTTTTGGGATTTGCTTGTGACCAGCTTGTTATGCAGTAGTTGATGTGTGTGAAGATCATGGCGTGGACATACATGGTAGCTGCCTCTGTTGACATGTAGTCCCTTATAAAACGGAAGTTGGACAGATTGAACTTGACAATTTTACAGACCTTTTTGATATGTGCCTTAAAAGTGAGGTTGGAATCTAACAGCACCCCAAGATATTTGAACTCGTTCACAACTTGTAGTTGTTCCCCTGAGATAATGACATATGCTTCTTCAGCAGAACGGTTTGTTTTGGTAAAAAACATGCTGACCGTCTTGGAAACATTAAGTTGGAGACGACAGTGGTTCAACCATGTAGTCACCTGAGCCATAGATTTGGTAAGTACAGCAGCTACCTCCGTCTTGGTCTGACCATGTACAAATAGTACAGTGTCGTCAGCATACATTAGTGTATCAACCTCAGGACATTGATATCGATATTGACATTGATACATATGATTGACATTGATACATATGATTGACTACATAACGACACCTGGGGTCGCTTGACACAACGGCAGGCGGGGAACATAGGACCCTTTTTCGGAAGCGGGGAACATAGAACCCTTTTTCGGAAGCGGGGAACATAGAACCCTTTTTCGGAAATGGGGAACCGGGGAACATAGAACCCGGGGAACATAGGACCCGGGGAATATAGGCATGCTCCCCTAAATGGAAAATGGAAAAGGTACGTACGAAATAACACAAACAACCTAAGAAACTAAGAGTTGACAAACTAACAAACAAAACACAACCAAACAGTCAACTAACAAGGAGACACAATGAGGAACATTTAAACAGACGGGCAGCCCTCTGATTGGATGATGAGCCGCCTTCTGATTGGACAGGAGTGGGATGATGAATGAGGGAATGATTGGCCAATTGACAACACCTGGATGGAGAATGACAGAGGAGAACACAGAAGGGAAGGAAACACAACAAGGACACATGGGGACGTAACATGCACTCTGGGAAGTTACTATGGGAGACGCTCTCGCTCCGTTGAACGTTCAGGGTTTAAATATCCTAACCGCCGTCATAATTCCGTTAGCTTCTCGGTGGTCTTGTGGTTACGTCCGAGAACAATAGGCGGTTCTGGCCTATTCCAAGGCCGCAGGTACGAGACGGCACTATGAACTCGAGTGCGACCTGTATGTCAGAACCTTGATCTGGACCTGTATGTCTGACCCTTGATCCATAACAATAAAGCCAGGTCAACCACACTTTTTGATATTTATTGACCGTGAACTGTCTTCTTAAAGCTACTTTATTGTGTGTTGTCCATAGCCAATTTCAAGGCGTCAGCCATGTCATCTCAAGGTCGTCGGTTCGATTCCGACCGCGGACATGTATTACTGCCTGTCATCCCTGCTCTCTCTCACCCATCTTTCCTGTCAATATCTACTGCCTCTATCCCATTAAAGCAGAAATGCCCTAAAAATTGCGTACATAGTTACTAACTGACGCTAGGAGTTAGAGCTATAGTCCTGATACGGTCATAGTCATAAAAATGGTCACACTGATCGTTAGCCTAATGAATAATAGCCGGGCTAGCATTAACGTCAGCAGAGTTTACCAGCGGTAAATAAGTCGCATAATATAGGCTATAAGACCCTGAGTAATTCCCTATTCTTTAGAGAAATAATACCTACATATGTGAACTAATTTATAGGCTCTCTCGGGTGATACGCACTCACCCCGCCCACGCCGTCTAAGTGCTATCCCTTATCACTTACCAGACCCCTGAAATGCCCCTCATGATCTTCATATGACGTGATATCCCTTCAATCCCTCAATGACCCGGACCCCCTGGCAAAGACATATTACTGAACGGGCCTACCGGGCCCAGCCCCAGGGACCCCAGAGATCAGGGGGCCCTTTGCATTTCTTGTCGCAGGGATGCCGGTAGAAAATGTCCTACTGTAACTGGTACAAATGAGATTCCTTATATGAACGTAAAAAAACTATTTTGAATATACTTTTGAATATACTATTTTGAACAATTTTATAGGGGCCCACGTCTTGCAAAAAAAATAGAAGCTTGTGTGGGCTACATACTTTCTATAGCCTACTCAGATTCTAATGCGAATACAGGCTACATTCCCATTAGATTAATGAGTAGGCTATAAAAATGGGAAATAGCAGGTCTTTGAATTTACACAAATGAAATCACTATATGCAACACAATTAATTCATATTCCTTTTGTGAACATGGTTTAATCAAGTAGACTTCAATCGTTTATGGAAAATGTTGAATGTACTTGTTTCTCTCGCGTTGATTGAAATTGATTAAATTGAGTTTGGTCACCACCGGAAATGGGATATTCAAAAGGCGCCAGGAAGTGACGGTGGTCACTCTCTATAAGAAGCTAAAAAAACATCGTTGCCACATTCTGGAAGATGCTTTGCAGCCAGCCAGTCACGCTGTGACAGAATTAACGGAGAAAGTAAGTATATGTTGAATGCACTTATTGTAAGTCACTTTGGATAAAAGCTTCTGATAAATGACTGTGAAGTAATGCTAGCTGTCCATATATTTTCTGTTGTGCAATAGCTAATGTTATAAAAATGTATAAGCTAGCTAACGTGTGACCAAGTTATTTCAACCTAGCTAACTCAAAATCGTCATACCACTTGTAGCCAAGTTGACTATCACCGTTGTGGCTTTCTAGTTAGCTAAATTAAGTCCAAGAGGAAGGTATTTAACCTAACTGTACAATGTAAATACAATTTGGCCATTCAAACACTCTTGGGGACTAAGTGAATTAGGAAGACTCGTTTTTTTGCTAGCTAATATTGCATCACTTCAACCAAAGTGAGATTAAGCCAACAGCGGCCATTTTGTCCAGCATTGCGCCAATGGCATTTTTGCTTTGTGCTTTTGTTATACATGTTTGTCTTTTAATTTGGAGTCAATTTACCGAGTTCAACTCACTGATTCTCACCTCATTGAGGTCCATAATCCTAGTTGCACTCTGACGATATTTAGTGGTAAGTGGCATATTTATTTTGTGTTGCTGTTAAAGCCCAAAATCTGCATTCTTGTGACTGAGGTACATTTAAAAAAACAATTTAGTATTGGTGCAAAAATGTAAATATCATTATGGTTGTTTCCCAATTGATTATAATTGAAAATAGTGTTGTTTAGTGGTAGTCCTTGTATTTAAAGACCTATGAATTACTTTGGAAGTGATAGCACATTTCCATCATATGTATTGGATTTTGGTAGAGCAGGTGTTTCTGAACTGCAGATTGGAGCTTTAATGATGATCTTCATGTGTGTTACAGGGTTAGGTGGTGGTGGGATTCTCACCCTGGGAATGTGGAGTTGTAAGGGGTGCACAGAAACTGTGTCAAGTAGGTCCAAGCTTTTGCACCACTACAAGTTAAAGCATTCACATTTTGGACCCAGTTCTCGCTTTCCATGTACCTACCTGCATTGTCCATGCACATTTAAGACGTGGAATGCTCTTATTGTCCACCAAAGTAAAGTCCACTCCACAGGGGTGACTCGCAAAGAGGAAGCAATATTCAGTTGCCACCTTTGTACTTGTAGTGATTTAGCATCATATAAATGCACATCTCAAAAGAAATGAGACGGTCAATTGTATGTTTTTAGGGTGTGACTTTAAAACAAACATTTAAATCCCACAAAAACCGAAAACACTGCCATCACACATTGGTTGATTTTAAACCTGGAGTAGTCATAACTAGGATATCAACTGTGAATGAATAGGTGGGAAATAGTCAGGAGTGTGTAGAGCAGTCAGATACTGCCGTTCCTTCACGTAGTCATTCTCAGACTGAAGACTTGCAGAAAGTCATAGAGCAAAGATTTGGAGCTGCTTTGCTGAAGTTGGAGCATTTAGTCCATGTGCCAAGCACAGCTGTTGATGTGTTTTTAGGGGAACTCCATCATTTGATTTGTTCTGCACCTGTTCCATTATCTTGTGACATTGTGAGTGACATATTTCATCAGAGAAACATCCCTGTCGATGAACTTATAATTAGAGAAACTATTAATGCAATTTGCTCTGGTAATCCTGTGCAAAGGTCAATACAAAAAGGTGGCCCTCTAAGTACCGCGTATCTGCGTAAGCAGTATTACAAGGAGAACTTCAGTGCTGTAGAGCCAGTTGAATACATTATTGATGCTAAAAACAAACGCAGTTTCCAATATGTCCCAATATTGAAGTCCTTACAGCAGCTGTTGAGTAGAAGGGATATCATTGATAAAGTTGTTGAGGGCCATCAAAGCCAGGAGGGCACACATTCTGGAGTGTACAAGTCCCCAAGAGATGGTTCCCTTTTGAAGGAAAATAGTTTCCTCACTGGAGAAAAGCCAAGGATCATTCTACAATTTTATGTGGATGACTTTGAAACCTGTAACCCCCTTGGCACCTCGCGAAAGAAGCATAAGCTTTGTGCTGTTTATTGGGTATTAGCTAACTTGCCTCCGGGGTCTCATTCCTCGCTCTCATCTATCTACTGTACTTGTCAGTTTTGTGTAAAACTGATGATGTTAAAACCTACGGTTTTGGTAAAGTCTTTGAACCTCTTCTAGAAGATCTGAAAACTCTGGAGGAGCTGGGTGTTTATGTCCCGCTGTTGGGTGAGTCAGTTAAAGGTACAGTACTCAGTGTAGTGGCTGACAACCTGGGAGCGCACAGTGTTGCAGGATTTATGGGGAGTTTTTCCGTGGAATACTATTGCAGATTTTGCACAGGAAAGAGTAGTGATATTCAGCAACATTCTGTTGCAGCTGGTGCTTTCAGTCTGAGAACCAAGGAGCTTCATCAGGCCCATGTCAAACAAGCCCAAGATACAGGTTCAGCTTGTTGTGGAGTGAAGAGGGAATGTGTCTTCACAAAAAATCTGTCTCATTTTCATGTCATCTTTGGCTATCCACCTGATCTGGCCCATGATGTTTTTGAGGGTATAATCCCAGTAGAGCTAGCTCATTGCTTAAGAGTGCTTATATCCCGTAGGCTTTTCACATTAGATTACCTGAACAATGCCATTCTGAAGTTTCCCTACAAATGGGCTGACAGGACAAACAAACCTCATGTAGTGTCACAAAGCTTCTCCAGCAGAAAGACGGTGGGGGGAAATGCTCATGAAAATTGGAGCCTTCTCCGGTTCTTACCTTTTTTGGTTGGATCACTTGTACCTGAGGATGAGCCTGCGTGGCTTGTTCTCATGGATCTGAAGGATATCACAGAGCTTGTTGTTGCCCCTGTGCATAGTGATGACTCGCTGGCTTTTTTAGAAAGTAAAATCACAGAGCACAGGCAGAGATACAAAGAGTTATTCCCTGACATCAAGCTGCTACCAAAACACCATTATTTGGAACACTACCCCCAGTTGATTAGGCTGTTTGGTCCAGTTGTCGGACAGTGGACTATGCGCTTCGAGGCGAAGCATAGCTTTTTTAAACAGGCTATCAGACACACAAGCTGCTTCAAGAATGTGCCCTTCTCCTTAGCCTCAAAGCATCAGATGATGATCGCTTACCATCTGAGCTCTCCATGTCTGAGCAAGTCTGACCTAGAGGTCTCGGCTGTATCCACTCTACCAGTATACTTACTTAAAGAGCACAAGTCATCAGGCAAAAGTTCTCTGACACACCTGAGGTTCACCTTGCACAGTGTGTGACAACCAAGGGCATAACCTATAGGAAGGGAATGATACTGGCCCACAGAGCAGCATGTGGAATGCCTGAATTTAGTGAAATTGACCAAATCTGCATTTTACATGAGAGTGTATTCTACATTGTCAAAGAGCTCTGTGGTTGGTACAGAGAGCATTATAGAGCCTTCGAGCTCTGCCCAGCACCCACAAGAACATTCACTCTTGTGGCACTCAGTGAACTCCTTGATACCTATCCATTGGTTGACTACAAGATTGGATCAGCCCGCATGGTGACTTTGAAAAGGCATATTGAAATAAAAGGTGTGGGGGGAGGCTTTTCCACTGAATTTGAAATCTAAAATGTATGGATGTCTGATATCTAATCTTCTTTTTTTGTGTGTGTATGTCTGTGCAGAGTAAACTGCTTTGAAGATCGGGACTCCTGTAATCCTTAAGATCATCTTGACTGATGGCAGCTCGCAAAGGTTGACTCTCTCCCATGGACTCCCCGCCTCCGTTGAAGACCTTATGGTTGAAGTGAAGAAACAGTGTGGACTTCAGGGCAATTTTCAACTGCAATTCAAGGATTCCTTGTTTGGAAATGAGTTCCTTACCTGACTTCACTTTCAGAAGTAGAAGACAAAGGTACTCTTAAAGTCATTGATATGTCAAGGCCCACCACTATGCAGCATGATGAGTGGTCTACTGTTCTGAATCCTGTCCTTCAACCTCAAGCTTTCAGTACTTCCTCTGTACATGACTCTTCGTCCCTGTCAGATGGATCTGTGGATACAGATATACTGTCATCGAGTGACTCAACGAGTTCACGGTCCTCTTGGCCTGTTTTGTTTCATGTGCCTAAGTTCTCTTATGATGCCGAATTAAAACTTCAGCAGGCAAGTTTAGCTTATATTCAGAATGGCACTGTACATATTCCAGATCTCAAGTTGAAGTCTGCCATCCTTGATGGTTTATTGCAGGAAATAGTGCAGTACAAAGTCTATGTCAGTGATAAAGAGATGGAACAGGTAGCACAGCGTCTTATCAAGACGCATCCATGTTTAGCTGAGAAGGGGTCCTGCACTGGATACGGCGGATGGAAGTCAAGTTTAAAGTATAAACTATCCAACTACCGCACGGAACTGAGAAAACTGGGCTGCCCAGAGGTGACCGTAAACTCCCTAAAAAACAAACCTGCAGGAAAACGCAATGCAGCCTTCGGAATAAAAAAGGCAAAGAGAGCAGAAGTAAATTTTTGCCCAACATACCCAATAGCAGAAACCGAGGAGAGTCTGGAGGCAATGCAGAAAGCTCTACTCCTAGATGTAAAGAAGAGGAACAACAGGGAGGTTGTGAAAGTAAAGATGGAAAAGACCTTCGCACACAGAAGGCATGAAGTTGTGCGTGATGCCCCAATGGTGGAGAATTTCATGGCAAGGTGGCATGCTCTGTTTGAAGTTAGTGAGGTAAGGCGTATCATGCTGGGTTTTTCGTCTTGGATTTGCTGTTGATAAAATAAAAGTATAGAGGACACTGGTAAATTGCTAATATACCTAATTGTATATTACCAGTCTGTGCTTTTTCTCCCTCCTAGGCTGCCCTGGTTTGCTGTATGGTGATGGTGGCTTTCTCCCTGATGTTTGCCGTTCAAACCAATTTCCTTTGTGCGTTCTACCCGTTTTCAGATCAACGCTGAATTCAAGAGAATCACCACCTTCCCACTACAGTCCAAGTTCCTGTCTCAGCTGGACCTCCATTCTGACAACCTGGTGAAGCTGTTCCACCAGAGGGGAGGACAGCTTGGGGAAAAACTAAAAAGAAACATGGCACTAATGGCTGACGTAAGTGATACAGGGGTCCCACAGTCATGAAAAATCTTCAATTGTTTTTGGAAAATATTACGATTTTTTATATGTCTGGAAAGGTTATGGAACATTATACAACACCTAGTTCCGACCCCGCATTGTGATTGGCCAAGACACATTCCAAGCCGTGCCAATAACCACTGTATACCAACGGGCAAATCACCAGTTAAGCCTTAACTGCGTTTAACAGCGTTTAACAGCTTAACGCTTAACAGCGTTTCCCAAACTGTGGGTCGCGACCCCCTAGTGGGGCGCGGGGGTACTGCAGGGGGGGCGCAGAAATAATATGGGAGGGGAAAAAATGCACACACAAGAGCTGTAAACAAACACTGCTTGCTTAAGGTTACCATCAGGGGTGTTGTGGGCGTTGGATGATAAAAATGAGAACCTGAATGGAGCGCAGGCCATAAACTGTAACAAAGAGGCAGTGAGGGGGCTCCATTCACGTCATTGACGCGCGCTCCATTCACGTCATTGACGCGCGCACTCCCTCCTCCAGCTATCTAGCAGCAACAACAACAATGGATAAGTTTATGAAAGAGCCAGAAGCTAAACGAAAAGCGAAGGAGCCCATGACAAACGTCCCAAAGCCAAAGTCAAGAAAGTATGACGATACATACCTCTCCCTGGGCTTCACGTCTAATGTGGTCGGTGCGGAGGAACGACCACTGTGTGTCCTCTGTCTCAAAACTTTAGCGGCAGAAAGCATGAAGCCTAGCAAGTTGAAACGTCACTTGGAGACCACACACCCGACTGATGTGAAGAAGCCCCTCGATTTCTTCAAGAGAAAACTCCAAGAATACCGTGGTCAGCAGAGCCGTTTCGTTAAAACAGCATCTGTTACGTCTAATGCTCAACTTGCCTCCTACAAAGTGGCATATCGTATCGCCCAGTCTAAAAAACCACACACCATCGCTGAGGAGTTAATACTCCCTGCTGCAATAGATATGGTTTCACATATGATAGACGAGGCAACAGCCCAAAAACTCAAAGCTATCCCCCTGTCAAACAACACTATTGCGAGACGCATCAATGACATCTCAGAAGACATGAAAGAGCAGCTTGTTGAGAAAATAAAAGACCAACGCTTTGCGCTCCAGGTAGACGAGGCCACAGATAGTAACAAGGACTGTCTGTTATTAGCGTATGTCAGATACATTGATGCGGAGGGTTTGAGCGAGGATTTGCTATTTTGCAACTATGTCCCAAACAGAGCAACAGCTGATGAACTGTTCAAAATCATAGACAAATACCTGAGTGAAGCCGATCTGAAATGGGAGGACTGTGTGGGGATATGCACCGACGGTGCCCAGGCCATGGCAGGAAAACGGGGAGGGCTCCAGACGCTCATCAAGCGCGTTGCACCGAAAGCAGTGTGGACTCACTGCATAATACACAGGGAGGCACTCGCGTCAAAGCAGCTGAGTCCAGAGTTGAATGACGTTTTGTCTCATGTTATCACCACCGTCAATTAGCACACAGCCGTGCTATTTCACAGCGAGTCGCGTTGGCTCTCTCGCGGAAAGGTGCTGTCCAGGGTGCTATCGCTGAAAGATGAGATCCGAATCTACTTGGAGGAGGAAAGGAACGAACTTGCCAGCAAGTTTAATGATGAAGACTTCCTCATGAAATTGGCCTACCTAAGCGACATGTTTGAGAAGCTCAATGAATTGAATCTACAGTTGCAGGGCAACAACACACACCTTCCACATCTGGCAGACAGGATACAATCTTTCACACGGAAACTGGACATGTGGGGCAGGAGACTTGAACAGGGGGACATCGACTCATTTGGGAATCTGAAGGCATTCATCGAGACCAATGAGCTGCAGAGCACAGTGGTTCCATGTATGAGAGAGCACATCTCAGCCCTGAAACAAAGCTTCCAGAAATACTTCTCTGTGGATGACAGTGCCAAATACGACTGGATTAGAGATCCATTTGTTGCACCACCACCTGCCATGTTCAGCACTGCGGAAGAGGAACAGTACATCGACATGACTTCAGAGTCAACCATGAGGCTGCAGTTCACATCCACGACTTTGGCTGGGTTTTGGATTGGAGTGGAGAAGGACTACCCTCTCATTGGACAGAAAGCTGTGGGAATACTGCTGCCTTTTGCAACATCGTACCTGTGTGAGATAGGCTTTTCTGCTGTTGCTGCTATCAAAAGCAAATACAGGTCGAAGTTGAACATTGAGAATGAACTGAGAGTGGCAGTCTCAAAACAACAACCCCGCTTTGAGAAGATTTGCAAGGCAAAGCAAGCACACACAAGTCATTGATCGTAATTGTGATAGAAATGTGAGGAGTAAGAATAGTGATGCAGTAGAAATTAGTTAATGTTGATATGTTGAATATTTCAGTGGCACAGGATCATTTGCCAAGCACTTATGTTCCTTTTCAAACCATAATAAAATATAAAACTATAGTTGGATATACTGTATGTGTCTTGTTATTATTAGAAGAGAAAATGTAATGTTTTTACAACTTTATACAATTAATTATATCAATCTAGGTGGGAACCGGGTTAGGGGGGGCTCGAAAATATTTCCAATTACCCAAGGGGGGCCTGATTGAAAAAGTTTGGGAACCACTGAGTTAAGGTATCATTCCGCACACGCTGTCAGCTGTGTTAAGTTGCTATAGCAACGGTAAACAATGGAGAACTATTTCAGATTGTGGATGGCTGAAAGCAATGCGATTTAGCAAAATGTAACAGTACAAACCCATCTTTTTCAAAAAGATATTTAACGACAGTGCAGTGCGGCACTCCACTTTGCATTGTGCCTATAACCGCACCTCAGCCGTGCCAATAACCAAGGTAAAGCATGACATCAAGTCTGTTACTGCTTAATTGTAGAATGTTTTATTTGCTACAAAATGTATTGGCAAGAAAGGCATACACATTGTATGGAAAGCCAGGGAGGCCATGAGTCTTTTTTTCCCCCTTCCACTATTTGTGCATCTATGTCTCAGGTTTTACTTTTCCTCTTATCTTTATATAATTTGTCGACCTCCTCTTTCTTTCTCTTTCCTGTCAATCTCCTTCCTACATGATTTGGAGCTCACAGCAAGGCTTGTACCATCGTAAGAATCACTGGTGTTATATTCTCAGAGAAATATGTACCCATATGACTGTTTACATAAGTAGTTGACTTTAAAATAAAGCACAGGGGCTGAATTAAGACACTAATCAAGAAAATGTCCTTTCAGAGTGATGATGTAAATGCTGGACGAGAGTGCATCCTGAAGGGAGTCTCTATCTACATGGGTGAAGATCCAGAAACCCTTGTGCAGGAATATGTGGTATGTACATGAATCAGTGCTTATCTTTTCCCTTTATCTTCTACTCTTCTCTTGTTTTCACGTGGGTCACTTGGGCTGAAACGATTAATTGATTTTAACTTTCACCTTACCTTATCTACATCAAAACTGTCACTGTCTGCCCAATTTAATATGTATTTATTATTTTCTTGATAGGGCTTGGTTAATAGGTCTTATTTACCTACCTTTATTTACTTACCTTTGTCTGTTTTGTACAGGGCATGGATGAAAACGCCATCAACGAAGCCTTAGAAGACACCACTGTGGGGATTTATGTTCTTAAAGAACATGCTTCAAGTGATGAACCACAGGACATTGGAATTGTCCTTGAAGGCGTCAAGGTATTGCAAGATCTGGATAATGTAGCATTAGCTGCTGCTATGCTGTTCGGACTGATGTATGCCCTGAACCTCAGCTACCCTGCTGACCTCCGCTACACCTTTGAGGTAGTCCAAAAGATCTTCATGGAACTGGAAGGACGTAAACTTTCAAACAAAGCACTCACTCTAAAAAACAGGCTCCGTCAGTGAAAGTCAGAGAGACTTTAAAAACAGATGCAGTATTGTATTTGCTCTTGTTAATGCACTGTTTGTGGTACCAGTTCACAATATTTAGTATTTGGCTATTTGCACTTTCTTACATGATTGTGACGTGTTTTAGTGCCGTGATTGTTACATGTAGTCCATTATAGAGCAATTCCTGTTACACTCTTGTTGGACATTTGGTGCTCAGTTCATTCTCTATTATAGAGCCTGTACCCCCTCTCTCTCGCTCGTGCATCGTCCATTATAGAGCAAATCCTCTGTCTTTCTCTGAACATCACTTTAAAAACAGCTGCAGTATTGTATTTGCTCTTGTTAATGCACTGTTTGTGGTACCAGTTCACAATATTTAGTATTTGTCTATTTGCACTTTTTTTTCATGATTGTGACGTGTTAAAAAACAGGCTCTCAGTGAAAGTCAGAGACATGTAGTCCATTATAGAGCAATTCCTGTTACTCAATTCCTGTTACTCTCCTGCTGTCTCTCTCGTGCACTTTTTTGGCTAACTTTTTTCTCATGATTGACCTGTTAAAATGTGTTACAAAAATAAATGTAGCAAATGTTTGTACAGAATTGACTCTGCCTTTTTTCATCAATGCAAATCAGTTATTTTACATTTATTATTTTGTATTTGCACACACTTAAACAGAACCGATGTCTACAATACATTTGTATAGAATTAACTTCTCAAATCAAGTTTGATTTACTGACCTAACTTGGCCACCAGGGACATAATGAAATTTCTTTAAAGTTACAAAATACCTTTGAATAATTTGGCATTAAGAAATCAAGTTGGAGTTAGAGATGAAAATCAGGTACCGTGGACAAGATGAAATTACTTAAACATTACACAATACATTGATATTACAATAACTGACAAATATTATGTTGCATCAACATAATTATTTTAAGCAGTCTAATGTGAATGAGATACTTTGGTTTGACAAGAAATAATTACATCAGTTGCCCATATTCTGATCATGTGGGACTGATCTGAATGAGATACTTTGGTTTGACAAGAAATAATTACATCAGTTGCCCATATTCTGATCATGTGGGACTGATGTGCACATTAAAATCAAGTAAATTCAAAAAAAAATTCAGTGTAGACACTAGAGGGCGCCATTAAAGTTTGTGTACTGGGGACAGGTCACGAGGTCACACTGGTGCAGGTCTTTTACAGATCTTTTATTAAGGCTGAAGATGATAAAAGCCCACAAGGACTACTCCGCGTAATTGTCGATTGTGGCCTGCAATCTATGTTTCCAAATGTCTATGTTGCGCTGCGGCTATTTTTGACTCTGCCTGTAACCAATTGCGAAGGGGAGCGGTCATTCTCTGTGCTGTCCAGGATTAAAAACGAATTGCGGACTAAAATGACGCAACACCGTCTCAAGGCTCTTTCTCTCATGGCAATTGAGAGCGAACTGACCAAATCACTGGACTTTAATGATATCGTGGATGATTTTGCACGAAGCAGAGCCAGGAAAAATGCATTGCATAAGGTAAGACTATTTTATGATTAATTTAGTCTTATAAAGCCATCCTGTGGTTGCTATATATGACACCATAGTGTTGCCAATTGTTTTTGGTTGAAAGCGGTGTATTTTGTTACTGTACATGTACTGTTGTTGGCTTCAATTGAGTGTGGCATGCCTGTGTTGTAAATCCTGTGTCGTTGAAATACAGGTGAATCTTTTCTAGTTATTGTGCTGTTGGCTTTGAGTGTTCCTCCGCTGTAAAACCTGTTGAGATGCAGGTAAACGTAGGCTGTCTTATATGCTGTTGGCATTGTGTTTACTTGCGCTCTAAAAAAATGTTGTGTTTGCGCTGGGGAGGGGGGGGCCTTTCTACACGTCCAGGCCCAGGGGCCCATTTTTTCATGATCCGTCTATGCCCCCTGGGACTCAAATTAAAATATGGAAAGATATCGGCCTACATAGATGCACAATATCAAGCTTATGGGTCGCAAAGGTCCTGGACAAATCGTCTGCTAAATGACTGTAACCCCTTAGGCGACATTTGCACTTGATCAAATAGGCTAAAGACTACAAAATAAATCAAATAGCCTACGAAACATGTGTGACATAAGGCACTCAAGGCCCCGAATGGTTGCGGCTAATCAGTAGATGAATTCACTGCAAGACAACGCCACCTTTTTCTTACACGAGGTGAGGTCCTCGGGACTAAATTAAAGCACTTAGGTTCGTGTATGAGGGAGGGAGACATGAAACCAATTCATCAACCAGAGAAGGATTGTTTACGGTGTAATAGAAAAATTGTTTATTTAACATCTATATTTAAAAACTATTACTTTATATAAAAACACCATACAAAACAAACACTTCCAGTAAGACAAAAACACGAGGGTAGGACGACTGGCAGTAGGGAGGGATACTACTACCCCGATGGACAGGTACACCAGTGAATCTGTGACATGAACACACACACAGCACAAAGACATGGTAGACAGTGGGCTAAGTGTTCCCCAGTGATTAATCACACCAAACACGACACGCACACACAACATGCAGTGCAAGTAGGGCTGCCACAAACGATTATTTTCATAGTCGACTAGTCACCGATTATTTTAACGATTAGTCGACTAATCGGATCATAAATTACAGCTTATCGCACAATTACTCAATCGCTCTTATTTAGCTATCATCTTCTAAATCAGCTTCTAAATTTAGCTTGAAGTTGTTAGTTGTTGTTGTAGGCATGTGCTAACTAAAAATAAAGACAATTAAAATGATTGTTCACTCAAAAATAGATATTTTAATGAACTTTGCAGATTTATTTCTGGCATCACTTGCATGTAATGTAATGTAAAGAGTAGTAGAGGGTGCAAACTGCAGAGTAAAATGAGGTAGGCTAGGCACTAGGCAACCAAAAGAATACAAAAACAAAAATAAATACTTGTACAGAGTACAAAAGTTTTGCTTTGCTTCACTCATCTCATAGTAGAACGCGCCTTCTTAGCACTGTAACGTTAAGACAACATTTTTTGCTATTTGATAAGTATCGCTTTGATGACAACGTAAAATAATGTAAGAAGGCTTTTAACGTAACGATATCGTTAGCCAATAACAAGCTAACTAGCTTACCGAGACGAGCCATCGTCTTCCTCGTCATCTGCCACAACGTGCTTCCTTTTTAGATGCTCGCGCATCATAGACGTGCTGCCATGATAAGCGAGTTCAGCTTTGCAAATTTTACATTTTACATTCTTTTTTTCAACGTTGTGGTTGAAATGCTCCCACACTTTGGTACGAGGACAGGAAGACATTTCTGTTTGTTTTTCCGGGGAAGTCACGTGTGCCCCGGATGACCGACACTGCGCATGTACATAAAAGACACTGGGAGACGCTAGCCAGTGGCAGCTTCAGGGAAGAAAAACGAATGCTTATCGAATGAAATGAATGGTCTTTATTGTCATTGATATAGTACAGGTACCAAACAACGAAATTTGGGGCTCCCCTGCTGCTAGAAAAAAAACAACAACGCTTATTTCAGCTCCCAAAAAACATGCGACGACGTCGATGTCGGCGACGATTTTGGTAATCGACGTCGTGGCGACTAGTCGACTAATCGTGGCAGCCCTAAGTGCAAGGAGACTAAACCCGGGAACCCCGACTACCTTCTCCACGCCGGCGCCCCCCACTCAAACCAAAGAACAGAAAAACAATAAAAGGACTAATATAAAAACGACCAGTTGGTTCCGTCTGATAATAAATAACACGTCAGTTGAAATTATCCACTACACAACAATAGAGGGTTTGTTTTCATCACAGTAAATATTGGACCTGAGCAAAACAGCAGCTAGCAGTCCCGAGTCCACCTGTCTGTCTGTACCCGAGTCCACCTGTCTGTCTGTACCCGAGTCCACCTGTCTGTCTGTACCCGAGTCCACCTGTCTGTCTGTACCCGAGTCCACCTGTCTGTCTGTACCCGAGTCCACCTGTCTGTCTGTACCCGAGTCCACCTGTCTGTCTGTACCCGAGTCCACCTGTCTGTCTGTACCCGAGTCCACCTGTCTGTCTGTACCCGAGTCCACCTGTCTGTCTGTACCCGAGTCCACCTGTCTCTGTACCCGAGTCCACCTGTCTGTCTGTACCCGAGTCCACCTGTCTGTCTGTACCCGAGTCCACCTGTCTGTCTGTACCCGAGTCCACCTGTCTGTCTGTACCCGAGTCCACCTGTCTGTCTGTACCCGAGTCCACCTGTCTGTCTGTACCCGAGTCCACCTGTCTGTCTGTACCCGAGTCCACCTGTCTGTCTGTACCTGAGTCCACCTGTCTGTCTGTACCTGAGTCCACCTGTCTGTCTGTACCTGAGTCCACCTGTCTGTCTGTACCTGAGTCCACGGCAGCTACCGGCTGGTCCGCTGTATTGATACCACGTAGGTCAGGCTAGACCTGTAGCAAAGTACAATAGTTAATATCCTCTTAACGGCACTTCTCAGCATGTACAAAAACAATAACCAGTAGCTGTATACGCACCTTCACGTCTCCCTTACTAGCACGCTAGCACCACTGGGCAACCACTCCGATCTACACCACCTGCACAAACAATATGATGAGAGGGGACAACAAAAGATATAAACAGCTAACCCGGCTAGTGTTACAAACAGCTTTACCTGTGGGAACTTCAGCGCTCCGGAGGGGATAAACCAACCCAGACGGATCTGCCTATGGTGCGTGTTTCTGGTCCTTAAATACACATATCCGCCCCAACTTCCCCTCTTAGGTCCCGCCTTGAGTGACACTAATTAGCTACAGGTGGTACCTGTTAAACATGCATTGATTTATAGGCGATGCCGTTGATTAAGCACCAAAAGATATACATGTATTTACAACTATATACGATTCAATGCGTGAATCTCAGTCGGGGAGTTCATTTGTATTTCTATCATGCTTTTCATTTCGTTTTGTTCTGTGTTTAGAACAACAAAATATTGTCTGGAAAGTCAACCTATGCTTAACTCTGGGTGAAATATGTCTGCTTTGTTTTGATACAAGGCTGTAGCTAGCTAGTTTGCTTACAAGCAAGTGATTACGAACAACAATCTTGACAGCAGAACTGCTCCCAGACGCGATCAGAATTGTAAAAACAATTAACAAAGGCAAATAATAGCCATATAGCCTCGTTGGTCACCCAATGATCTGAAATCATGATGGCAAATCCTGACACTGTGACACTGCCGGGCCAGTACGTCTCTCTGACAGACAAGCTAACGTAGCCAGTCCCACACTGACACACAGCGTTGCCCCGCCCCCTGGCGGACAGACACATCCACAGACCAAACGAGAAGCACAAAGCACAGCCGTCATTAATAGACAAACGCCTATACCTTTTTCTATAACCGAATCGCGGTAAATCCATTCCAATTATTTGGATAAGCAGACGCCCTTCCAGATAAATCCAGATACAATTCCTGATTGGTATGCAAAACATATCAAATGTTTTGTTTTGCATAGCTGATATGCCAGATCGATGTCATGTGTCACCAATCAGTCAACGTGGATGAAAAATACTCCATCCATTCGTGTTACTGCATTCAGCTACTGAAGCTAAATTGTTTTGCAGCCAATTGGCTATTGCCAGAACTTCATCTGGGATTAATGACTGTATTTTGAAGTTACAAACATACGGCTTGGAGTTATTTAAACATGTAATTGTATGCAGGCCCCATCTGGCAAATTAGATTATTGTCCATATTAATTATTATCCCAAAAATAATTTAAATAATGTAATCTTATAAGATACTTGGAACAACACAAGAACACCATAATATAATAATGTCACTCTATATCCACACTGAAAAAAAAAGTCAGTCGAATCTACCTAAATGAATCATGGACATCGGTTGCATGAAATAAAATCATGATTTGCTATCATTAATCTTTCATAAGAATATAGTAAGACAATTTTATATTAGACAAACATGATTTTATTATGCAATTTAAACCCAAAGTTGTCATGTTCATGACACAATAAAAACATGTTAGACAAACAAGTGTAATCCAGCTCAGGCCCGGGGCCACAGATACTGTGGAGAGTTTATTAGGAAATGCAATCAAAATGGACAAACAGGTAATTCAGTATTTGAAAGATACTGGGTTGATAGACACGATTTAACACCCTGTTAAATATACCGTCCAAACACAGACCGGTAGGTGGCGGTAATGCGCCTCAAGTTGGTCGCAAACCGCCATTCAAACTGAGAAGAAGAAGAAGATGACTATGATTATTGTCAGTCACGCGGAGCTCTCGAAGATAACGGCCGCTACCAAACTACTCCTGTGTCAACTATCAGCTGCAACTCACTACATTAATCTAACTAACTAACTAAATTAATTAATTGTAATTCATTCAAAACGTTTCTGTGTTCCAACCAGACGTCGTGTAGGTGAGTAGTTCGTCGTGTTTCCTCTGCCAGCGTCGTCTAAACCTGGCTAACAAGGCTAACAAGGCTACATGTT
This sequence comes from Nansenia antarctica, assembly GCF_963989245.1. Lineage (NCBI taxonomy): Eukaryota > Metazoa > Chordata > Actinopteri > Argentiniformes > Microstomatidae > Nansenia > Nansenia antarctica. The sequence goes on from NC_137691.1 coordinate 20,125,949, forward strand.
GTAGGGTGTTCACACATATAATTTTGCTTTCACTTTAGATTAAAATAAATATGTCCATCTCACAGAGAATTTCATGAGAAAAACAATGGTCCAAACCCCATGGTTCTATCATGTCCGGTTCAAAAGTTATCAAGGTTGACCTCTTTACATACACATGTGAATTCCAGGAATTTATCTCAATAGAATCTAGACCAGGGGTCTCCAACCTTTTTTCATCCGAATGTAAGTAATATCTTATTACTTACATTCATTCACATAACGTATCAAAACACTCTGAAATTCTTCACTAGCATGCTCTGTTTCAAATGTCAATGTGTAAGCTCACTATAGTAGTAGCAGTATATTCTGTATCCATATATCAATGTATCACATCACCTCCATTTACATATCAAAAGCTTATAATTGTATGGCCCACATGTGTGTAATAAGTGCATTCACCTTTTCTAGTTTTTTCAGTCAGAAAACATTAGTATTTTTTTCTTCTTTTGTCTCTTTCAAAAAAATGTGTGCATGTGTGTAATAATCAGTGATGCCGGTAACGCGATACTAAGTATCGCGATACTCTAATCTGATTACTTTTCCCAGTAACGAGTATTCTATCGCGATACTATTTCCAAATCAGTAATCTGATTAAAGTTACTTATTCGAGTGACTGTGCGTTACTATTGCGTTACTACCTCATAACTTAGGCTAAATGCAGTATTTCTTTGTAATGTTCGATAGTAAACAAACATTTATTGCTTTTCTCGCGTCTTGGGGAGTGACGTCAGTGATCACGTTTTCAACACGAGGTGCAGCAGAATCGCTCACGTGTATCACCACGCTGATTGCACAGTGTAAACAGAAGCGTATAATGGAGCGAGAACAGAGATATGCGTTAAATAGCTGGAAATATAGGGATTATTTTGAGTTTGTGTCAGCAAAGGATGACAAGAACATAAATGTTCGTTGTACACTCTGTGCTGGAAAGAAAATATTGTCCTGTGGTAAAACCACAACATCAAATTTAAAGAAACATTTGGAATCTCTGCACAGCACAGTCAAGCTCGCGGAGAAAGTCCCAGAGACCGCGGCCTCGACTTCTGCGGGAGGTCCCACACCGCTCAAGCAACAAAAGCTGGACTTCAGTAGGCCTACAAAATCACAACCTGTAAGTGTGGGAGAGTTGAATAAATTGGTCGGGCGGTATGTTGTAGAGGAAATGCTGCCCATAAACACAGTTGACTCGCCCTCTTTCCGTGCCATCATTAACAAGATCCCCACTACTACCAATGCCGAGCTACCTCACAGAACATCTTTTTCTTCGTACTTGGAGAAGGAGTATGCAGAGATGGAAAAACATCTGAAGGCTGCGCTGAACGAGGTCGACTATGTGTCAACTACAGCGGACATTTGGACAGCTAACAATAGGAGCTATATGGGAGTAACGCTCCACTGGATTAGTAGATCCACATTAGACCGCAACAAGGCTGCATTGGCGTGTAGGAGAATCCGCGGTAGACACACGTATGATGTTATTGGTGCAGAAATCGAAAACATTCACTCTTCATATGGACTAATCAACAAAGTAGTAGCAACAGTGACAGATAATGGATCTAACTTTGTCAAGGCATTTCAAGTCTATCAGCCTGCTGTCACAGAGTCCGATGATGAGACGGTGGAGGAGGCCACGGATGATGTCACTTTTTTAGATGTGTCAAAAATCCTATCAGCTGAGGATGATAGTGATGGCCAGCTGATTCTTCCCCCGCACCAAAGGTGTGCTTCACATACCCTCAACCTTATTTCTACAAGTGATGTGGAGAAGTACATCACTTCCAAACCAGAGAGCAAGGCTGTGTATAGGAGCAGCACAGCAAAATGCACAGCTCTCTGGACGAAAGCAAGCCGATCTACCGTTGCGTCAGAAACGGTGGAGGAGGTTAACAAAATAAAGCTCCTGGTACCGACATCCACAAGGTGGAATTCCTTTTACGAAGCCATAAAGAGAATCGCAGAAATCCCCATGAATGAGCTGACTACTCTGTGCAACAAGCTGGGAGTGAAGTGCTTCAAAGACCAGGAGTACCAGTACCTGCATGAGTACTGTACCGTCATGAAGCCTCTAACTATAGCACTGGATATCCTACAAGGTGACTGTCCGTATGGGACTTTACTGCCCACACTTGAAGTCCTGATGCAGAAGACCCTTGCTGTGAAAGACACCCTATCCAAGATGACTGCAGGCCTTCCAGATGCCATAGTGCAGGTATGCTATGTTGTTCCATCTTAAAGATAAATAAATACATTTTCATTGCACTATTCATGAACATGGAGCAGAGTCACACCATACTGCAGTATGTAGGTTGTCAGTTGCACAAACTAATTGCATACATAATTAGTAAATAAAGGTATAAATAATAGACCTTATAGGCTACAACTAGATAATAATAAACATATCAAATTATATCTTTCAGGCTATCCAGACTCGTTTTGCCAGTGTGCTGGACAACAAAGATGCCCTTCTCGCAGCTGCTAGTTGTCCAAAATTCAAACTCCGATGGCTGAGAGATGAAGGTAGGAGGGAGCAAGTAAAGGAGCTTCTCACAGCAGAATGTCGCAAAACTGCTCCTGCAGCACAGAGCCCTGCCAGTGTACCCACCACGACTGCCAACCAAGGCGAGATGGACTTTTTTGCTTTTGAGGCGGAGCCAGAGGAGACCTACTCGGCAGAAAAGGAAGTCATGGACTACTTGAGGTCAGGGCATGAGCTTCAGATTCTGAATCAGTATCCAAACATTAAGAACATTTTCTTGAAGTATAACACTCCAACCCCATCTAGCGCTCCTGTAGAGCGGCTCTTTAGTCTGGGAGGTTTGGTGCTCACGCCTAGAAGGAACAGACTTTCTGACAAGAGGTTTGAGAAGCTTCTGTTAATGAGATACAACCACTGGTTTACTCGCCCCTTTCCACTGTTTCACTCATAGTGTGTTCATGGCCTCCATAGCGTGTTCATGGCCTCCATAGCGTGTTCATGGCCTCCATAGCGTGTTCATGGCCTCCTTCCAGTCTTGACAGCTGAGTTCACTCTTCATTGATAAACTCAGACTCACCCAGTTTAGGATTAGGATTATATTAGGATCATATCTGAATGGTCAGGGTAGGTTTTAGGTTTTGTGAAACCACTCCTTGCTAGTTACTGTGTTAAATAAAGATTATATTTATTTTATTGTTTAAAAACAAGTATTTATGTTGGGTGAGGCAAAGAAAGACTCTTTATTTTGTTGTTTTAAGTTATTGTTTAAAGTTTAATTATGTAATTTAAGTTACTGTTAAAATAAAGTGAGTTTTGGCAAAACCAGTTTTCATTTTTATGTTGCGGGGGGGGGGGGGGGGGGTCGGGTGCCTAGGCAGCTGCCAATAGTAACTAAAAAAGTAACTAGTAATCTAACTTAGTTACTTTTTAAATCAAGTAATCAGTAAAGTAACTAGATTACTTTTTAAAGGAGTAATCAGTAATCAGTAATCAGAATACTTTTTCAAAGTAACTGTGGCAACACTGGTAATAATGCATTCACTCATTCCTACACTTGAGATGAATGTCACTGCATGGAGTCGACAAGAGTTGTGTATGCTGGAGTGTATCCACTTAGGTTCACTCTTATAGAGTAATTTAAATGCTCATCTGTCAGTCTTGTTCAGAAGTAGTAGTAGTATTTCATTACATTCATATCAGAAAAATCTGATTCTCAAAGGTATGTAGAGCCAAATAAAACAAATACTTTCAGGGCTGCTTGGTGAATATTCTTATAGTTTTCTGGGTCTACCAGGCTCCAGAAATGTTGTGAATGTTGTTGCGATTGTAGCTGGACATTATTCTGGAGCTTTATAACCTCCATCTCCATTTCTCCAGGCTTGACACTGAACAGTTCAGCTATCTGCTCTCTGCACCGTGTTGGCTACCCCTGATCTAGACCGAACACGTGGTCACTGCTGTGCAGTCATGGAACACACACATTATGAAATTCAACTTGATCTTTTAAACTATTCATTTTTATTACACAAACCTATATATCATTCTTTTCAGAATTTTAAGACCAATATTAATAGCAAATGAAATGTTTTATCGCACAATTAATATCCAAGATGGCGGATTAAATCCAATATGGCTGTCGACACTGGATACACCAATTATGAAATTCAAATGTATCTTTTAAACTGTTCATTTTTATTAAATAAACCTATATATCATGTTTTTGAGAATTTAAGACCAATATTAATAGCAAATAGAAACATTTATCACACAATTAATATCCAAGAGGCCAGACTAAATCTAACATGGCCACCGTAATGTTTTTTGTTGTCTTTTGTAAATGCTGTGTTTGGTTTTTGTGTATAAATGCTATGCATACAACTATGCATAATTCAAAAAGAGAGGAAGAGTTATGACCAAGAAATTGCATAAATAATCCAGGTCCAGGCACTAAAGGTAGGTAACAAAACATTTGTTCAATGGGACGGGGTGTTGGAGGGTGGGGAGTGATCAGAGAAAGTACAAATCGTGGTTTTTAATATCCTTTAAAAGAGGAAAACACCAGTGTTCCTCACAAACATCATACTTGATGTTGAACAGAGTGTTAATGACTTCCTCTGCTTGAGGCTCTTTAAGTCCACAGACTGTTGCTGGAAACCACTCTACCTTCCCATCCTCCTTGCACAGGTGCATGACCCTCCTGCCAACCAACAGCTCAGGCCTTCTACCGAACTCCTCCAGCCATGACATAGCCTGCTGTATTTTCCCCTTCTGCTCTGCCTCTTTTAATTTAAAGAGCATTTTGGCTCTGCAGTCGCTAATTGTGATTTGCTGCTCTTCCCTGGACCTATATACAAGACCACCAGGCTGAATGATCTGAGGGACACTGACATTAGCCTCCAAGATGGACATGAGTTTTTTTTTTTTGTTCTTCCACAGAGTATTTCCTCTTCTCCCTTGTTTCCTGGAAGAGATGCCTCTCCCTCGCAGAGTTCAGGACGTTTTTTTAAAAATCTTATCTGGGCCAGGAGCGCCTCCCTCCACTCACCAGAGCCTATCTCGTTGAGCCGCGACTGCACCTCCTCCTTGGACCATGGCCCCCCCAACTTGGTGACACCTTGTGTCAACTGAATTTTTGTGGTCCGAAGTGCGGCATCTTTAGCTTTTTTTGATTCTATCTTGCTCACCATCTTCTCCTCCAGAGCCAATTGTAGTGTAGCCTTCTTTTCCTTCATTGACAAAATGAAGGAAGGAACTTGACGCCTTGCCTCATCAAGAACCTTTGTTCTCTCAGCAGGGCTCAGGCTCTCCAGATAATTGCTGGGCTTATTTTGCCACCACATGACCAGCGTCTCCAGGTTGTGATTGGAGATGGAGGGCTTGGAACGGAGCAGATGGTCAAGCACAGCCAGGTCACACTCACCCAGCATGTTGGTCTTGGGGACTGTGCTTGCCATCTGCTGTACTGGAGTGCTGGGGTGCCAGTGTTTCCCCCCTGGCAGCTGGATGGAAGCCTGCCTCTGTAGCACAACCAGCATCTCCGCGCTAATGAGCTCGATGGCGAGCTGGGTGAAGGCGCTCTCCTCCGCATTCTCCACCTCTCTGAATATCTTTGCCGTCAGCTCGTTGTCAAGGGGCTGCACGGCGAACACTGAACCCCTCTTCATCGCCATGGAGCCATCGATGGACCACACCTGGAGGGAGGAGAGCATCCTTTCAAGATCACTGTTCAGATCTAGGATGTTACCAGGCATCTTCAGGATCCTTTCGAAAGGCTCCATGAGGAGAGCATAGACCAGGCCCATGGCCCTGCACCCGGCCCTGTACAGACCTCATACCTCACTGACTTTACCAGGTCGTTGTCAGCAGGCCAGTCAGTGAGGAACATAGCAGCATCTTCCCAGTGGAAGTACAGGGCCAGGGCATTTTGAAATGAAATGTTCATTCGGTGGCCATGGTAGGTCACAAGATTTTTTTGTCTGCCCTTTGCCTCTCAAAAAAAACTCCCACATGTCGGGTGCCCCAGCAACTGCAGACCCACGCCGTGTGAATAGGGCTGCAGCGGTTCTGATCACTCGTTGTGTCCCTGCCTCCTTACGGCCAAGCTCCACCTGCTGCGTTGCGTCAACTCGCCATCGGCGTTGCGTCAACTTCCCGTTGTCCAAACTCCACCTGCTGCGTTGCGTCAACGTTGCGTCACCGTCAACGTTCTACTCTAGCTCCACTGTCATTTTTTGTATACGGGAGTAATTTCACCCTTGACTGCAATATGTCCACAACAATAACAACATCATACAGAACATTTTCCAATCAACTAACTAACCACTAATCCTAAACCTTGCCCTAACCTTAAATCTAACCCTATCCTTAACCATAAATCTAGTTACATATCAACAGAGTTGCAGTTGATAGTTTGAGCAGCTGTGGATCATCTAGCTTATCTTATAATATTATTATCTTAATATATCTTACCTGATAATCCAAGTGTGGACCCGATCTCACCCCATGCTCGGTCCTTCACCTGGGCATCATGGTACAATCTGTCATTTGTCGCATATTTTTTAAAAAAATGTTCGACCTCAAGGATGAGCCGTTCGTCGTCCATTCCTGCAACAAGCTTTCAAGCACCTGTGGTGATTGACAGCTGACTCGCGTGAATAGCAATTCGCAATAGCTGAGTAGTTGGCTACAAGCATTTTCAATCTGGTATTATCTCTATTAACCGCTGTGGTGATTTAACAGCTGATAAAAAAAGTATAATATATATATATATATCATAATATCAAGTGCACTACAAACAGAGCAAAACAATAAAACAACACCAGAAAACAACCAATAGGCTATACAATTATAACCAACAACTACAATTGTAAATATACATCTCACGCCCCACGTGGGGCAAATATACGTCTCATTGTGACGTCTGCGTCCACCGTCAAAAATCTAACTTTTTTGAATGTCTACTTTGGACGCAGCCATCGGACGCAATGCTGACGCAACGCAACGCTGACGCAACGCAGCAGGTGGAGCACCTTTCATTGATTACAATGCATTTGATCCCAATTTCGGACGCAACGCACATTAGACGCAACGCTCGATGGCCATGGTGGAGCTTGGCCGTTACTGTGCAGACTGTGGGGATTGGTGCCCTCAGAGAGTGTGATATCCAGAGCATGGAGAGCACGGGCTGCTGCAGGCTCCATATTCACCAGCAGGTGCATTCGGCACGCAAAGGTCCCCATCTCCACGAGCTGCTGTTGCTGGTCTGTTGAAAGACTAAAACATATTTAAAAAGCTTTAGATTAGATTAAAGTGTGTAAAATGTGTGTAAAATGTGTTTGCACAAAATAAAACACTACTCACAAGAATCAGAGTTAACAGTTAACTAACTATAATTCTTCTTGTCCTTTTCTAATTTCTTATCAATACTCATTTATTGTTTCTATTAACACACAAAACAAATTGAAGCCTCCTGGTCTTATTGAAATAACTAGCCTAATGCACTGCTATCAAACTCTGGGATTATCTAAAATGATTGCATTATACCTATCAAACGCTGGGATTATTGTTGGCAGTAGCTCTTCCCGAAACTGGGCCAGAAGTCGATTGAAGACCCTGTTGACTGCTGCCTGGTCTGACATCAAGCACTTGATGCTCGACACAAGTGATGCCACGATTACTGACTTCTCCTCCTCAGCTGATGGGATTGCTGCTGCTAGACTGTCTATGCTCTCCTGGAAAGCGGTCAGATAGGTCTCAGCATCTCCTCCTGCTACCTGCCTCAGCCCTATGGTCAGGTGTTTCCCTGACTTCAGTGACACCTAAAACATACACCGTAACCGCTTTTAAACCTCAATCATGTTTGCCTTAAAGCAAATTCACAATAACAATAAATGCATTTTGTATACTTAAATATATTATATATTTTATGTAAATCCAGAATTGCAATCAATGTATAAATTAGTATAATAATTTACTGCCTGATTTAATTGGAAACAAGTACCGTATTTTCCGCACTATAAGGCGCACCGGATTATAAGGCGCACCTTCAATGAATGGCCTATTTTAGAACTGTTTTCATATACAGGGCGCACCGGATTATAAGGCGCACCTTCAATGAATGGCCTATTTTTGAACTGTTTTCATATACAGGGCGCACCGGATTATATATGTTGTCCATGCTCCACCTGAGCGTTGTCACCGTCAACGTTCTACCTGCTCCACTGTCAAAAATATATATTTTTCCACCTCAAGTATCAGCCGTTCGTCATCCATTTTTGCAACAAGCATCAAGGACCTGCGGTGATTCACAGCTGACTCGCGTGAATAGCAATTCGCAATAGCTGCGACCACGAGATATAGAGTAGTTGGCTATAAGCATTTTCAATCTGCTATTATCTCTAGTAGTGGATTAACCGCTGTGGTGATTTAACAGCTGATAAAAATACATAAAGTAGACTACAAACAGAGCAAAACAACCAATAGGCTATACAATTATAACCAACAACCAATATGTGACAGCTTCTGGTGAAATGTGCAACGTAATTTTTCAGTTTTTACACATGCTTAAACTACAGATTGTAAGCTTTCAAATGATGTGTCATACATTCAAATCAGAGAAAGATTGAACACGACAGGCGTATTTGAATGTTGGTTCACCTCAAACACTGAATGGGAGAAAAGTGGCTCTGAATGCAGCCACAGCTACGAACACTGCTAACAAAACACATCGCTACGAAGGTCTAAACTGTATTTTAATAACATGCCAACATACTGGGAGAACATCGACATGCTAAAAACACATAACTACACATAACTAGATGAACACACAGTTCTTGCTTTTGAACACAAGCTAAAACGAAAGTATGTTTACAAGTCAACCCTCCCTTACCGGTAGCCTCCGGCAAACGAGAATAATGAATCCAATACACAAATTATAAGTGTTTAGTGATCGTTAAACTGTTGTTTATTATATCGAGTGGGTACTTTAAAACTTCAAGTTGAAAGCACCAAGAATAGTAGAAGTATTATAATAGAAGGACCGCCTCGAAATTCATCGATGTTCATGTCCCGTGCGAGCGCTGTTGCCTTCATTCGAATAGTGACTGTAGAGACGCTTCTACTTGCGGCTCTCTGTTCAACAACCCACTGTTGGAGTTTGTCCTCTAACTGTGTCTAACTGTGGCCATCTCGCTTTGTTCCCTCGGAAACTCTGTTTAGTCTTCTTTACTTGGGGTCTTTATACACACACAAGTGGTGTGGGACTGACTACCGGTGTTTACTGATTACCGTAATGCTGCAAGCGGTGCGCCTTTGTAGTTTACCAGTCGTACTGAAACATTTTGACAGAGCGCCTTGAGCGCCGTGTACAACCAGTATGGATCAACCAATTAACAAATTGATCCATATATAAGGCGCTCCGGGTTATAAGGCGCACTGCCGTTTTTAAAAAAAATTAAAGGCTTTTAAGTGCGCCTTATAGTGCGGAAAATACGGTACATGTTGTTTACACACACACACACACACACACACACACACTTTAGAGGATTATGGTTATTGTTAGAGGGTTCAATGGCAGTACATACCTGCATGCCTTGGTAATGGCTGTGATTAAATGTGGTGGCATCCTGGTGTAGTGTTGTGCCTGCACCACTCTCCGGATCAAAGTCCTTCAGCATTTCCTCAGCAACCTTACCAATGGACACAATTGATTTTTTAATGAATTTGCCATAAACATAATTGTGTTTAAATGGGCAAAACATTTTCAAGAAGTTGAGCAATAGACCAACATCATGTTCAGATATATGTTTACCTGCTTACTGGCCACTATTCTGGCCTCCATCATAATACGACTGCTGAGAAGTGTCTTGCTGGGAAGCCTCTGTGGTACCTTGCCCGTCAGGTTTTTAATTACTGTAGTGAGGACCTTTGGCAGCTTTCGGATGCTCACATTCCCCTCTGTCAGTAGTGTCATGCAGACCTCCCGGATTTTATTTGTGTATCTGCCATTTTCAAATGTGGCAACCTCCTCCCTCTCAGTGCAGTCTATCACATACTGAAGCTCTCGCTCTCTCCTTTCCAGCTGCTTTACCTCAGCTTCCAGGTGTTGAATGGAGGCCTCTGCCATATCTTCAGCCTCATCCCTCTCCCGCCTGGCTGTCGCCACATTCCCTCTCATCACACTCAGCCTCTTCTGAAGGGCCACCTTCTCCTGCTTCCACTTGTCCTGGAGGCTCAACTTCTCAGTGAGCACCTGTATTACTCCCTCTTTCTCCTCAAGATCCTCATTGGATAGCTTAATGGTAGTTTTTAGCCGTTTAATTGTTTTGTCTTTCATGTCCAATGCTCTTTTTCTTGTTAAAGTTGCTTTTACTCTAATTAATTGTTGTAGGCAGAGGTCATACTATTTGGTCAGATTAGAGTTCTCAAGTTCAAATTGTTCCAATTGTAATTTCAATGATTGTCTGTCCAATGTGGCATCTATGCTGGCCTGCTGATACTGTAATATACTGGTCTGGAATTTGGTCTGACTATCAGCTGCGTTTTCCTCCATGGCTGTGAGCTGTGTTTGTATTTGAGAGACCTGCTCTTCTGATGACTGAAGCTTTCTGCTTAGGGATAGGTTTTCTTTTTTGAGTTGGGTTTCAATTGAATTTGGGGTTTGGGCCTTTGGTGGAAGAAATTCAGATTGCCAAAATAATTTTAGGTCTTTACACTTGTTTTTCTTCATTTTCTTGATTTTAGAGAGGGCATCATCACATTTTTGTCTGAGGCTGTTTGAGCGTCCATATTTATTAGGAACCAATTTAATTATTTCTTCAGTTAATTCTGCTGCAGTCATCCCCTTTAAACTCTGCTCATAGAGCCAGCCGTTTGTAACGATAGGTGTCACTTGAGGTAAAATTTGGAGAGGTGAAACTTGAGGTGACACTTGAGGTGCGTTTGTGTCCATAGCTAGACTCTGTAAAAATCAAATATGTAACTTATCAAAACAAAGAACCGAAATTAGGCTAGTCAGTACTGTGTGTTACATGGATTACATTTTATGTGGACATAAAACAACATATACACTTATATAGCGATCTACCTATATATTCCAGTTGATTATTTACTATTTACTATTAACCCTTCGAAACCGGAGGGACCATTCACACAAATAGCGTCTAGCGGGCTAGAGTTACTCTAAGAGTAGGCTCTCGAAATTACAACCGGAGCGGAGTAGACTATATTTCTAATCAAAAGCCGCTGGATACAAGACAAACATGTAGCTATATGTATATATTTGTAGATAGAAAAAAGTTGAATTGAACAGAAAACCTACCGCGAAGACGATCAGATGTCAATAATGATGAAGATCTGTCAAGTGTCTCCTTAAATTTACCACAAGAAAAAATCCTCCAATGAGTGGAGACTTGCGAGTAGACCAATAGGAAGTCAAGATGCCTTAGATACAGGTGACACGTCCATTAAAAGGATTACTATTGGTCAGAGCCGTGGAAATGGCAAGAAAGAGAGCTTGTAAATAGCCGAAAATCACTGGAGATAGGGATTAGAACGGCGCCGCTGAAAGTGCTAGTGAGTAGCAACGGTAACATTGAAATTACATTCTTAAAACAATAAGTACATCGAAAACAAGTACACAGAGCTAAAACTATAATACATATGGACATGTATGTTGACACATGTAAGACAATATCTTCCAAAAATGTATTTTTAATGGTGATTAAGTAGCGCAAACCTGGCAAAACCCCGTTTTCGCACGTTCTACGACCAGTGGGTGGACTCCCTACATATTGTGCAGGTTATTACAAAATGCGGGGGTTGTACTTTTTTGTAACACAATTTAATTCTTTTGGAAAAAATGGAAATGTAATTTATATATTTGACCATGAAAAGCATTTTAATTCTCCAACATTAACATTTTCCAGAATTGCATGTTGTGTTGAAACTAAATAGTATTTCTATCCACCACTTATATGCTGATTTGGTTGCTTTATTCTCAAGTTATGAAGCCCCCAATGGCAATTTGCTTGTGTAGGAGACTTATTACATAATAATGCAAACGTTATTACATTTAGCGTTCAGGCGATTTATTACATAATGTGCAGGTTATTACATAATGCGATGTTATTACATATTGAAAGTGACTTTTTATTACATTTTGGGATTTTGTCACATAATGTGCAGTTATTACATAATGAGGCTTAACACGCCTCTTCCTTCTTTGACTTGGTGACAGTTTCGATCTAGTGGTACGTGACATTTGGGCCGTTTGGGTTCCACCAATGGGAGCACGACAGCCCCCTTGTATTGGACCAATCAATGGTCTTGTCTTGTCTTGTCTTCAAAAAGGCAGTGCAGCCTCAGTTCGACGCACACTCTCTCAGTCAATATTATTTGTCTGTCAGACCTGTGTCCTTTTTGCAAATTGTCTGTACTATTGTCAACCTCAGTAAACTTTCAAATCTACCAGCTTCTATCAAATTGAAGTAAGTCTTGTCTCACTTTATTTGAATTCAAGTTGGTCTTGTGTGTCTGTTGAAAACTGTGTATGCTCCAGGTCGAACTGGCGATTTGAGTACACAGGTACAAGAAAATCCGCCACAAGAGTCTAATCATTCTTAAACTTTGTAATACCCTCATACCATTTTCATATCATTTAATAAACAGAGATTAATAGATTCAATAAATGTTTTTTTTATATTAACATTTTCCTTATTTTTACTTCATAAAGGGGTTTGGACATCAACATTGCACGTCACGTCATTGGGCCAATTGCTTTTGGTCCCTTGAAAAGGAGGGGGCCACGTATTAAAGAGCTGTAATTTCTAAACCCTTCCTCCAATTTGGATGTGAATACCCTCAAATTAAAGAGGGTATTTGAGAGTCATATTCATTCTATAGCCTAACTGTAACGTGAATATGTTTTGGTAAACAGCTAAAATAACAACAATTCTGTCAGTCCAAATATATATGCACCTAACAGTAGCTTGGCCACTGTTTTCCATTTCTGGTAAAAAAAAAAAAAGTATAATGTTTTGATTAAATTCCGTCACTCTGTTTTAATATGTTGATCATCTGTGTTGGTAGGATTCCCTGCACTGTTAACTCTCCATCTGGGCAGTGAGATGGATGCTTCTGCTTATTCAGTGTCAGAGAGCCAGAGGACACACCTTGGGTCCCCTGATGCAGAGACAGAAGGACAGAACCACCAGAAGGACAATCTTATTAGGCTCCAGCCACCACCACTACCACCACCTCCCACCCACAGTAGGAACCATCCCTCTCCCAACATTAAAGAAGAGTACGACACACCGTGGGATAAGTTTTTACGGGACTACATCAAAATCCAAAAGGCCAAAGATGAGATGCTCAGCAGAAATGCATCAGGGCAAGATGCACACGCTCTTAAAGAGAGGCATCGACTCTCTGAAGCACCGAATTACATGGATAGTGACAGTAACGCCAGTTCAGAGGTCAAGACTAGAGGTCAAGAGGTCAAGATCGAAGAGCGCTATGGTAGGAATTCCTCTCAACAAAGGCCAACCACTAGTCCAGACCAATCACATCCTGGATGTCAGTCAGGTGGTCACAAGAGCAGCTCAGTGATTGGATTACAGGAACAGCAGAGAAGGACAGCGGCAGGGCAAATCTCTGGGCAAAAGCAACATCGTTGTGGTCATGACGACATGCGCCAGTGCTACGTCCAGTGTGGAAAGAAACTAAACATGGCGGATATTGTGACAATACAGCAGCAAATTAGAAGACGAGAGCAACACCATTGTGCTACAACTGATCAGTAAGTCACACACATGCTGTGAATCCTGTCCAAGTATTGTGTTCAATAATTCACCATAGGGTGCCAGGTGTCAAGTATGCAAATGGTGGTCATTGGATTGATATGATGAATACTACTGCAGGTGCATGACTAAGTCGATTTGTAATTGAATTAGCTCAGTTTTTACACATTTCAACAGTAGCTAAACAGTTGGTAATTAAAGGACAGTAGCTAAACAGTTAGTAATTAAAGGACAGTAGCTAAACAGTTGGTAATTAAAGGGCAGAACTATAAGCACATCTAATAGATGAATGTCATGTATGATATCGCAGCAAGCTAGCTCGAAAGGGAGCTGCCAGTCAAGCGTGCAAAGTCCACGCCCATACAGCCCTCGGAACTGTCTGAACAGGAAGTTGAGCCTAATAAGAAGCTTATTTTCATAGTTTATTTTGTGTTAACGTTTTTCCTGGACACAAAATACAATTGGAACCATTTAATGTCTACTTTCCAGACCCTTTAATTACAACAAATGCAATAAATAATCCATAGATTTTTGCATTTGCAGGACATGTCCTGTCAGTCTAGATGGGATTTCAGTGAACTGTTTGTCTGTCATTTCTAATCGACCCTGCGTTGTTTGTGCCTCCAGTGTTTCTAGTCGCAGGTCCTCTTCAGCTCATGTAACCATGGTAACCACGTATGAACCAGAATGCACCGAGTCCCCCGGATCTGGCTGTGGTTCTCCAGCCCTGAAAAGCCCACAGTGGGGTCCAGAGATGGTGGCAGTGAAGCTGGAGGAAGAAGATGTAGAGGAGAATGGTGTGATGGTAAAAGAAGAGGATGGAGGAGACCAAATGAGGGAGGAGGGAGTGATGGTGAATCAAGATGACAGAGGAAGAGTGGAGATGAAAGACAGTGAGATGGATGGTAAGTCTTTGTTATTGGTGAGTGTAATTGCACTGTTGTAAACTCAATGCTACCAGTGTATGGAAGCATATAGGGGACTTAACTCAAATGTTAATGCAATTTGAGATTGCAATTGCGTGTTCCACTTTTTCAGTCAATATTCAAATTCCAATGCAATCATATGATTTGCATTTTCATTTTCATGTAGCTGGTATGCACATTCGCTGTCAATATTAAAATGATAATGCAAAGCCATTTGACATTTCATTTTCAAAATCATGCGCTGCTTTGTAACTGACAAAATTAAAAAGTTCATTCTAAAGTGAAAAATACTATGCAATCCCACAATAGCATTTTTATTTTCCACTTGTGCCTGCATTATTTGAGTCAATATGACAATTGTAATGCAATAATGTGATTAGCGTTTGCATTTCCACATTCTAGTAAACACATCCACTTCGTAGCTGACAAAATTCAAATGTTGACCATTTCATGCAATATTGCATGAAACACACACGCTTATAGGCTAATATATTAGAATATATTAATCAAATGATCCCATTCTCATGTTCTACCGGCCTGTCAGTCATTCTCTGGGGGCAGGACAATGTTCAATGGCAGGGCTAGCGCAACTCATTTGGGATTCCCTGGTTAGATGCTCATGACAGAATAGAACTGATAATTTAAAATGTAGCTGAATTCTCTGCGGTCATGAATAATGATAATCAGACTACATGCACAATCACTTCACTTCTACTAATACGGCTGGTTAGCTTCCGGTCCAGCGCTGTTCCCCACCAGCTGTTTACAGGAGCTCCGCAAAGTGTTACGGACGTTACGGTGGCTGGTAGGCAAACTGGTTTTCCCTAGCCTTCCCCCCCACCTAGCGATTGGTCCCTGGCTTCTATTATTTTGTGGTTTTTGTTGTAGGTCCCTGGCTCTTATTGTTTTATTGTTTCGGTCCTCTTTGTCTTCTCTTTTGATTTTGCCATGTTTTGTGTTGCATTGTGTTGTGTGCATTGTGCTTGCTTGTTTCCTGCATTTTATCTATTTTTACTGTGAAGCACTTTGGCTCAAGATTTGATTTACGGACAAGCTTTTTGACAGCGTCATCCCCGTATCACATGCCTACAAGATCAACCAGCTGTTTTCAGTAGCATGTATGCTGTCAAATTAAATTATTATTATTATTTGCTCCAGCTCTCGACAGAATGCCTGAGAGTCTTATATTGCATTATATTTTGAATGGTCTGGTGCCTTAATATTGTGTTTTACTTTACATAAATAATGACATTTCCACTGTAAATTGATGCAGAAAAGGCACAGATTGGTGCATATAAATTCACCAGAATGCAAGAAATTAAGTGTTTGACACTCGTTTGAGGACCTCCAGACAGCCCCGCTTCATGGGTCCCCCCGATGTCAAACGCCACTGGTACCACCTCCGCCTCATTTGAGCCAGGAAAAACCCTGTAAACGTACCGCAGCTACAGACAAAGCTAGCGTAGCTAACAAACAAAAGCTTTGGCTAGCTTAGTGCACACTGAACATAGTGGTTTCAGCTCACACTCACAAAGCTAGCTAGTTAGTAGGGGTGTAACGGTACACGTATTTGTACTGAAATTTGTACTGAAGTCCAATGAATGCAGCTTACTTTTTTTGTGTGTTGAAGTAATCTCAGTCAGTACGCATGTGCACACACGCCACAGAGAGATTGTCAGTAGTTGAGCTTAGATAGTTTAAACTAGAGCTTGAAGTTCCTCCAGCTTCACTTAAGTTTCCTGTGTGGGAAAATTGTATAGGGATGGGAATCGAAAAACCGGTTCCAAAAGTTTCGATGCATCGGAACCTCTCATCGATGCCGGCATGTTTTGATCATGCGCTGACAGTTGCGCATTGCAAAAGTGTATGCAAGTCACCACCGACCTTACCTCAGCTGCACGTGTGCGTGGAAGAACCTCAGCCAGACTTTTTATAGCGTTGTCCCTACTGGAAGTGTGTTCGTTACGGCTCTACTGCAGAGTTTCTACTGCCAGCCCCATCTTTGTACATTGAGTTTGCCTTTGACAGGGTTCCCGCGCTGGTCTTAAAAAGCCTTAGTCTAAAATCTAGCAATCTGATTTATAAGGTCTTACATTTCAGTTATTCAGTCTAAAAATGAGGTGCTAGGTATTAAAAATGAGATTAGCTAGGAAATCAGTCTGACTACATCAATTTAGGCAGAAATTAATCAAGCTGTAACCAAAAAAATGCCAATTCGCTTTGTCTGTATCTATGCTATCACATGGTGTCGCGAATAGGTCTAAAATTCTATCCAAAGAGTTCTAAAAAAGGGTCTAAAAAGGTCTTAAATTTGACTTGTTGAAACTTGTAGGAACCCTGCTTTGATAATGGCCATCAATAATATTATGTTTCATTTCACTTCATTATAAATTGTTCTGGGTTCAGTCTCTGCTGTCATCCATCCTTAATGATCGATTCGAAAAGTGCAAGAAAGCAGAACGCAGTCACGCACGTGCAGAGAGATATGGGAGGGTAGAGGAAGATAATCATTAGATGTTGATGCTAGAAGAACACACCAAGATGACGATACATAGAAACAAGTACCTTGTCTTTTGAAAGTCGAGTAAGTAAGCCTGTTCTGCTAGATAGTATAGGTATGTAGATAGTATAGGTATGTAGATAGTATAGGGAAGTAAGTCTGTTCCGCTAGATAGTATAGGTATGTAGATAGTATAGGTATGTAGATAGTATAGGTATGTAGATAGTATAGGCATGTAGATAGTATAGGTATGTAGATAGTATAGCCATGTAGATAGTATAGGTATGTAGATAGTATAGGCATGTACAGTACAGGCCAAAAGTTTGGACACACCTTCTCATTCAATGCGTTTCCTTTATTTTCATGACTATTTGGTACATTGTAGATTCTCACTGAAGGCATAAAAACTATGAATGTACACATAGGAATTATGTATTTAACAATAAAGTGTGAAATAACTCTAAATATGTCTTGTATTTTAGATTCCTCAAAGTAGCCACCCTTTGCTTTTTTGTTGTTAATAAAATATATAATAATAATATTAAATATAATGTGTTAATAATAATATGTAATTATATATATATATTTAATATTATTATTATATATTTTATTTAAAAAAACTTTTATTAACAACAAAAAAGCAAAGGGTGGCTACTTTGAGGAGTCTAAAATATAAGACATATTTAGAGTTATTTCACACTTTTTTGTTAAGTACATCATTCCACATGTGTTCATTCATAGTTTTGATGCCTTCAGTGAGAATCTACAATGTAAATAGTCATGAAAATAAAGGAAACACATTGAATGAGAAGGTGTGTCCAATCTTTTGGCCTGTACTGTAGATAGTATAGGTATGTAGATAGTATAGGTATGTAGATAGTAGGGGTGCAACGGTTCAGTTGGCCCACGGTTCGGTATTTTGGGTCACGGTTTTCGGTACAGTTCGGTTCAGAAACAAATGCTACTATTTATTTACAAACTGTTACTTTACTTTATTTTGCTTATACATAATATGGAACTTTAACATACACATGTATATGTTATGTATATAATGTATATATAATTGTATATAAACAAAAAACACTTTCAAATGTCCAAAAATAAATAAACACTTTCGAAAGTGAAAGTGCACTTTAGCCTTGACAGCTGGTAGCCCGTATACAAACAGGAGGAAAACAAATTCACACTACAAAAGTAACACTTTCCACATAGCGTTCCAACATGTCATGTGTTGTATTCCAACGAGTTGCGACATCGTGGATTAATTTGTGTTTTGGTAAGTCTAACATATCTTGTTTAATTGTCAGAATATGGTGGGCTGTGGTGCTTTTGTGGAAGAAAGTGACTGCATGTCTGATCTTACCCAGGAGGCGGGACACCGGGGTTATTGCCACTGCCTTCTTGGCGGCGAGATTTACGACGTGCGCAAAGCAGCCGATCTGTGGCCCCAGTCCACCAGCTTCATGGATCGCATTTACGATATTTGCTGCGTTGTCTGTTGTTACGGGAATTGTTATGTTTGGCCTCTCCAACTTCCACTCAGTCACTGCATTTGTTAGTTCCTCTGCCAGGTGCGTGCTGGTATGGCTTTCGTATAGTGGACGAGTTTGCAGTACTGCGCTCTTCATCTCCCAATCCGGTGACATGTAGTGGACCGTGCCAGTGAGGTAACTCTCCGTTGCCCGGGAGGTCCAACCCTCCGTAGTCAGTGCAAAGCTCTGTGTTTTTGCCAAATCGTCTTCAATGCCTCTGCGCGTTGTTTGGTAAATACCGGGGATTATTTTGGTGCTGAATGATGTACGGGAGGGGACACTGTAACGGGGCTCGAGAGTTTTTATCAGATTTCGAAAACCCAAATCTCCAACCACCGAAAAGGGCTGCAAATCCTTTGCAATGAACATCCCCACTGCATTGGTTATTTTTTTGTGTTTCTCTGAAGTGGTAGTGTACGTCTGTCCGAACGCATCAGAGAGAGACTGCTGTCTGCTCACTGACGCTACCTGACTGGCTTTCCTGCTCCCAGTCAGTGTTATCGTTGAGTGGTAGCGGCTAATATGCTGGTTCATGTTAGAGGTGCAACCATTTGCATATGGCACACGCTTTAAGCAGAGCTTGCAGACAGTAATATTTCTGTCCACTGTTTTCCCCCCCTTATTGTCGTATTCAACGGGAAAAGCGAAATGACCCCACACCGCAGACTTGTAGGAATCCGGGGCTTCCTCAAACTGTTGCGGCGCTCTCAGAGCTAATTTACGAACGCAGCCAAATCGCAGCATAAACCGAAAACCGTCACGGTTCACTAGTGAATTGAGCCGTGGAACGCAAACCGTACCGTCCGTAAAAAAACCGAGAACCGTTGCACCCCTAGTAGATAGTATAGGTATGTAGATAGTATAGGCATGTAGATAGTATAGGCATGTAGATAGTATAGGGAAGTAAGCCTGTTCCGCTACATAGTATTCATAGCTTTCATGTGACGTCACAGCATAGTGGAAACGCCCACCTGACGGGCAAAAGGCACTTTTTGCGGGCAAAACCCACGGGCAAAACCCACTTTTTGCGCGTTAATAACTTTGATTTCCCGTGGGTTAGGAAAATAATTCCAACGTGTCCGGAAAGAGGAGAAGCCAGGGAATCCAAACGTTTTTGAATGGAGTCGATCCTCCACTCCTATCACCGTGGACACAGCAAGGAGCGAATTCCCGGATATAAATATTCCCTCGCCCCGCTAACAGCGGGAGTTGGGAGTTTCGTCCAGCAGCGGTAGAACTCCCGGTTGATCGAGTTTCATATTAAAAGTATATCTTCTCGGGGTGTCAGCGAGGTGGTTAAGGGCTCAAAATGACCGTATACTGATGGTGAATTTAGCAATAATAGTATTGTGTTTGTACGACCTCCATAACCGGTGTTATTCACGGACAAAGCCGGTCAAGGAAGCACCTTTTGCGGGTTAATAACTTTGATTCTCCGGGGGTTAGGAAAATAATTCCAACGTGTCCGGAAAGAGGAGAAGCCAGGGAATCCAAAAGTTTTTGAATGGAGTCGATCCTCCACTCCTATCACCGTGGACACAGCAAGGAGCGAATTCCCGGATATAAATATTCCCTCGCCCCGCTAACAGCGGGAGTTGGGAGTTTCGTCCAGCACCGGTAGAACTCCCGGTTGATCGAGTTTCATATTAAAAGTATATCTTCTCGGGGTGTCAGCGAGGTGGTTAAGGGCTCAAAATGACCGTATACTGATGGTGAATTTAGCAATAATAGTATTGTGTTTGTACGACCTCCATAACCGGTGTTATTCACGGACAAAGCCGGTCAAGGAAGCACCTTTTGCGGGTTAATAACTTTGATTCTCCGGGGGTTAGGAAAATAATTCCAACGTGTCCGGAAAGAGGAGAAGCCAGGGAATCCAAAAGTTTTTGAATGGAGTCGATCCTCCACTCCTATCACCGTGGACACAGCAAGGAGCGAATTCCCGGATATAAATATTCCCTCGCCCCGCTAACAGCGGGAGTTGGGAGTTTCGTCCAGCAGCGGTAGAACTCCCGGTTGATCGAGTTTCGTATTAAAAGTATATCTTCTCGGGGTGTCAGCGAGGTGGTTAAGGGCTCAAAATGACCGTAGACCGATGGTGAATTTAGCAATAATAGTCTTGTGTTTGTATCACCTCCATAACCGGTGTTATTCACGGACAAAGCCGGTCAAGGAAGCACCTTTTGCGGGTTAATAACTTTGATTCTCCGGGGGTTAGGAAAATAATTCCAACGTGTCCGGATAGAGGAGAAGCCAGGGAATTCAAAACCATTTGAATGGTGTCAATCCTACTCTCCTATCACCGTCGTGTATCTTGATAGTTCTTCATGGGTGAGATGGTCTAAATAGTAGGCAGCCGGTAAATTGCGTCCACTCGCCATTTTGAGCGATGTTGCTATGATACTTTTTGCCCGTCAGGTTGGTGGTTGCTAGGGAAGAAACCTCGTGACTGAAAGCTATGAATAGGCACGCAGGCAGGAGGGGCATGCCTCACTTCCCGGGGGGATAGCATCAAAATACACACATCCCCGTGTTTACCAGAGCCTGGAGAATCTAGCAGGGGTGGGATGCAAACGGTGGGTTGTTCCAATTGAATGCGACATATGGGTGAATGGGTGTATGGAAATAGCGCTCCACGCACCCGGAATATTTGCATATTTATGACTATTGTTTTTAATAATGATAATCAACCTCTTCTACATCATACATGCAGCCACTACCCGTGATAATCTGCGACTTTAATCCTGTATCAGGGCACGATACTTCTACAAGGTGCAGAGGTTTATCTCTCTGAGAGACATACTTAAATAGAGAACACTTTTACCTATATCTGTTTATTCATTGTTTATTATCTTGTTAAATGTTTATCTATTTAATTTCTCTCTATTTTTATTTTCTTACTATCCTCTTGCTGTATTTTTTTTATGCTGTATGTAAATCACTTCAAATTGCCCCTGTATCAAATGTGTTATACAAATAAACTTGCCTTGCCTAAACTTATATATTAAAGTTAAACTTGCCTATGTAACCCTGTATATGTTCCTATTCTTACAGACCAGCAGAGCTCCAACCCAGGTTCAGACAGCGAGCCCAGCTCCTCCACATCAGGAAACCATCAACAACACAGGAGCTCAAGGCGGAAGAATCACCGTAAATCACACCCACAGACTTACACAGGAGAGAAGACCTACCGTTGCCCACTGTGTGGAAATAGTTTTAGTAAAGCAGGAGACCTGAAGAAGCATCAGAGAATACACACAGGAGAGAAACCATACCAGTGCTCCCAGTGTGGGAAGAGTTTTAGTCGAGAAGGACACCTGAAGATTCATCAGAGAATACACACAGGAGAGAAACCATACCAGTGCTCCCAGTGTGGGAAGAGTTTTAGTCGAGAAGGACACCTGAAGATTCATCAGAGAATACACACAGGAGAGAAACCATACCAGTGCTCCCAGTGTGGAAAGCGTTTAAGTCAAGCAGGAGACCTGAAGATTCATCAGAGAATACACACAGGAGAGAAACCATACCAGTGCTCCCAGTGTGGAAAGCGTTTCAGTCAAGCAGGAGCCCTGAAGAAGCACCAGAGAATACACACAGGAGAGAAACCATACCAGTGCTCCCAGTGTGGAAAGCGTTTCAGTCAAGCAGGAGCCCTGAAGATTCATCAGAGAATACACACAGGAGAGAAACCATACCAGTGCTCCCAGTGTGGAAAGCGTTTCAGTCAAGCAGGAGCCCTGACGATTCATCAGAGAATACACACAGGAGAGAAACCATACCACTGCTCACAGTGTGAGGAGAGTTTTAGTCAAGCAGGAGACCTGAAGAAGCACCAGAGAATACACACAGGAGAGAAACCATACCAGTGCTCCCAGTGTGGAAAGCGTTTCAGTCAAGCAGGAGACCTGAAGAAGCACCAGAGAATACACACAGGAGAGAAACCATACCAGTGCTCCCAGTGTGGAAAGCGTTTCAGTCAAGCAGGAGCCCTGACGATTCATCAGAGAATACACACAGGAGAGAAACCATACCACTGCTCACAGTGTGAGGAGAGTTTTAGTCAAGCAGGACACCTGAAGATTCATCAGAGAATACACACAGGAGAGAAACCATACCAGTGCTCCCAGTGTGGAAAGCGTTTCAGTCAAGCAGGAGAACTGAAGAAGCACCAGAGAATACACACAGGAGAGAAACCATACCACTGCTCACAGTGTGAGGAGAGTTTTAGTCAAGCAGGACACCTGAAGAACCATCAGAGAATACACACAGGAGAGAAACCATACCAGTGCTCACAGTGTGAGAAGAGTTTTAGTCGAGAAGGAAACCTGAAGATTCATCAGAGAATACACACAGGAGAGAAACCATACCACTGCTCACAGTGTGGGAAGAGTTTTAGTCAAGCAGGAGCCCTGAAGATTCATCAGAGAATACACACAGGAGAGAAACCATACCAGTGATCCCAGTGTGGGAAGAGTTTCATTCATGCAGGACACCTGAAGAACCATCAGAGAATACACACAGGAGAGAAACCATACCAGTGCTCACAGTGTGGGAAGAGTTTCGGTAAAGCTGTAGTCCTGAAGACACACCAAACAATACACACAGGAGAGAAACCATACCACTGCTCCCAACTAAACACCAGAGTTTTATTTAGTCTTTTCCCTCCCACACTACAAGTGGCAGCGTACGTACACCCTTTATGTTACGGCTCCCCCCTACACCCCCTAGACGTAGAGCCATAAGACCTGGGGTTCGTAACAGTTCTTAATTCTTTAATGTCTTTATACATTTCTATGTGTCTCTTATACAGATAGTAAATGGGTTTCCTGTACTCAGTTCAGAGTGTTCAGAGTGTCATATGTCATACATACATATGAGTGTCATAATATGATAACATAATATTATGATAACATAATATTATGTCTTGGAGATGTCTCCAAGTTCTGGTTGTGATGTTTCATCACTGTATTTGCCTTGTGTCATTCACCTTAAATGAAGGTGTTCAAATGTGACTAGTCAGTTGTAATAAACACAATCAATTGAAATCATGTCATCTTGATCTTTACTTTACCATCCTTTTACTTCAATACATGTTCAACACCTTTACATGTCTGAGTGCGAGTCAGTAATGATTATAGCTTAAGTGAAAGACATCTTATAAACCAAGACTGTGGAAAATAATTCATTGATTGAAAGGCCATCTTGAATGTGTAAAATCTCTTAGCACCTGTCTTGTGATGAGGCTCACTATCACCACTAGGCCACAGTGACATCCAGAATATGAGATATCCTAAACTATCATATTTTGAGGCAGGCAAACATTTAGAATTTTATACAGGTTTGTTTGATACAAGTTTAATTCTGTTAATGCAATTATATCAGAGTTCATAACATTCCTTTGAATGAGATGCTATGCTAAACATTTGCAACCAGTAAATAGTGACTTGTTTATTGAACAAATATTTTCACTTACATAATTCTATAGATACTGTATGATGATCAATGAATGTGAACTCTAAAGGGAGAAGTCTATTGTTTTAATTGAAGCAGTCAAAGTCAAAGTCAGCTTTATTGTCAATCCAATATGTACAGACATACAGAAGGCTGAAATTGCGTTTCCCTCTCATCCACGGTGCATAGCAAACAAAAACAAGAAATAACAATGGAGGGAGAGTTCAGCTTCCTGACAGTCTGGTGGATAAAGCTATCCCTCAGCCTGCTAGTCGTTGCCCGGAGGCTCCAGTCTTCTCCCTGACATGTGATGAAGCATCTCTTTTAGAGAAATATATTTGTCTGCATGTGTGTACCGATACATTAAGCTTCAAGATTCAGAAAACAATATTGTCCATCAAATATACATTAGACAGAAAACGGCAAACTTTAGTCTACCAATGATATATTTGTGAATCCAGATGTTGGTCAGAAACTGCTGAATGTCATCTTAGTGCTCAAACGGTTTAGGGCTACTGTGTCCCTCACAGAAATTGCCATTTCTGCACACGGTGTTAGCACTACATCCAAGGCCTCAGCAAGGTGTTTGAAAATATTTGTCCAATAATTTTGTAGGTGAGGGCAAGACCAAAACATATGTGTCATATTTGCTGGAGAGGTATGACATCTATTACAGGCATCGGTAACATTGGGGTATATTTTAGATAATCTAGAGTTGGTATAATAAAGACGATGGACAACCTTAAATTGTATCAAACTGAGCCTGGCACAGGATGTGCTGTCATTCACCCGAGCTAGTGCATGATCCCATACACCATCATCTATACCCTGACCAAGTTCATCTTCCCAACCTAGTTTAATCTTAGTCAGAGAGGTTCCTGTGAGAGAGAAAATCGAGGCGTATATTTTGGAAACGAGACCTTTTCCAGATGGAGGGATGTCTAATATTAAATCAACTATTGAATCAGGGGGTTTATCTGGGAAAGAGGGGTTGTTCACTCTGGCCCAGTTACGTACCTGGAAGTACCGGAATAGTTGTGTTTTGGGGAGACTAAACTTGTCACACAATTGACTGAAGCTACAAAATACATTGTTAATATACAGGTCTTTTAGTCTGACAAGCCCTGACCCCTGCCACATAGAAAATGCTATATCAGTATAGGGAGGCTGGAAGAGATGGTTCCTGCAAATGGGGCTGTGAATAGATGGCTCTCGGCATCCATAAGTAAGTCTGAATTGGCACCATATTCTTAAAGTTGCGACGACAATTGGATTGGTCGAGAATTTAGAAGGTCGAGTGGGCAACCGAGATGAAAGCAATGCCAAAAGAGAGGTAGACGGGCAGGATTTTGCTTCAAGCTCACACCAACTCAGTGTTGGTTCTCTAAACCAGAGGATCATTTTGTGGATATTGGCCGCCCAGTAGTAGTTTTGCATGTGAGGCAACGCCAATCCACCTTCTGATCTAGGTCTCTGTAGGAACTCTCTCTTGATCCTGGGAGTCTTGCCTTGCCATATAAAGGAGGAGATCAATTGTGACAGGGCATGGTTAAAAAGTCCTCAACTAGGGCAAAATCTTTTTTCTGTTTTTTCCAGATTATGAAAGGGTAGATTGTAAGCTTTAAAATGATGTGTCATACATTGAAATCTGAAACAAGTTGAAGAAGTCATGGATAGTTTAATGGTGATACCCCCTGAACCACCGTACTGAGATATCTAGCCTCAAACTTCTTCAGAGACGTTTTTCACAGAGGTAATGAATGGGAACAATAGCTGGTTAACTCCACCCTAATCACTCCCTCAAGACAACCACACCCTCAAGACAACCACTCCCTCATTACACTACCTGTCATTACCTACCTGTCATCTGTCAGTGGGGTTGTCAGCTAACCCTCAGGAAGCAAAATTGCAGGGCTGACATGTTTAAATAGCTAAATAATAATAATAATAATAATAATAATAATAATAATAATTCAAGATTCATGATTCATCATCATTTTATTGCCATGTGTGCCAAAAGTTTATTACGACCCATTACAAGTACAACAGTGAAATTCATGGCAATGGAAAACATTTGGCAAGATACAATTGAGCAATACAATAATAGAATGGTAAAAATTAAAATGTTGTGTCTGTGTGTATGCATTTATCATTCTAGTCCATAAAGCATCTAGTGGGACTTCGGTGTAGTTCCTTCCCATCCCATCTGGGCATCAAAGCTGTAATAAAAAAAGAAGACAGTACATTTAAAATGATTGCCCACTGTGACCAACACCACTTTTACAAAATAGCCTACTACTATCTTCATAAAATAGAATTGCATACAATGACAATGACAAATACCTGAAGTGCTGGTGACTCTCATCAAGGTGTAATCTCTCAGAACCTCTCACCTCCTCATTCTCTGTAACACACATTTCAGGTCAGAACTGTGGACTCTTCTCTAGAATAGGTTTTCCATAGACTCAGTGTACTATTGTTGTAGTGTAAGGAGTAGGCTAGTGAAATCATTTCAATTCACAGTATTATTCTACAGCAAATCTACATATCAATGAATGAATCATTATTTTTGATTCCACATAACATTAGCGTTCATTACAAAAGCATTTACTTTTTCTATAATCTATTACATCTCTAACAAAGCTAGCTAGCTAGCTAACAAGCTAACACTTGTTTGGCTAGCTGGTACACACACACAAACACACTAAAATGGTGCATGACACATATTACACTATGTTGCATGTTTAGTAGGTCTGCAACAAATGTATTTATTCATTATGTTTTATCTTTGACAACGTATTTCTTCCTCCCACCATCTCATTAGTGATGGTGGGAGGTGGTCTGATAACTGATGCTAACAACGGGGCTGATGCTACCTTACTCACAAAACAACAAATAACTGTTTGGCTATCCTAAGTAAACAACACAAAATCCTAGTAAACAACACATGTAACTCACTAAAACTTACCCAAGAACACAGCAGAAGGTCTGTCTGCAGACGACTGTCCCAAGAATAGTGAACTGATGTGGAGATCAATGTCTGACATTCCGTTGTCATCTGTCATCGTCAGATTCGGAGTTCGGAGTTCCCGTTATGTATAGTCCAATATGAAGGAGTTCATTAATTGCCCACTGTCGATATTTCTGCCTGCTTTTGAAATTCAGTTGATAGCGTTAGCGAGAGGTTCAGCATCCATCTTGTAAACTTGTAAACAAACGCAGGTGGATCCTTACATACAGCTGGGGTGGGCGTGGCTACACACACTGTCACACTAAAACGAATAATACCCCCCACCCGACTTTGCTAACTAAATGTAGGTATTTAGTGAATGTAAAACTGTTGGATATGATATCGAGTGGGTTCTTCATCGCTTCGTTTGTCGTCCTATGCCAAAAACCGGAAAACACATTTTTTCACAACAAGACTTGTTTGGCTTGATTGCGAGGTTTCAAAATGGCCGAGATGGGGACCTATTAATCAGACGCTGTCACAATTTGTTGATTGCACAAAAAAAGGATTTAGGTAAGAAGACCGGCAGACATTGGAAAAGGTACAAAAAGCGGGGAAGCACATTCATTTTTATGCAATTGACCCTTCCAGCAGTTGTTAAATGCAACCTATTCCACCTTTCCAGGTCTGACTTTAGCCTTTCAATCAGGGGCGGGAAGTTGTTCTTGTAAAGATTTGACAATCCTCGGCAGATATTCACACCTAAATATTTAAATGTATCCCTCGACAGTTTAAATGGGAGGCTACCCTCAGTGATCTGAAGAGCCAAGTCGTTTACAGGAAAGCATTCACTCTTAGAGTAGTTCAATTTATAGCCTGAAAACGTTCCAAACCTATTTAATAATTCAACCGTCTGTGGAATCGTAGAGTTGGGATCCGAAACCAGCAACAATAAATCATCCGCGTACAGCGAGAGTATATGCTCAGAGCCATGCCTAATAATTCCACGCCTGAAACTAGCAGATTTAAGGGCGATTGATAACGGCTCGATTGCTATAGCAAATAATAATGGGCTTAGTGGACACCCCTGGCGAGTCCCCCTACCCAGAGTGAAATATTGGGAGTTCATTCCATTAGTATTCACCGAGGCCCTAGGTGAAGAGTATAGTAACGTTACCCAGGACACAAACTTGGGACCGATGGTAAACCTCTTAAGGACCTCAAACAGATACCCCCACTCCACCCTATCGAACGCTTTTTCTGCGTCCAAGGAGACCACCACCTCTGGGGTCTCATCAGACGCAGGGGAGAGAAGGATGTTTAGAAGGCGGCGAATATTGGAGAAGGAATGTCGGTTCTTCATAAACCCTGTTTGATCCAATGATATAACGTCTGGCATGATTGCTTCAAGTCGTGTGGCCAGTGTTTTGGCTAGGATCTTATAGTCTGTATTTAAGAGTGATATGGGGCGGTAGGAGCCACAATCAGAATTATCCTTGCCTGGCTTCAAGAGTAAAGTTATCGACGCTTCCGTAAGTGTTTGGGGCAAAACACCATGGTCCAGGGAGTCACTGTACATTCTTAAAAGGAGGGGAGTTAATTTACCACTAAATTTTTTATAAAACTCTATTGGATAGCCGTCTGGGCCGGGGGCCTTGCCACTTTGTATTAGTTTAATCGAATCCATAATTTCACTGGGTTTTAAAGGTTGATCCATCACACCCATTTGAACAGGTGTAATGGAGGGGAATGCCAAATTGTTAAGGAATACTGTCCTGTCTGCATTATCCGCTGGGGATTGTGACGCATACAGTCCAGAGTAAAATGTTTTAAATGTGTCATTAATAACCGATGGAATTGCTGTGAGTTCACCCGAAGGGGTCCTAATCTGTCTAATTTGATGGGAGGCCGAATTGATCTTAATTTGGTGTGCCAGAAGGCGGCCTGCCTTTTCCCCATGCTCATATAAAAATCCACGCGATCTTAAAAGCATCTTCTCCGTTTCTTGCGTTGAGAGCAAGTTATAGTCCATCTGTAGGTTTTGTCTATCCTTTTCTAATTCAGGGGATGGAGATATTGATAGTTTACGGTCTATATCTGCTATGCTACTCAAAAGGTGTTCCTGTTTTTGTTTTCTCTGTTTGTTTTGGCTCGCTGAATACGATATAATTTCTCCTCTAAGTACTGCCTTCAAAGTCTCCCAGAGTAGAGACAGTTCAGTCTCCAAGGAGGGCGTGTTTTTTGTAATAGTGTGAATGAGAGGTCAAGTAGCAATGGGGCATGATCCGATAATACTATGGTTGAATACTCCGTGCTTGCAACAGAGGGAAGAAAGTAGCTGTCTATAAAAAAATAATCAATTCTTGAAAATGTTTTATGAACATGGGAGTAAAAAGAAAATTGTTTGGCTTTGGGATAGAAAGAGCGCCACGGGTCCACACATCCCATCTGATTCATAAATGACGAAAAGGCCTTGGCCATTTTTGTGGGGGTGTCTCGTTTCGGGCTGGATTTGTCTAGTAACGGGTTCATGGTGCAATTGAGGTCGCCGCCCAATATCAAGTGGTGGGAGTTCAGATCGGGAAGGAGTGACATTACCTTCCCAACAAATGCTTCGTCATCCCAGGTAGGTGCATAGAGATTCACAAGAACAACAGAGACATTACTAAGAGAGCCTGTGACTATCACAAAACGTCCTGTACTCGCTTATGCACTAAGATGGCTGTACCCCTAGCTCTGCTACTAAAATTAGAGTGAAAGGTTTGGCCAACCCACTGAGCCTTGAGTCTATCAAATCAAATCAAATCAAATTTTATTTGTATAGCGCATTTCTTACAAGATGCAACTCAATGCGCTTCACACAATGAAAATGTTCAGTCAATCAGTCAATCAATCAATCAATACTGACAGAGCCGCGAGCAGGCAAAAGTAAAAAAAACCTGTATACTATGTAGCCAGGAAAAATTCCCTTGCAGCCCTCTACCAATAGAGCGACTACTAGCCAGTTTGCTTACCAGTACCCAGCGGCCAGGACCACCGGCACAAAGCAAGCAAGCAAGGGCAAAAACCTGTACACCATGTATCCAGGAAAAATTCCTTGCATATTATCGGCGTACACACTGTCCATAAATTTTGTGTTGTATTTGCATCGTTCTGCATCCAGTATGGTCACAGGTCCTGCCAAAAGAGAAACTTAAGCACAGTTATGATGCAACAACACAATAGAGACAGTAAAGATGACAGCAATACAACCTGATGGTGGTCCTGGTACACCCTTGTACCGGTTCCAGTACTGCTCTAAATGGTCTATGGTGGTCTCTGTTGGTCAGGTGAGTCTCCTGTAGGAAGGCAATGTCTGTTTTAAGGTGCTTCAAGTGAGAGAATATCCTACCCCTTTTCACCTGGGCATTGATCCCCTTAACATTCCATGAAACAAATCTCAAACATGCTCCACTATTTCCCATTGCATTAGCCATAGCTAATATTATGCATATTGTTGTATGAAGAGGGCCTTATCGAAGCAAGATGGTGAATAAAATAAAAAATGATATAAAAGCACTTGTAGTAGTAGGACCTAACACATAATTCCCCCCTAAACAAAGCTCTCAGAACCGAGAGCACATAAACACACATTCCTAGGCTTGTTCTAAGAACGAGAACAAGCAGCAGGACTCCAAAAACTGTGTCACTTCCGTATGACATAAATCTAATAATAATCTAATGTAACCTAGCATGCAGGGCTCCGATCCCTACAAACCAGTCTGTGATATAAAGTACACTATTGTGTAACTCAACCTCAACATCAACTGCGTACCATACAAAAAGCACGGTAGGCCTAAACAGCACAACAGTAGGCCTAACTAGAGCTATTGACAGACGGGAGGGCACCAGAGGACTTCCAGACTTTCGCGCATGCGCACACACACGCACGCACGCACACACGCACACACACGCACGCACACACACGCACGCACACGCACACACACACACGCACACACACACACGCACACACACACACACACACACACACACACACACACACACACACACACACACACCTCCATGCTGTTCCTCAACATTGACAATCAGATAATAGTCTCAGATTTGAATGAAGGAGGGGACAGCTTTTCCACTCCCGTCTGTCAAAATACCATACAACAGGACAGCGTAACATTCACACAAGCAAAAACATTACATTTACAAATGTGATTTCTTTCAACAACTTGAGTAAAAGTATATCTATACAAGAAATGTAAATGTGGTACTTAGCTGTGACCAGTTAGAACAGAGGGAAAGGCACTGAAAAAAAAGTGTCACTAAAGTTAAACTTAAACTTCCCCGGCGCTGTTACAGTTGTCCATCAACCGCGCATTCAGATTAACCCAGTGTGCGTGCCCTGTTGGCCCACACATAAACTTCCCCGGCGCTGTTATAGTTGTCCATCGCATTCAGTCCAGCTCGTCCGGCTCTCCATTGGTCTGTATGGAGCCCGTGGATGCAACATGCCCGTCGTAAAAGCCCTGAGCGCTCCGCGGGGACTCGAAGAAGTGTTCCTCGTTCTTGTACGAGACTTGGAGACGGGCTGGATGAAGAAGGCGGAATTGAATTCCCTTCTGGTAGAGAGCGCTCTTGACAGGGTTGAACGCGGCCCGTTTTTTAGCGAGAGCCGCGCTGATGTCAGGATATACTCTCAGCTCCGTTCCGCCGTAGTCCAGCTTGTTTTGCCTGGCCCATCTCAAGACTGCCTCCTTCTCCTGGAAACGTAGAAACTTTACAATAAAAGCCCGAGGCTTCCTCGCGTTGGCATCCCCAGGTCTGGGGCCGAGGGACCGGTGCGCCCGCTCTATTTCGGGAGGAGCGCTGAGAACACCAGGGCCCGTCACCTCCATTATCAGGTCGGATATGAATTTCGCTGGGGGCTGGCCTCTCTCGCTTCCCTCGGGTATGTTGATTATTCTCAAGTTCGACCGCCTGGATCTATTCTCAAGATCATCAACCCGCTCCAGAAGTGTCGCGGTCTGGGACTGCAGGGACGCGACCGCGGTTTCCATCTCGGTGAGTTTTGTAAAGTTGTCACCCACCACCGCTTCGGTTTTAGACAGACGGCTGTTGAATTGTGCGACTTGCTGTCCCAGTGAATCCACCGCCACCTTCAGGGACTCTGTTGATTCTTTCATCAAAATAGCCATGTCTGTTTTAAAGCTCTCACGCTGCTTGCTCAGGAGAGCCTCCAGGTCGTTCTTGGTGACTGGGTCAGTGCTCCCGGCGTCAGTTGGTAGATCTTCCTTGCTAGCCGAGGCGGTGGCCATGTTAGCTAGCTTAGCCGAGATGGTGCTACCTTTCTTTGCCGTCGATGGTTGTCTCTGTCTCAAGCTACTCATGGCCCGTAACAACTTTTAAAAGTTCAACGCAAACTATTATAAATGTACAGACAGTTTTGTGAGGTGGGAAAGTCGGTAGAAAAGTCTATATGACAGGTTTTATCGGAGCCCTCCGCGCACACGACTATTCACTGCCTCATCAAACCGGAAGTCCCCAAGTCTTGGTCAATCTTAAACACAAAACATAACAGACACATTAGAGAGCAAACTAATAAAGCAACCAAGCTGTCAACAATTACATTGTATGTCTTACCAAGCCAGATGTATCCAGGAATCTTGGAAAAAGGTCTAGGACAGTGGAGGCTGTGGCTGGGTCTTGAACCACCTGTTGTCTGTGCTGAAATGGTGCCTTCATTTTGTCTTTGACAAGGGCCATGTCACTTGAGTGCCTCATCACCGACATAGCTTCCTTGCATTCATCACCTGCCAACTGCCTTACAATTGAACGCATGTTGCGAGGAGTCTTGGGGCCATCTTGAAAACTGGACTTGGATTTCTTGATTTCTTGAGCAGAGTTGCGCTGAACAGTTTTCAACCTCCATGCCAGGTAACCGGAACCACTCTGGTGATCATAGAAATGTTCCTGTTTTTTTTTCCTGCTCAAAATGATATGCCTACAATGAATAGAATATCTCCACAACCACAAAGGCCATTATATGTTACTGTGTCTGAACAAATAGAGCTAGGACATTGTAAAAAATCAAAAATTCAATCATTGCCTAAAAAAAACAGCTTTTAGAGTGAATATTAGCTTGGAAATATGAGATAGTAGGCCAAAACAACTTTGAATCATTATCCTAATGTATGATCAGTACTTCTGCAAAGTTAGATGATTGTAATGGGTGCCAGTGCCATTCTAGAGACCTTTTATTGTAGCTATGTCTATGCGGAACTCCAAATTGTGCCATCTGGAGACCCTCTGGGATCAAGATGAGTGCTATTTGACCTCATGTACAACACTATAAAACTAATTATATTTCACTGACATATCACTATAGGTATAGATTCCATCCAAATTGTGAAATAGAGCAATATATCAATTCCCTGGCCCATATTCATGCCATACTCATGATATGTTTTCTGAAGCTGTCAGTAGCTGATATTTTATACCAATATTAAATATTATACATATTATATACATATTATAATATCTTTAAACATTTTAAATTACAAAAAAAAAAACATCTCATGATGCAACCAGCCAGTGAGGAAAGACATGGACACCAATATCTGATATTCCTAAAAGGACCCTGATGTATTGGTCTAACCCTACGTGAAAATATTATTTTGACACAATAGTTACTTCAGTACTGCAGGTACAGTAGGTATGTCAGCCTGAATGTTTGTCTTCCCTGAAGGTGCACTGCATGAATGTCATGTAATTGTTGTTTCAGACCGTCAAAGCAGCCCTGTATTCAAAGCCCGGGGGTGACCAAATCTTCAAAGAATACGAGAAAACAAACAGCATTTGTGATGTTACAAGAAGAAATGGTGAACATACTTGTGGACCCTAGTTTAAAGATAACTTACATCTCTTGCAACGTTGCCATCAGGGGGTCCTTCAACCAGCATTCTTTTACGCGCTTTGGTAGATTCCAGTATTACCGTACTGTTGAGTCTGAACCTGATGATGACCCTTGGGATGCATGTGATGGTGACCACTCTGATAAAGATGAGCCCTCTGTCCTCAACACTGTTGCCTAAGAACACAAACACAGCCTTGTATTGTAAAATTCATTTTACAAGATTAATAACAGAGCTGCATTCTCTAAATTATTACATTAAACAAGTTTGAGCCTGCAATTTCTTACCATTACACTCTTCTGCCTTGAAAGACACCCCAGATGACTTCAAAAGTTCGTCAAATATGTCTGAATCCACTTCCACTCCTGAAGAATCCTTCAGGATCAAGGAAGTACAACCTGGCAAATTGAATTTTGCCAGCACTAAGAGAAAAATAAAAGAACTCCACTAAGGGTCACAGTGTTTCCTCTACATGCATTTCATCGTGGCGGACCGCCACGATGGAATTTCCTCCGCCACCATTCAGATTTCTCAAAAAAAAAAAAAAAAAAATTTAGGCCGCTTTTCAGACCTTCACAGCGCTAGACACACCCACAAGCGCTGAAACTGGACCAGTCCGTGTGTGTCGCGAGTATTGAACTTGAGGCTGCGTTCGTAAATTCGCTCTGAGAGCCCCGGAGCGCACACTGGGTTCAACGTCATAAAGGGACCAAGTCATTTGATTGGACAAGAGGCATTCCGTGAGTGCTGATCAGATTTCCAGAGCGTATTTATGAACGCGCCCTGGCTGTCACCCGAACACCGCGAGCTAGCGTAGTGTAGTGTAGTATAGGATGCGTAGTGTAGTGTAGTGTAGGATGGAGAGAGAGAGGAGAAGCCTCTCTATGTGTTACCTATGTCCAGTGTACTAGAACCACTCTAACAGGAGTGTTTGTCCGTGAATAACACCGGCTATGCCCGGGGTAGAAACACAAGACTATAGCTGGATAAGGTCTACAGGTCTACACGGTCATTTTAAGCCGTCGACCAGCCCTCTACGACCACGGGAAGTCATGTTAAAAGTGAAGATACTTCTGTTAAACTAAGCTAAGCTAAACATCGCTAATCGCTAACTCCCTCCTGGGCTTAAAGTGACAAGTAATAACGTTGTGAAAAAAAACGTCAGATCAGTGTTTTTGTTTTTATTGACAACGGAATTACATGCTGGAAAAACATGCAGACACAGACAATAAGAGACACACGGGAGAAGTACAGGAAAACATTTTATTTTTTTGGGCCATTCTCGAGTTTTGGCTGAAATTACGTCGTTGTTTTGAGCGCGCGTGCGCGTTTCATGCGCGTGCACGCGAAAAAATCGCGAGCGCGCGCGGTCAGCACTACCCGCCACCATTGTAAAAATTCCTGGAGGAAACACTGGGTCATACATAACATGATTTTAAGTTAAACATACGCAAACAGTGAAAAACCTGAAGGCATGAATAAACATGACACTCAAATTACCTCCTTGTAAAAACTGGGAGTAATTGTAGTCATCCTCTGTCTGTGGTACCCTGACCCATCCTCTGTCTGTGGTACCCTGACCCATCCTCTGTCTGTGGTACCCTGACCCATCCTCTGTCTGTGGTACCCTGACCCATCCTCTGTCTGTGGTACCCTGACCCATCCTCTGTCTGTGGTACCCTGACCCATCCTCTGTCTGTGGTACCCTGACCATCCTCTGTCTGTGGTACCCTGACCCATCCTCTGTCTGTGGTACCCTGACCCATCCTCTGTCTGTGGTACCCTGACCCATCCTCTGTCTGTGGTACCCTGACCCATCCTCTGTCTGTGGTACCCTGAGTCATCCTCTGTCTGTGGTACCCTGACCCATCCTCTGTCTGTGGTACCCTGACCCATCCTCTGTCTGTGGTACCCTGACCCATCCTCTGTCTGTGGTACCCTGAGTCATCCTCTGTCTGTGGTACCCTGACCCATCCTCTGTCTGTGGTACCCTGACCATCCTCTGTCTGTGGTACCCTGAGTCATCCTCTGTCTGTGGTACCCTGACCCATCCTCTGTCTGTGGTACCCTGACCCATCCTCTGTCTGTGGTACCCTGACCCATCCTCTGTCTGTGGTACCCTGACCCATCCTCTGTCTGTGGTACCCTGACCCATCCTCTGTCTGTGGTACCCTGAGTCATCCTCTGTCTGTGGTACCCTGACCATCCTATGTCTGTGGTACCCTGAGTCATCCTCTGTCTGTGGTACCCTGACCATCCTCTGTCTGTGGTACCCTGACCCATCCTCTGTCTGTGGTACCCTGACCCATCCTCTGTCTGTGGTACCCTGACCATCCTCTGTCTGTGGTACCCTGACCCATCCTCTGTCTGTGGTACCCTGACCCATCCTCTGTCTGTGGTACCCTGACCCATCCTCTGTCTGTGGTACCCTGACCCATCCTCTGTCTGTGGTACCCTGAGTCATCCTCTGTCTGTGGTACCCTGACCCATCCTCTGTCTGTGGTACCCTGAGTCATCCTCTGTCTGTGGTACCCTGAGTCATCCTCTGTCTGTGGTACCCTGACCCATCCTCTGTCTGTGGTACCCTGAGTCATCCTCTGTCTGTGGTACCCTGACCCATCCTCTGTCTGTGGTACCCTGACCCATCCTCTGTCTGTGGTACCCTGACCCATTTGCTCACTCCCTTATACTCTACAGCAGGGGTGCCCAATACGTCCGGTCGATCGCAAAGGTAGTATGGGTAGATCGCATGGCATTGAACAAACCCCCCCCCCCCCCCAAAAAAAAAAAAAAAGTTTGCCTATCATCCATCCTCACTATGGCTTTTGCCACTTGATTGACGTACAGGTAAGCCAGTCTGCGATCTGATCTTCCAATTTCTACTATTTACTATATAATACTAAATAAAGGCTATACAAATGAGTGGGGAAGCTGGACCAAGTAAGAAACCAATAACGTATAACTTCCATCCAGAATGGGAGGAGGACTTTTTTACACGATGTGATATTGGAAATGCGTCTGTCTGATCAGCAAATCTACGATGGCTATTTCGAAGAAGGGAAATGTGGCAAAAGAGCGAAAACGTACGGCTGCAACGATAGCTTCTTATCGCGTCAGTCACGTTCTTGTTAAACACAAGAAGTCATTCAAAGACGGCGAAATTGTGAAAACAGTTTCTCGAGGCTGCAGATTGCCTTTTCGATGACAGATCCACAGTGGCTGATGACACCTTGCAACCAGCTCCTACAGCCCTGACTATTAGAAACTAGCTGCCTCCTCCCAGTGCCAGGTCTCCCACTAAGGTAGAGAAATGCATTTATTTCCTCCTTTCAAACTAGGGAACTACCTGTTTTGTATCTGGTTTACTTTTCTGTTTGTTGGATCAGTAGTTGGCTATGGTACTGCAGACTGGCTGTCAGTGTGTGAGTGAGAGAAAGTGAGTGAGTGTGTGTGTGTGTGTGTGTGTGTGTGTGTGTGTGTGTGTGTGTGTGTGTGTGTGTGTGTGTGTGTGTGTGTGTGTGTGTAAGAGAGTGAGAGAGAGAGAGGGAGAGACAGGGGGGGAGAGAGGGAGGGTTTGTGCTATGGCTCCCTATGCAGACTGGCAAATGTGTGTGTGTGTGTGTGTGTGTGTGTGTGTGTGTGTGTGTGTGTGTGTGTGTGTGTGTGTGTGTGTGTGTGTGTGTGTGTGAATGTGTGTGAGCGAGAATAGCAAAGAGGGAGGGTTTGTGATGGTCTTCTCCTGTGGCTGTGTGACAGAGAGAGGGAAAGTGTATTGTGAGTTTACTATGCAGGCTGGGAACTGTGTGTGTGTGTGTGTGTGTGTGTGTGTGTGTGTGTGTGTGTGTGTTTGTGTGTGTGTTTGTAGTACGTGCATGTACGTTTGCTATGTTGAAACTAGACTGGTAGATCTTGGCAGACTGGCTACTTGAAAAGTAGATCTTGGTTCCAAAAAGTGTGAGCACCCCTGCTCTACAGGAACCAGCATATCACTTCAAAGGGAAGAATGGCAGAACACAATCTACTTACAAAACGTCTTGCACACGTGTCTACTATAATACTGTAATAGCATACAGGTCTCTTTCTCTCAATAAGAACATAGGCCTTCATTACTTGAGTATAAATGAACACATCTAAACCGCTATCACTGGTTATTTTTGTGGAAATTCAATGAAAATTCAAAACCAGATTGATATTAACACACAAATACAGCAGCCTCCTGATCTCCCACTAGATTACGGTGACCAGACGTCCCCGATTATGACCTGTCCCCGGCAACAAACTGTCCCCGGAAAAGACCCAGTTTCAAGCATTTTTTATTTTTATTTTTTTTTCACTTGGTGCACTTGGTGTCCTCCACTTGGTGTCCTCCACCAAGTGCATCAGCCGCCCGCCAAACTTTACCTGCTGAATAAACTGTGGTAAGTGCTGTGAATCTTGATGACAGTAAGCACCAGAATGTTCATGACACGTTATAAATACAGAATAATCTGCTGATTTTGAGCTGACAATGCTTCGTGGTGTTTGTAAAGAGCATTGATCATTTACTTTAGCTAGTGATCACCCAACCAGCCTAATATTGGTAGCTATAATGTCAGCGCTGTTGTGTGAAGCGTTACGTTAGAATTATAGACCCTATTGTAATGTCAATGTATGCATATTACCACGTTAATGGGCGATCGTTACATTCAATAGGAATCATTTCAGCCACGATTCAGTGATTGTTCCCCATTAGCGAGCTCATTATGATTGCTAGCTTCTGTTTGTATAAATAGTGCGGTTGCTGACAGCCTCCTTGTCATTTGTTCCAGTGACTGACCCAGGCACAGCTTGAGGATTTTCCTGGCTGGAGATACTGCATTTTGGTATGTTTGAATTTACTTTATTTTGTTTAGGACTGGGTTGTGCTTGTACTAGCTGAGTGCTTTGCGTTGTGTTATGTTGTTTGTCTTGCTGGTAATCACCTATGGGTCATTATACGAAAACGTGCCATTTTCCATTTTTAATGTTTGGTTTTCTGAGTATTTGATTTAAAAGTTGAAGCCCCTTTTTGGATGAAGTAGATCCTCACCTCTTAGAAAAAAATGACGTGCCATCTCAGGGTATCTTATTTATTTATTTATTTTCACATAATCAACATGCGTAAGTCTGTTTCGTCAACCCTGTTACCGACATATTAATTAATGTTTGAAAATGTTTTAAATCCATATTTAGAACAAATCTGATATTCTATGAAATATAAAGTCCCCTTTGTTACAATAAGTGTGTTCGTAAAGTGAGAATAATGAGGAGTTTACTTTTTTTCCATGATGAATATGCTCATTTACAATTGACAGCATCTTCTGTTTTAAGAAAAAGTTATGGAAACAACATAATAATACCCTGATTTCTTTGTGTGGATTACTGGTCTATTTTACTTTACATATAAAATGAGTTGATTTTGCATTAGTCTTTTCATTGTTTAAATTATATTATAATATTATACAAGTAACAGGGCTGACAGCTCAGTAACAGGGCCATCAAGGCCATGCTTACTGTCAAGACAAACATCAACCTTCCCTGTCATGAGTTCATGGATCTCCTATCCAAAGACAAGGCCATCCAGAGGAAAATACATTCTTCTGAGAAATATGATTAGGTAAGGGGTGAGTGAGAGAGATTCTCTATACAGAAGCTGTGAATATGTTTCTCTGATGAGTGAATCTTACCAGTGCTAGTTATGAATGTTTTTTATTTTATTTAATACATTACCATTATGTTGTTTGACCTTTCTGGTGCTATTGCATGGTTAAATTAGTTAATGGTACATTTCAAATCACTATTCTCTCAGTTTTGCACTCATGTTCTCTTCTACTGTGATTCTATCCATTCCAGACTACCAGGACCCAGTGGAGGTGGTCTAGAGTGGCACGTGAGCAGTGGTGTCTTCCACATTAGTTTGACAGTTCCATTTATAGTTGTAAAATAGTTTGCCATGGAAAGTGAAAGTGCTAGCTGGGGCTCGAGGCGAGCTCTTGTTCTGAGAAGTCTGTTACTCTAGTCTAGACGATGAAGATTTCCAAAAGCATAAGTGCCTAATTGTCAATATGTTGTATTTAAACCCAATGTTAATAAAGCTGCTGGAACCTCAATTTGCTGTCCCAATTCTGGGGTTTGTCATAACATTAATATTTAACACCTATGCTCTGTGCTGCAGTCCTGGAATTGGAATAGTTCAATCTAATCAGACTAGTGGAGAATAGCTTATGGGGTGGCTATTATTAGTTCAATCTAATCAGACTAGTGGAGAATAGCCCTGGTGGCTATTATTATTAATAAGATAATACAATGAAATATATGCAGTGGGTGTATAAAGTTGTTTTAAATTATTAATAAAAATACAATACAATATACAGAATTTTGACATCATTAGTCTTATGTTAGGCTTAAACATTATGTTAGGCTTAAAGTATGAGTAGGGTAGTGGAGATAAAAATGGGCATAAAAAGCACAATAGTGTGTACAAATTCACCAGAATGCAGGAAATTAAGTGTTAAATCCTCTTTTTTTCTGGGAGAGGACCCCCAGACCCCCCCGCTTGGTTGATGGTTGGCTCGTCAACCTGAACAGTTCTAAGAATTACTTTTAATACCACTTACAGTACACTGACACTAATGTTGAGAGGCACATTCCAGTTGTTACACTTGAGTATTCTTGCTTGAATGTGTATACATTGGTCAAAATAAGGTCAA
Organism: Nansenia antarctica; assembly: GCF_963989245.1. Taxonomy (NCBI): domain Eukaryota; kingdom Metazoa; phylum Chordata; class Actinopteri; order Argentiniformes; family Microstomatidae; genus Nansenia; species Nansenia antarctica. The sequence goes on from NC_137691.1 coordinate 20,166,753, forward strand.
AATAAATGAAACAGCAATTGTCCCCGTTTCTGTATTTCATCATGATAAAATGTATACATTTTTCCTAAAAAGTTGGAAATGTCCCCAGATTGCATTTGAGAAATCTGGTCACCTTACACTAGATGCTACATGACACGTGATGTGACTGACAGGTCCAACAGCCATCCTTCATTAATTTAAAACATTGTTGCAAAAATATTCAAGAATTTTACAGATTAACCTTGGATTGTGTCAACTAGATAGATAGCTTTTTATTTGCGAGCTTGCAACGTCCACCGGTTACAACGTTCCCCACCCTGCTCTCACTGACGGGGACCCCATCAAATGGTGTGGCAGAATTAGCTAGCCGTCCTAGCTCAAACACAAACACGTAACCCTTAACTAACACAACACAACATTTGTTTACGGACATTATGACCTTGACGGTGTTTTTGGACGATTCTTAGCTGGCCCGAACACCGGCCGAACTGGGAAATGCAGATTAGCTACGGCCCAGCCTGCCATTGTCCTGGCTAACTAGGGAACCAGGTTCGCTACACTATGTAGGGTGTTCACACATATAAGTTATCAAGGTTGACCTTTTTACATTGTGACCATGTGTCTCTGATCTCACTCCAGTCGGCAGTTGCAAGTGAAAACTAAGACAAAAACTATAATCAAAAACGGCGGCAAATAGATAGCAAAGTTCATTATATCCTCCCGACAGTATGCTACATTAAAGTTAGTATTAGCTAGCTGACGCTAGTAGACTACTAACATTACTGAGTTCACGCTAGCAATCGACCAGTTCCACAAAAACACGTTTTGATATGGGTTTTAAAGATCAAATATTTACATACAAATGCAAATCTGTTCAGACTTGATGGTAATACTTATGCTAATATCACCCTGAAACTAAATTTTATCGACTAAAACTTACCGCAGCAGGAGGGAAAATGGCGACGGGCGAACGCAGATTGACTGTCGAGGCGCTTCTTCACCGGAAGTGAAGGTGTGGTCAATTTAACACTCAGAGTGTGGACATTGGTCAATTTAACACTCAGAGTGTGGGCATTGGTCAATTTAACACTCAGAGTGTGGGCATTGGTCAATTTAACACTCAGAGTGTGGGCATTGGTCAATTTAACACTCAGAGTGTGGGCATTGGTCAATTTAACACTCAGAGTGTGGGCATTCTCCAAACGTCCAAAATCCACGCCTACACTTTCAAGAACTGACTCTTGAAGTGTTAGTTTAGATAATTTCAGTGTTAAAATAACACTGACCTCTGTTAATTTACACTAACACTGGACAATTAACACCGGCAGTTTTGCTGTGTAGCTGGGGATTACATTACACTGTACGTTTTCATATAAAGGATGTGTGGTCTCACACGTGTGTTGATATGTGGAGATGATGAGCATGTGCTGTGTCAGTGTCATTGATCCCAACATCAAGCAGCAGGGTCACCACTTTCCCAGATGTACACAGTGCTCTGTGAGTCTCTCTCCATCACCTCCCACCCTTCCACCTGTTCCCCTGAGACATGACATGTACCCCAGGAACAAGAGCATTGACCACATGGCAGCTCCACATTCCTCATTGTCCCTGCAAGCTCACAATTGGCTACAGACTGTGAGAAACTCCAACAAGACCGAGACTCAGGCATTCATATGCAGAGTTGGGACTATATATAGGAGGGATGAAGTCAGTAGGAACCAGATTCTCTCTACACAGAGACTCGTCCAGCCATGGCACCTACAAGCACTTCAGCAAAGACCTTCTCCAAGGAGCACCAGTCTCTGACCAACCAGGTAAATTGAGATTACAATCATTCATTCAGGATTGCCTATATGTAGTAGCTAATATATCTTCAAATGACAGATAACACATGCCAGAATAAGTTATTAATGACTCCTTTTTCATTTTTTGCAGCTAAGAAAGAACAGTGGTGGAAAAGTTATGCAAAGATTGTATCAGCAGCAGCATTGAGCAGCTAGTCTCCTGGGCCCGGAGATCCTCAACCAGCAGCCTGACTCCAAGACGGAGAAATCCGACATCCTGGAGGGAGTAGATGCTACCTGAGATGACAGAAGCAATACAAGCCTCCTCCTCCTGCTCAGCAGCTGTCAATCAGGGTTACTCCAGGTGTGTCCAAGAGATGGTGCACTTCTTGTCCGAGGATGAGGTGAAGACACAGTCCCAGAGAAGACAGCTGAACCATTCCCAGAGCCTGCAGCCATCCTCTGATAAGAACAGGATGGTGTGCTGAAGAGAAGAGTCCAGTCAACAGCGCCCTCTGGAGGCCCTGGTAGAGTCCTACAGACTGGAGCTTCACTCACAGACAAACATATCTGACCATGTTGGTCTCCTACTGTCGGAGACTTTAATAAGAATAGGAAGAATTCCTCCTCCTTCTGCTTTGGCAGGAGCCTCTTATTGTCCTGTTATGGTTGAGACTTCAGCTGTCTTGATTAAGTTCTGATACATTTTTTATAAGAAATGTATTATATTTATCAACACTACACTTTGAAGTGTTAATTACGGTAATATGAATTTGACATATTTGTGAAACATGTTTTGAGTATATGTTTATTATGGATCAATATAATTAATGGCTTTAATAGGCTTTTATTGTCCTCCATTTGGACTTTTTACTCAAAATCAGGATCATGTATCTGTATCGTTAATCTCTCTCAGATGTTATATTACTGATCTGTTAAGGTCAACCTTTATACGAGATGAAGATGTAATTAGTTGAGTGATGAAGTCATATTGACATTATATTAAGTAAGTTGTATGATACATGTATCAGCAGACTGATGAACTTCATAGCTGTTCCTCCATGAGCATTATCTACCCAAACTGGGTAAAATACCTGTTATCACCACTCTGTGATCAACTGATCTGTTTCAGGATCAAAACTGTTAATTTTGATGGTGGTACGTGTGTGTGAATTTTCTTCCCCTCTATTTGAATACAATGCATTCGAAGAAAAAGAAGAAACTGTTATTTCTCAATGCTCAATTCTTTAATGTTTGTTTTAAACATGTCTATGTGTCTTGTATCAAGACAGCAAATGATGTATCCTGTACTCAGTTAGAGTGTCATATGTCTAGGAGATGTCTCCAAGTTCTGGTTGTGGTGGCTCTAGACAAGGGGTCAGGGCCAATTAGGGGTTCAGTACCTTGCTCAAGGTAGAGCCTTTGACCCGTGGCCAGCCGGGATTCTACCCACTGCGAGTTGCCGACCTTGCGAGCATTAGAGGCCAGCGCTACCGGCTGAGCCACAGCCCCTTTGTGATGTCTGTGATGTCTGTGACTTTATCTGAATACAATGTATTCTAAATAATGGAGAAAACGATTCTTTCTCAATGTTCTTAATTCTTTAATGTCTTTATACATTTCTATGTGTCTTTTATAAAGATAGTAAATGTGTGTTCAGAGTGTCATATGTCATACATACATATGAGTGTCATATGTCTTGGAGATGTCTCCAAGTTCTGGTTGTGATGTTTCATCACTGTATTTGTCTTGTGTCATTCACCTTAAATTAAGGTGTTCAAATGTGACTCATTGAGTCAGTTGTAATAAATACAATCAATTGAAATCATGTCATCTTGATCTTTACTTTACCATCCTTTTACTTCAATACATGTTCAACACCTTTACATGTCTGAGTGCGAGTCAGTAATGATTATAGCTTAAGTGAAAGACATCTTATAAACCAAGACTGTGGAAAATAATTCATTGATTGAAAGGCCATCTTGAATGTGTAAAATCTCTTAGCACCTGTCTTGTGATGAGGCTCACTATCACCACTAGGCCACAATGACATCCAGAATATGAGATATCCTAAACTATCATATTTTGAGGCAGGCAAACATTTAGAATTTTATACAGGTTTGTTTGATACAAGTTTAACTCTGTTAACGCAATTATATCAGAGTTCATAACATTCCTTTGAATGAGATGCTATGCTAAACATTTGCAACAAGTAAATAGTGACTTGTTTATTGAACAAATATTTTCACTTACATAATTCTATAGATACTGTATGATGATCAATGAATGTGAACTCTAAAGGGAGAAGTCTGTATTGTTTTCATTGAAGCAGTCAAAGTCAGCTTTATTGTCAATCCAATATGTACAGACATACAGAGGGCTGAAATTGCGTTTCCCTCTCATCCACGGTGCATAGCAAACAAAAACAATAAATAACAATATAATACGACAAGATTAAAAATAACCATATATACAAAAAATTCTAAATAAAAGATTTAAAATGTGTGGGACAATGTACAGGGGTGGAATACAATATGAACAATGACAATAGTGCAATAGTGGTAAGTGGCTCAGTATAATAGAGTAAAGTGGCTAAAGTATGTAATGTTGGGGGGGGGGTTCAGCTTCCTGACAGCCTGGTGGATGAAGCTGTCTCTCAGCCTGCTAGTCTTTGCCCGGAGGCTCCTCAGTCTTCTCCCTGACGACAGGAGTCTGAAGAAGCCGTGTGTGGGATGTGTGGTGTCACCTGCCATTCTTAGCGCTTTGCGGGTCAAGGCGTGTGTTAAAAATGTGATGAAGCATCTCTTTTAGAGAAATATATTTGTCTGCATGTGTGTACCGATACATTAAGCTTCAAGATTCAGAAAACAATATTGTCCATCAAATATACATTAGACAGAAAACGGCAAACTTTAGTCTACCGATGATATATTTGTGAATGCAGATGTTGGTCAGAAACTGCTGAATGTCATCTTAGTGCTCAAACGGTTTAGGGCTACTGTGTCCCTCCTCAGCGATGAGATCAACTCCATAGTTAACGTGATGTGTAATAAGACACACTTCTATTGGTCCTCCATTGAAATACAACTGTGAACATTTCAAACCTGCAAACTGCGACACTTTAAATCAATGTGCAATAATACTATGTGCAATAATACTATGTGCAATATGACAACCCTTGTGTACATAAGGTTCAGAGATAGGAAATGTTAGGATATTTATAGCATAGAGTACAGCACAGTGTTTTATTTGTATAGTATAGTAGTATAGTATAGTGGATAGTGTATATAGCCTTTATTTATGTAAACCAGCTCTTTTCCCTTCTTGTTTTTAGTATTATTATTTTTTTCCAAGCACCAGGGGAGCCCCCCCTCCTAAATGTCGTTGTATGGTACCTGTACTGTATTAATGACAATAAAGACCATTCCTCCATTGAAAGCAGTGAATGGGCAGGGTGTGAGAAACCAAGGAGAACTCCCTCACAGACCCTCCTCTGGGACAACAGATTCACACCGTTGCACTGGACCATCAGAGGTTAGAGGGAGGGTCTAGGTCTGTGGAATTCTATTGAACTATATTAATTGTTCAAATTATTTAAAAAATGATTTAAAAATATTTCTGAATAAAATGTGGGTCAATTTGTATGCAATATGAACTTCAATACGACTTCAATAAGCAGAGAAAATATAGATTTTATTTTTCAATTATTTAAAAAAAAAAAATCATACATTTATATAATGTATAATCTTTTTTGTCAATGTGTTCATACTACCCACCCACTCAATATGAACTTCAATATGAGTGTTCAGTTTCTATGCTCTCTATCTGTGGTCTGCAATACAATTCAACATAATGATGAAATTGTATTCCCCTCTTCAAGTGTGCCTACTCCCCAGGGGTTCTAGTTCTTCCCCTTCCCAGACAGTCAGGTGCTGGTGGGACTGAGGATGCTAATGACACTGAACTGTGACTCTGCTCTCCAGAGCTTTCCCACACGTTGCCAATTCAGAGAGCGTCCACTGAACAATAGAAGTGTGCCTTGTCCCAGCCGGATCCTGGAAACAACGCTTCTAATTAAATACTTCTCCTTGTAACAATGACTTTAAAACTATCCGTTTGTTTGTGCATTCCAAAAAGTCTGTGTTTTCACCATGTAACAAAACAGAATGTTTTTGTAGTCTTCATGGGGGACTCAGTATACAATTGAATGACGTATAAAATGAACTGTGTTTAAATAAAAGTTCATTCAATTAAGATAGGGTAAGTATGAATTCGGTCTATCTTTCACAATGTGGACATGAGGATTCTTTGTGAAAAGCTGCATACATTTTCCTCATTTTATTATTTTTCAACTGTGAGTGAGAGCTGATTGTATCCTTCTTATTTGTTATTGCAGAAATATTCAGGAGGTCAATGTTTTGTTTATATGACATTTTATTATGTCTCTTCACCGAAACTCTAAACATTATAAAGACACCATAATCATCAATGTAATGGAATGCACACTGGTTTGTATATAGGTACATCTTTAGGAGATTCTTTTTAAAACAGCTGATGTGGGTAATCCCCTCCAGATGGTCAGTGAGTCAGTAGCCCATTCAGCGTCCTGAGCAGCTTTTGTAGGCCATTGATCACAGACCATTGATCACAGCACACAGGACCCAGTGTGGGAAACTCAGACCACCTCTCTACTCACACCGCCTAACAGCCACCAAAGAGAGAACACATCTGCTCCATCTGCAGACCACTGTTACATCATTGATTTCCCAAATAACTACTGCTACTGAATTAAGACACCACTTGCTATTGATATTGATCAACTTAGTATAAGTTAGTACAAGTAAATGTGTACTTGACGGAAAGCTGTCCTTCCAATTCCAGTCAGCTATTACACTAGAACAAAATATCATATATTATTATAAATAATATAATTTTCTCTTTCAAACTAAAGAATCAATGAACTATAGAAAGAAACGGTCTGAAAATAGTTCTTAATTATCGTCAGAGCTTAAACCCGCCATGAAGCTATCAAATGTGATTGAACCAGTGATAAAAGATCGATCCATTACTCAGGCAAAAATAATGATCAATTACACAGTACATTTTGATATAATAAATTATCTGGTCAGTCCCACACGTGTGTGTTGTGATGATGAGTGTGTGCTTGATCCCAACATCAGTGACATTTATCTCAACATCAGGCAGCAGATCTGCTCAGGGTCACCAGTTTCCCAGATTCACACAGTGCTCTGTGAGTCTCTCTCCATCCCCTTCTCTCTCTCTCCATCCCCCCCACCCTTCCACCTGTTCCCCTGAGATGTGGGCATTGTCCCCCAAGCAATAAGAGCATCGACCACATGGCAGCTCCACATTCCTCATTGTCCCCCCAAGCTCACCATTGGCTACAGACTGTGAGAAACTCCAACAAGACTGAGACCCACACATTCATATGCAGATTTGGGAGTATATATAGGAGGGATGAAGTCAGTAGGAACCAGATTCTCTCTACACAGAGACTCGTCCAGCCATGGCACCTACAAGCACTTCAGCAAAGACCTTCTCCAAGGAGCACCAGTCTCTGACCAACCAGGTAAATTGAGATTACAATTGTTTAAGGATTATCTGTATTTAGTAGCTAATATATATTCAAATGGCAGCTGATATATGCCAGAATAAGTTATTAATGACTGTTTTCTTTTTGCAGCTAAAAAGCCAATGGTGGAACAGTTCCAGAGAGATTGTATTGAGCAGCATTGAGCAGCAGTCTGCTGGGTCCAGAGATCCTTAACCAGCAGCCTAATTCCAAGCTGGAGACATCCGGCATCCTGGAGATGACAGCTTTGCTACCTGAGACGACAGAAGCAGTACAAGACAGTGAGCTCCTCCTCCTGTTCACCTTCTGCTGGTCTCCTGGGTGCGGAGATCCTCAACCAGCAGCCTGACTCCAAGACGGAGAAATCCGACATCCTGGAGGGAGTAGATGCTACCTGAGATGACAGAAGCAATATCCCCTCCTCCTCCTGCTCAGCAGCTGTCAATCAGGGTTACTTCAGGTGTGTCCAAGAGATGGTGCACTTCCTGTCCAAGGATGAGGTGAAGACACAGACCCAGAGAAGACTGCTGAGCCACGTCCAGAGCCTGCAGCCATCCTCTCATTAGAACAGGAAGGAGAAGGATCTGCCTCAGCTGAGCTCCCCAGCCCAGCCCAGCATCAGTAAAGAGAAGAGTCCAGTCAACAGCGCCCTCTGGAGGCCCTGGTAGAGTCCTACAGACTCTCAGACAAACAGATCTGACCATGTTGGTCAACTGAAGTCAAAGTGCAAGACTGACATTATTGAGAATAGGGAGAATTCTTCCTCCACTTCTGCTGTTGCAGAATCCTCTTATTATCTTACAATGACTGAGTCATCAGTTGTCTTGAAGTTCGGATTCATCTTCTAAGAAAATGATTATATTTCTAAATACTACACTTTTTAAATGCTATCATGTTTTTCAGATATTGGTGAAATATGTGTTGATTATGTTTATTATTGAACAATGGGATCAATGGCTTTAATGGGCTTTTATCATCCTCAATGATGACTTTCTACCTATAATAGGTATCATATCTTCAATCTCTCAGAGATTTTCTATTACTGATCTTTTATGGTCAACATTTATACATGATTCGATGAAGTCATATTGACAGTGTAAGTATCTGTCAAGATACATAATCCTCTCTGAGGATTCTGGGTATTATATCTAATTGGGTATCATATCTGTTATCGTTACTCTGTGATGAACTATTAAGTGATCAGTTGAAAGATCCAAACTGTTCTTTTTGAAAGGGAAAGGGATTCAAGCTTTGTCATTGCACAGAGTACAACAAATACATCAACATGTATTTATGCTCTAGACAAGGGGTCAGGGCCAATTAGGGGTTCAGTACCTTGCTCAAGGACTCTTTGACCCGTGGCCAGCCGGGATTCTAACCACTGCGAGTTGCTGACCTTGCGAGCATTAGATACCAGTGGTACCGGCTGAGCCACAGCCCTTTGTGATGTCTGTGATGTCTGTGACTTTATCTGAATACAATGTATTCTGAATAATGGAGAAAACGATTATTTCTCAATGTTCTTAATTCTTTAATGTCTTTATACATTTCTATGTGTCTTTTATACAGATAGTAAATGTGTTTCCTGTACTCAGTTCAGAGTGTTCAGAGTGTCATATGTCATACATACATATGAGTGTCATTTGTCTTGGAGATGTCTCCAAGTTCTGGTTGTGATGTTTCATCACTGTATTTGTCTTGTATCATTCACCTTAAATGAAGGTGTTCAAATGTGACTCATTGAGTCAGTTGTAATAAACACAATCAATTGAAATCATGTCATCTTGATCTTTACTTTACCATCCTTTTACTTCAATACATGTTCAACACCTTTACATGTCTGAGTGCGAGTCAGTAATGATTATAGCTTAAGTGAAAGACGTCTTATAAGCCAAGACTGTGGAAAATAATTCATTGATTGAAAGGCCATCTTGAATGTGTAAAATCTCTTAGCACCTGTCTTATCAATGTTCAAATCAATGTTTGATTTATTGACTTATCAATTGAAAAAAATGTTAAAAATCATCATGTGTTCTTGTTCTTTACTTTACAATCCCTTTATTAAGATTCATGTGCAATACCATTACATGTCTGAATATGAGTCCAAAATAAGTATGGCTAAATGTACCTGGAGCCTAGAGTATAGGATACTTAGTTGAATTGATAGACAGGTCCCTTTGAATGTATTCAGTATGGTCTCAGCGGAGCTGGTGATGGGTTTCTTCACCTGCACTTGACTTATGATGTGGCTCTTCTCATGCTACCAAACCGTAGGTCATGTTCTCATATGAAGATCCGAATCATGAGCCGGAGCCACAGCCCTTTATGTAGACGAAGTAACATACGCAATCGAAGCAACAGACGTGGTAGTTGATTGGTCAGAAAATTTGAAAATTGCCCGTTCGTCCCGCTCTTATCCAGATCAACACGCATGCGCTGTTGTTTGCGGAGCATGCGTTGGTTGTTTGCTCCGGGAGCGACTTCGAATGTGCGTTCTCACAGCTCCAAACGACGCAGAGCAAAGCGAATTTTATCCTAAACTCCGATTCCAAGGGAAGCAAATGTTCTAGTGAGAACACACCCGTAGAACGCACCTTTTGTGTGGGCAGACTGAAATCTACATTTACTAGAGAAGACTCAAATGAGAACATGTGATGCCTTCACAGTATGTTACATAACGGTTGATAAAACCATATCTGTGTAGTTAATAACAGGCAATAAATGTTGTACATGTACATGGTGTAACAACGTCCAACTGTCATATAAGAATCACACACACACACACACACACACACACACACACACACACACACACAAACATACACACACACACACACACACACACACACACACACACACTTCTTACTTCTTTTACAGCAAATTGTAAGCAGTTCAACCTCAAATCAGATATTCTTTTCACAGATTGCAATTAATTTATTTTGTATTAATCTATTATAATTGTCCATCAAAACAAATCAACAATTAAACCATATATACAAATCGTAGCTAAGCTGACAGGCAGTGTTCTAAGCACATGCAGGTTCTGAAACAGACAGACCCAACCATATCAGGTCATTACATACAGGTTACAGAAACACTCAAGAAAGGAACCAGAGTGAAAAAGAGCAACAAATGAACACCTGGCATTGTTTGAAAAGGAAAACTTTTTTCAAAAGAGGGTTCAAGCACTAATATAAGTGGCTCTCTTCAAGACAATTTTGTTTGCTTAAAATAATGTGTGTTTATTGTCACTTACTGGGGAGCTGTTTGTGCTTACATTTTTCCAAAATGTGTTTTTCTTATAATTTCGTGATTCAACATTTAGACTTATTTTTATATTCATTCTCTCTTTTGATGATTTGTAATTAAACAGATCAATAAATAAGTCACAATTAATCTGTAAGAAATCTAATCTGACTATGCGTAACAACCTAAACAGGGGTAAGATAAGACAGTGTAACTACTGGGGAAATGTCATTGAAATGTACAATGTATCAAAACAACCATGAGAAAAGTCAAGGTAGTGAAGGCAGGATCAGTATCATCCGAGCATACAGCTCGCCAAGACTGGCTGATTTCTCTTTTCTAATCCTTCTTTTAGAGGGTCTCTTAACAATTTCTGCTATCCCATTCCTAAAAAGAGAACAACACAAACAAACAAACAAACAAACAAACTGAAAGGTTTCATCCCCATGTCAGGAGGGACTGCACCTACACAGGTCCTTGTTTTCAGTGCAACACCCTAAAGTACAAAAGTGGGACACTTCTCACCTCTTACGTGGGACACCTCTCATGTGGAAAAAAGTCTTTGTGAATGGATGAAAAAGTACATCATATTTCCAGTAACAACGGAAATTCCCTGCTGATAGAAATATTGGTCCCATATTCTTGGATTTAAGTTGTGGTGAATGTCATCCGCCTCTGTCCACATTGGTCCATTCGGGACTCACCAGGAAGTGGGGTAAGGATATGTATGGCTGACTGGCACCCTCTAGAGGTAGTCCAGCTCCAGTGCATGGCTCAGAGCCTCCAAGTCTGCCCGACATGACACCCTCCAGAAAGGCATGTTCTTCTGCACCACACACACAAACACACATCATATGAAAATCATATTCTAGTGAATCGTTGTATATTTTAGTCTTACCACAATAGGTGTCGTGATAAGGTTCTATCTCCGTTTAGGGTAGTTCAGAGATATTGAGCGTCAAAGTTTTTACATTCCATTATGTTTTGTGAGATGGGACCTTTGTATTTTATAAATTACTAACTCAAAAATGTCAATGTTTTAAAAATAACACCACACAGGCATTAATAAACACCTAATGGATCAGATTATGTAAAAAACTCAATTTTGACAAAAATAAGTAAGTGAGCCATAAGGCCAATGCACACAGCGTGCGATTTTGTCGCACGACAACATTCGATTCTCCATTCACACCCACACACTTCAGTGGTGTGAATTGAGAATCGAATGTTGTCGTGCGACAAAATCGCACGCTGTGTGCATTGGCCTATACTGTTTGTTTACTATGGGGAGCTCCACCCACCTTCTTGGCTACAGACTCCTCCTCAACTCCGTCCCCGATCACCACGTAGACCGCCCGGCGACCGAACCTCTGGGCCACTCGCTCAAAACAGCTCTCTTTCCCTGGGGAGAAACATTAGAAAATGTGACTTTTTGCTGATGATTATGAGACAATGAGGGAGAGGCCTAAAGGATGACATAGGCCATATAAAGCTACAGTAGTAGAGCAATTTATTTTTCCCCCCCAGACATAGATAAATCATATAAACATAATTATCACATTTATCATAATACATCAGAAAATAAAAAAATAAAAAGACTAATCTTGAGTCATGCTGGTGCCCTACCTGTTTTAGTGGCACTGTAGATGTTCTCGATAGGGAAGGCTGAGCCCAGGCCGTACAGCAGCACCTTGGACAGGGCTGGGATCAGCTGAGTGGTGGTGACCAGCACGTTCACACAGTTCGGTCTAAGGAGAGAGAGAGGGATGGAAAACATGTTAGTGGGAAGGCAGGATGTCGTTATCAGGGTCGGGGCTGAATTTCTTTTCAGTTCCACCAATTCAGGAAGTGCATTGAAACTCAATTCCAAAGATTTCGATTTTCAATTTACAGTAGAATATAAACTTGGAATTTCAATGGAATTTCCATCGTTATTGAACCAAGCAAGAAGAACTGTAGTCAACATCAGGTACAGTAAAGAGACTAATGTTTGTTTACTTTACATGAGACAAAGTCACTAAAGGCTACGCTACAACTCATGCTACCCTTTCCTATACTGAAGACTGGTGTAAGTCAGTACAGGACGGGGGACTTCTGGTCTTTGAGGGCCTCAGTGTCGTGGCCCTGGAAGACCAGAGTTCCTGCCCCATGTTTACAGGAGTGTCAGTACTGGGCTGGGCCCTGTTAGAAGGGAGTTGCCCACCCTAGGTGTAGAGTGTTATTGCTGGGCCCTGTCAGAACAGAGTTGCCCACCCTAGGTGTAGAGCTGTATTGTTAGTGGATGGTTCTGGATCTGACCTGGAGTTGATGAGAGCCAGGGCTTTGAGAGCGTGAGTCAACCACAGGTCTGTTAGAACCTCCATCTCCCTCCTCAGCTGGAGCCACTCCTCACGCTTGGGACTGCCTACCAAACCTGCCAATCACAACACAGCACCGGAGTTATCATACATCGAAATACACAACACCGCTGTTATCATACACTGAAATACACAACACCGCTGTTATCATACACTGAAATACACACAGAAACAAGAGATACAATCTATAGAACGTGGAGGGAGGGGTAACAGATGTATTAATATTAGGTTTATATTCGATTTATTCCTAAACAGGTTTATTTCAAGAATAGAAGAGAATAGAATGGAACATATATTCACCTCCCACGTTGTTCTTGTATGTGTTGTAGATCTCCTTCACCCTGCGGTAGCGGAAGGCTAGTTTCCTCATCCAGTCGACCCCCCCGTGAACCCCTGACCCCAGACACAGAGACCCCGCGCCCGTCGGGCTCTGGAACCCGTCCGTACTGAAGTTATAGGAGCTGCAGGAACAGAGCAAGGAGGGTCAACATGAGAGAGACCCTTAGAATGGAGTACCAGGAAATAACTAGATGCTAGATGGGCGATTTAGTTGACATTCATTGCATTCTATTTTCAAGAGTTGAAGGGACCCACGAATGAAATGAGGAGCATTTCGATTCAAAACCAACATAACTGACACTGAATGGAGAAGGTAGCTTTGGTACAGTAGGTCTGATGCCCAGACACACACAGACACACATCCTAAACGAGGTGCTGACAAATACTTAAAGGGGGTAACATGCCTGAAAACACTTTGAAAAAGAATTTGGGTATAGCTTGCTCTTTGCCAAATAGTTATTTGAAACTCTGAATCTCCTAAAATGCTTTACCAATTCATGCAGTAATGTCTGATGTGAGGGAGACAGAGAGGGTGATATTTTAATTAGAAACGGAAGATTTATGGAGACACTCTGATATATTGCGCCAGAGACAGGAGAGGGGGAGAGACACTGCTCCAAACTGACAGCCTGTGGACAACCAAAAACAGAACTAGTAGTCTACTAGTAGGAGTCGTTATTGTAACCACTGCTATTATTGTTACAGTTATAATACTGCTAGCGTTCCTTTTATATCATAATTACTCTTTCTGTCATTATTGATTTATAAGTTCCTATATGTGTGCTTTGGCAATGTAATATGTCTGATCATGCCAAAAGCGTATTGAACTTAATTTAATTGAGAGTTAGAGAGAGAGAGGTGGGGGCACATCCCTAAACATACTCAATGCTACATACTGTAGACTAGCTTCAGCATGGGGCTAAGTCTGGTTCATATAGGAAACTGTAGCCAGATGGTATATTTATAATTAACAGTTTTGTTGTACTGTACCTCAAATCCTGTCCGTTGTCGTCTGAGGCCACGTCATCAATATGAACCTGGTCACATTCCTTGGTAACCAAAAGAAAAGAGGATATGAGACAGGGAGAGATCTGTTTCAGAGACAAGCTGAGACCAACACTAAGGCTGTGCATAGGCAGGTCTCTCCTCTCTCCTTCACACAGCCTCAGGCGGCAAACAGAACCCGAAGGAATCAAAAAAATAAAACACACAACAAAAAACAACAGAGAGGCGGAAACAGGCTGCTGGAACCCAAGACATCGAGGCACCAGAGAGAGGGAGAGAGAGAGATAAGATGGCAGCTATGGCATTGCACGATCTTTACCTGACCCTACAACACTTTAGCCGTAAACACATATTTACACCATAACTACCCCTTTAACAATGGCCAAAGAACTTTCAAATATTAGCCCATTACAACCCAGATACATTGTATATTATAGATGGATATCCAAAAAATTAAATATACATTGAATTTTTTGACTTCTGCCGAAGATTTCTGAAAATGCAATTAAACAAACTTTGTTTGAGTACTAAAAATGGTTTCCATGTTAACCTGATTTCTATCCTATTATTTACAGAAATCTCTCTCCACTTCAGTGGTTTGACTGCAAACTCCATATCTGCTATTTTCATCTTGCTCCCTCGTCGTCCCCTGACTCCTGTTGTACTAAACCAACTCCTACCTCTTCTCTCTCACACAACCCCACCAGAACGACAGGCCGCCCTATCGCCTTTCAGCCTGGCCGAGACAGAGGAAGACGCTACCTCATCAGAACCCCCTCTCTCTTCGCCCCCGCTCCCCTCTCTTTCTCCATGCCTCTCTCCCCAGTGCCCCAGCCTCTCAGACCCCCAGCCTACTCAGGCCTGCTCTGCCCCCCCCCACCCCGGGGCTAAGGTAAGATTCTATGACTCAGCTCCAGACCCACCAGCAGCACCACTCAACACCTCTCAGAATCAGAGCCATGTAATAACATGAGCTCCTGTCAAGCACATGTACAGTATGATACAGGCTCCCTAAGTTGTATCAGGTCCTATAGGATGAATATAGAGCTGCTTCTACTACATGTATGAAGTCAGTCATAAGCCATTGCCATAGTCATAGTCCTAACTGTCATAGCAAATGACCAGATCCACTACTATTCAATGACAAAGTGATGAGAGAAGTAGGCCCACTAGGCAATGACAAGTCAATAGTCATCGTTTCAGCGGTAACTAAAGTATAGAGCAACTTTTCCTGGATGAATGGAGATTACTGAGCCTGACAAAAAATTGTTTAAAAATTGTTTGGAAATGGCTTTGATGTCCTCCCTCCCTCCCTCCCTCTCTCCTTCTCTCTCCCTCCCTCTCTCCTTCTCTCTCTCTCCCTCCCTCTCTCCTTTCTCTCCCTCTCCCTCCCTCTCTCCTTCTCTCTCTCTCCCTCCCTCTCTCCTTCTCTCTCTCCCTCCCTCTCCCCTTCTCTCTCTCTCCCTCCCTCCCTCTCCCCCTCTCTCCTTCTCTCTCCCTCTCCCCCTCTCTCTCCCTCCCTCTCCCCTTCTCTCTCCCTCTCCCCCTCTCTCCTCCCCTCCCTCTCCCTCCCTCCCTCCCTCCCTCCCTCCTCCTTTTCTCTCCCTCTCTCCTTCTCTCTCCCTCTCCCCCTCTCTCTCCCTCCCTCTCCCCTTCTCTCTCCCTCTCCCCCTCTCTCTCCCTCCCTCCCTCCCTCTCCCTTCTCTCTCCCTCCCTCTCCCTTCTCTCTCCCTCCCTCCCTCCCTCCCTCTCCCCTTCTCTCTCCCTCCCTCCTCTCCCCTTCTCTCTCCCTCCCTCTCCCCTTCTCTCTCCCTCCCTCCCTCCCTCTCCCCTTCTCTCTCCCTCCCTCCCTCCCTCTCTCCTTCTCTCTCCCTCCCTCTCCCCTTCTCTCTCCCTCCCTCTCTCCTTCTCTCCTTCTCCCTCCCTCCCTCCCCTTCTCTCTCCCTCCCTCTCTCCTTCTCCCTCCCTCCCTCTCTCCTTCTCCCTCCCTCCCTCGCCCCTTCTCTCTCCCTCCCTCTCTCCTTCTCTCCTTCTCCCTCCCTCCCTCTCCCCTTCTCTCTCCCTCCCTCTCTCCCTTCTCTCTCCCTCCCTCCCTCTCTCCCTCCCTCCCTCTCCCCTTCTCTCTCCCTCCCTCTCTCCCTTCTTTCAGCTGTTCCTCCTCCCCGCGACTCATTGTCCTTTCAGAGTCAGACACACACCTATAATTACCATGTTCCTTCTCTCGCTGGTTTAATCCTTGTCTTTGTCAGAACAAGGCAGAGGAATGTATAAAAGAGAAGCTTATGTGTTGTTCTACTGTACGACTGATGGTAAACATACTCCACGTTAAACTCTCAACCCTAACCCTTTACCCCCATGGGATCTGGGTCTTTTAGAATGGAATGGACTAGTATTATTATGAGAGCAAAGACATTCTCCTTCTTTTTCTTTACATTACAACATCCCTAGAGATGAGAGTTTGAACTGTCTTATAAAAATCGATGAAAAAGGTTTATACTACTGATAGAATGAGCCAGAGTGGGAATGATGTCAGCCATCATTTCTTTATTGATCACCGTCTAATTTAATATATCATATGTTCATATTTCATATATCTGGTACAGTAGCAGCAAACAAAGCCTTATATTATAGTCAGTAGAAAGAGTTATATAATAAAGGAATATAACAAATGAAGAGCAGTCGTCGTGTTACCTCCAGGCAGACAGACAGACAGACAGACAGACAGTTGTCCTGTTACCTCCAGGCAGACAGACAGACAGACAGACAGACAGACAGTTGTCCTGTTACCTCCAGGTCGTTGAAGAAGAGGCGAGAGTCGGCCAGGTTAAAGATCATCTCCTCCATCCACAGGCCCAGCGACACAGCCTTGGACGAGTCCTGACACACACACACACACACACACACACACACACACACACACACACACACACACACACACTGCAGGGTCAATAACTCTGTTTACAGGTGTAAAGACGCTGTTCATATTACCTCCACACTTCAATAACTGCTCATTAATCTCTATTGATCTATCAGCATCAGCAATATACAACAACCCAAGCTTTGAGCTGCTGAGGAGCTCCATCATAACAGAAATGGATATGAGAC
>NC_137691.1:20194160-20199160 GCF_963989245.1 Nansenia antarctica
ACTGTAAACGTGACAAGTCGTGACGTTAGAATTATAAGGTTCTATCTCCATGTTTGTCAAAATTGAGTTTTTTACATAATCTGATCCATTAGGTGTTTATTAATGCCTGTGTGGTGTTATTTTTAAAATGTTGACATTTTTGAGTTAGTCATTCATAAAATACAAAGGTTCCATCTCACAAAACATAATGGAATGTAAAAACGTTGACGCTCAATATCTCTGAACTGCCCTAAACGGAGATAGAACCTTATCATTCTAAGCTCACCAAGTGTGATGTATGGTCAATAGCAGTGTGATGTCACTGGACAGGCAAACCACTGGCCTCTCTCCGCAGCATTGTGTTACTACAGGAGCTAAATGACATTAGAACCAGAGCGGAGACAAACTGAGAGGAAAGGACGGTTGGATATTAGGTCAATTCCATTTCAATTCAGTCCCAAATTCAGAGTGAACTGAAATTCCATCAAAACAATTGAAAACATCCTATCCGTTTTTTTTTCCAATTAGGGAAATGTTGGGAGTTCATTTAAATGGGTTTGACCCCTAACCTTGAGAACCTCAACCAATCTGTCCAGTATCAGCCAGCCCTACCTGACCCCCCCTCACACTGAGTCCTAGACCAACATTCAGAGTGATCTTCGCTGTAGAGGAAACCGGTCCTATTGACTCACGGCTGTGCGCTACATGACAGAGAGAGCAGCTAGCAGAGGGGGAACATGGGAAAGTGAACCAGGGGGCTGACTGGCCCCGACAGATCCTGACTTCCTGACTTTTCCCCTCCGTCCCTCTGTGATGCGTACAGCACTTCCTGGTACAGGCCCGGGTGCGGAGCAAAGGGTCATGGGAACGGGGCGGCTGGCCGAGGCGGTGTGGAGGGCCGGGGCTGTAAACTGAGCTAAGACAAACCCAGCAGGGGCCACCCGGGGGCCAGCCAGGACCCACCAAGGCCAGGACCAGGGCCAGAACCAGGCAGAGTTAGGATCACGCCAGGTTCACCTGGGTCACCTGGTGTTCTGCTACAGCAGGCTGTCCTACACGGGTGTCAGGTTCTCCGTGTGACATAGCACAGCTACCCGAAGGCTTCCTGTACCAGTGGATAACACGTCGAAACTGACGTAGGCTGTCGAAAACAATCGAAGCGTCGACCTCGATCGAACAATTGAAGAATGTCTATGCTGCTGAATATCCCTGATTTAAAGTGGGCCTATTGTAAGCAGCGACACAAGCTATACAATGCCATTAACCCGACAGTGAGTTGACCCCCCTCGTTGAAACATAATGGTTAAGTGGAGGTGACTGAATGTCTCTAATGACACCATATGGACCCCCACCTGGAACCCTCCATCTACAGCATCTCTCACACTGCCTGAGGGGGAATGAATACACTGTCGCACACAGACCTCTGCTCTCCCCTCAACAAAGGCCTCAAAACAAGACTTTATTGTAGTTCTGACATCACTAATATGGGCTCTACGCTAGAGTCAGTACCATCTGCCAGGCTGTGGCCTCTATGGCCTTGTCTCTGGCCTCTGGCACACAATAACACGACTATTAGATAGAGACATGATCTAACATCAAAGAAGAACGATTCACATCGTGTGACATAAGGCTTAAATCGAGGGGGGGTTGCTGGATGCAAACAACACAGAAACCCAGAGAGGGAAATTTCAACAATGTGTTTTCTAAACGTTTTTCCATTCTACCGACTCACAATCATGTTCAGTTGGACTATTCCCCCAACATCCACACACACACTCACACGCACACGCACACACACAAGCCACGCACACGCTCACACACACACACACACACACACACACACACACACACACACAGCCTGTGGCTTCACCCGTCTGCAGCCTTTGAACCGCGTGGCTCATAAATAATACTGGCTGCCACACTGGGGGGGTGGGGGGGGGGCTGAGAGACCACTAAGGGAATAGGGGACCGTGTGGCGGTGGGAGGTGGGGGGGGGGCTCTATCTCAGTAATGGCCCTTGAGATGAAGACCTCAACAGGATTTCAGTAACACGTTATGGTGTGTGTGTGTGTGTGTGTGTGTGTGTGTCTGTTTGTCTGTCTCTGAGTGTGTGTGTGTGTGTGTGTGTGTGTGTGTGTGTCTGTTTGTCTGTCTCTGAGTGTGTGTGTGTGTGTGTGTGTGTGTGTGTGTGTGTGTGTGTGTGTGTGTGTGTGTGTGTGTGTGTATGTGTGTGTGTGTGTGTGTGTGTGTGTTGCCAGTAGAAAGTCGAAAAAGTAGAATATGAGTTGTCTCACTCCCCACTCACACACAAGAAGTGTGTGTGGTCTAAAGAGAGTTCTATCGACAGTGTCTGTCAAGAGGTCTGGACTCTGGAATGACATATGGGGCAATGCACTCACTCACCATGTGCTCACCAACAAGAGGGCCATTTTACTAATTGAAGACTGAGTGGCATTATTGGCATAATGACAAATGCACTTCATTTGCACAAAAGCTCCAAAACAACCAAACCATCAGATGTCCTCACGCAAATTAAATACCTTTCAGACGTCAGATGGTTCCCTCTCGTACAACCTCCCATCTCCCCCCTGGATGTGTAACACTAGCCTGGAGTCTTGGTGGCCCTCTCCTTCCCTTTCCACTTGACCAACTCCCTGCAACAAGACTGCATTCATACCAGCTGCCCCCCCCCCCCCCCGCCCGGACCCCCCGTAATCCAACTTCTCTCATTCAATCACACTACTCTCTCTCTCTCTACTTCTCTATCTACCTCTCTCTCTCTCTCTCTCTCTCAACTTTTTCTCTCCCTCCCTATCAACCATAAACCACCCTCCAACCAGCACCACCAGCTACCCCCCCCCCCCCCCCCCCCTCCTCAGACCCTCTCTTCCCCAGACTCAGTGGCCCAGGACGGAGAGGTCAGGGTAGAGGGACAGCTGGCAGACCTCCCGGTAGCCTCCTTTACGCGGGTGTGGTCCAGGGTAGCTGACTGACCCCAGTCAGATGGTGGTCTGCTCTACACCCAGGTAAAACATCTGGTCTACTGATGGGAGGGTCGCTAACACACACACACACACACACACACACATACACACACACACACACACACAGACCTAGCTCTTTATTAGTCATTAGGACAAAGAGATTTGCCCTCCACCGTTTCCTTCCCCGTCTCAGACGATGTCAGGGCCCGCCCTAGTTGCTAGCAGCTGGCCGCAAGTAGCCCGAGTCAGAGAACCAGGAAACCAGCCACACACAGACAGCACGCAGTCATAACTGAGACACGTGGCCAAATTAGTGAATGATTTACTGTCTACCTGTTGGTAACCTGCGGTGTGGAGAACATACCATTGCAATAACACCCTGCTGTGAGCAGATAAGTTTCCGCAGGTACCGCATATCAGTCTTGAAATGACAAACGCACTCTGTTGTTTGTCATTGACACGGAATTGTATCGAGGGACACAGAGAAACAGCTGAACGTGTAACGCCTCACTCGTATCAATCTGTTTACCCATGCTATCTAGAAACATGCCCGTTTCCATGGTGAACAGCACATAAGTAGAGATACAACTTGTATAATGACCATATGCTATAAAAAAAACAGCTTGGCTAAAACGTCTAAATGTGAAGGTCCTGTGCAGAAGAGTACAAATGATAACCTACCTTACCCAACGTACCCTAGAAAGACCATCTGTGTCTACGCAAGCCTGTGTGTGTTCACTACAGGCCTATGTGTGTGTCCAGTGCATGTGTGTGGTTTCTCACAACGAGGTAAGATGAACAGAGATCACCAGAGAGACAGCTGTGGCCTGCTGACAGCCCGGGGTTTAGTTGGACACACACACACACACACACACACACACACACACACACACACACACAGTGGTGTGGTGGGGAGAGTTGGATCGCCCTAGGCCTCCCAGGACGCTCCCCAGGGTTTTAGAGAATTGTAGGTGGGGAGGAGGGGGGGACGAAGAGAGTAATACTGAAGTCTCTCCTGAAACCGCTGAAGCAGATCAAGCCAAAGACCCACCACCATCTCTCTCTCTCTCCAAATCTACTCCTCACTTCACTCTGTGTTCCTTTTCCTCACACTCCCCATATTCATTCTACACAAAAGGCCCAGTGCTCTAGTATTATTGGATTAGAGCAGACTCTGTACTGCATTCAAATCTCTCTCACATATGTCGGAATTAAATGGTAATTGTAGGGGCTGACAGACAGGTGATCATTGTAGGGGCTGACTGACAGGTTTACTACAGAAAGACAGGGAGGAAAAGAGGTACACGAAATTATCAAAACAGGGAGCTTTGGGAGTAAACGGTTTTTACTAAAGGCTTCACAAAAACATCATCTGAAATCTATGTCATCTTTTCTCTTATTTCCTTCAATGGAAATACGAAATACGTTCATTGGCATTTTTCTTTTGAATGCCTCTGTGTCATGATTAGTCATTGTGACTAAAATCTGAAACAATAGCTCCAACTGATGGAAGTTCTCTAGTTACGGCGTCAGTCAGAGCCGAAGGCTAAAATCAAGAGACGCATTGTTGGTAGGGAGGTTATGTACAGTTCACAACGCAGATTCAGACTCAGATTATACACAAAAAACACTCAACCTGTGTCGCAGTTTGTAACTATAAATATAGTTTGCGGCTTTTTTTTGTTGTTGCTTGAAATGTTTAGAAATGTGTCTTTAGATTCCACCACAAACAAAGTGACCGAACCTGTTCAATTACCCTTCCCCTTCCCCTTTCTCTTCTAGAGAAATATAGAGCATTGTTATGAATTCACTGCAATACACTGATAGAGAATACAGACCCCCAAAATACTCTGTTTGGGTGTAACGAACATTTAGATTCTGCTAACACATCCAGTATGGAGACTGGGGATTGGTCGGACCATACAGGACCCCTGTGGCCCAGGGTTCTTACCTACAGTAAGAACTAGACAGGGAGAGAAGCTGAGAGAAGCCGGACTTAAAGCTGTGAGAAGCAGAGAGAAGCCAGACTAGACTGCT
>NC_137691.1:20209160-20224160 GCF_963989245.1 Nansenia antarctica
TAATGAATGCTTCAGTAATCAGAAACAGTAAACTGAAGGTTGTTGCTGCCAAAAGGGAAGTGTTACTGGTGTATTAACTGTTCTGTGAAAGTAGTATGATGTAGGATACGCCTTCCCAGCGCCCTACCCTGTACGTTGTAATGTATATCTCACAAATATTCAGTTTCCACAAATATGTACCGTTTTATAATTATGCTTAAATCAACAGGCCCGCGGCAGCTGTATAGCGTGACACAGGATCTTTTCCGTGCCGTTTTTATTTGATATGATTGTGATCATACCATACCTAAACATACTGTACTGCCAAATGTAATCACATGACTTGGGCCTATGCTGGAAAACCGTGCACATTGTCCAACATGAATAACTAGCTTCTAGTCAGTGTTGTGGCAACATGGAGAAACAATGCAATAAGACCAGGGGATTCCCCCCATCAAAATTTAATGAAAAATTTCACATAAAAAAATAGCTGAGAACACAACTCTTCTCCACACACAAGATAGCCAGTAAGTTATTAGTTTACTAGTGTCCTACAAACAATATCCAATGTTTTTCTTTGTGCACACACAGGAAAGCCATATAGTATAGACAGGATTTGCATCAAGGCTGGTGGCGGCTATGGGCAGGGGTGGGCTCAGCCCCCCAAACGTGCGTCTTACTCATCCAATCAAATTGTTTATATTCTGGGGGCGTGTTTGAATGTTTTTTTTAAGTAATTTTTTCTGAGTGGGGCGGTCCCACTCATATTTTTCATTTTATTGGACAGATGCAGTGAAGACAGACAGGAAAGTAACGTGAAGAAGGGAGAGAGGACATGTCAGCAGGGCATGGGCCGGATTCGAACCCATGCCGACATGGGCATATGTGTGCACTGCGGTGCTAGACCACTGGACCACCCCAGGCCACCGTGTCTGAATGTTTCATCTCATATTTGTATTTACTGTAGGTCCATTATGCTATGTAGCGCTTAAGCAACATAAAACCACCATCTCACCACAAATTGCACCCCCCCCCAGCCCATACAAAATGGGTTCAAAGGCCCTTCCAACATGTTGGTTCTGGTATCGGGCCTGATTTGCATTGTTAGCAAAATGCTGTACATCTGACCTCTGCTGGTATTTCTGGCATTTCTGCTGTATTGTGTGTCATTCCTGTCTGTAGCATGCTGAGTCCTCATGATGAGTTTGTATGTCTGTATCAGGGGAGGCTGGTGGAGGTAGAAATCGGAGGACGTGCTCATTGAATTAAGAATGATGGGAGAAGGGGAGTGATTGGGTTAGAGAGAAGAAGAGAAGGAACCTTGGAAAAAAGAGAGAGACGGAGAGAGAAAAATACAAAGAGAGGAAGAGAGAGAGAGAGATAGAATGAGAGAGATACTCTGATTTATGACCCCTCTCCTCTCTCTGTCTCTTTGGTTTCACCTGCCTGCCTGCCTGTCAGAGCTGCTCCTCACCGGAGACACCTCTCAAACTCCCTTCAGCAAGCCTGCAGCGCTCTGGCCTGTCTCTCTGTCTCCACCTTTTACAACTGGAATCTTCACCCCCCCCCCAAAAAAAAAAAAAGAGAGAGAGAGAGAGAGAGAGAGAGTCTTGTTTTTATGAAAGAGAACAATGTCATATGCTGGTGTTCAGCTTCCGGAGTTTCAGAAGCCCCGCAGACTCTCAATGGGAACCAGATTTGTGTCTTAGAAGGAGAGAGTGAAAGAGAGGCCACGAACCAGTCACTCACAACCTCCCTTCACTCTTTAAACAGGTTGTACTGTACAGGGGTCAGAGGTCATTCAAATAGCTCCATCTGAACATAAGGTCGTGGAGAAAGAATAACACTAACAGCAGTTCTACCCTGTACAGTATGTGACCTTGAGATGCAGCTCATTCACGCAGTGGTGTAGTCTACGTGATACACAGGACTACGGCGTATACCCACTAGGAAAAGCCAAGGATATCCATATACCCACTTAAAAATGTGTGAGGATATGTAACGGCGTTGTGACAGAACTTTCACACTTTCATTCATAAACTTCACCCCGTCTGTGTTATGAAGCACTGACTTTTGGACCATTGGGACTGACTATAGCGTCATATACCATCAATGGGGGGAGATGCAACATGAAATATGTCAAAATGCAGCACTATCATGCAGATCAGCCTTATAACATGTAATGTCAGATATATAATGTTAGACAGGGAGTGCAGATTTATTTTTATGGCGTTCCGAAAATGAACGATATGAGGCTGGGAGGGAAAAATCACAATATACCCCCCAAAAAAACTAGACTACACCACTGCATTCACCCTTTGGAATATTGCTCTGCTGTAATGATGTTCTCTGGCCAATGTGGCTCTTTTCCTGTTTGTCGCCAAACATTTTGGGATTTGGTAGACAAATATAGTTTTCATCTATGTGTCCTGGAAAACATCATTGAAAAATAAGAAGTCTCTCTTCCAATATCGTTCTTTTTTTGGCTTGTGGTCATGAGGTTGTTCCACTGAGGTTGTATTCACATTCATATTTGAGACAGAAAACATGTTTTAATTGTTTCAGTGTTTTCCACTTGATAGGAGTCACACTGTTATATTAACTTGTATTGTTATGTCTGTCTCGAAAATATGAAAATATATATATTTTTTATTGGAGACTTTAAACATCTCCTGTAATGTGAGGCCAAATGAGGAACACACCCAGTTACAGTGAGGTCAGTCTGAGAGAGAGGCAGTGGCTGACTGACTGACTGACTGACTGACTGGCTGACTGGCTGACTGGCTGACTGGCTGACTGACTGACTGACGGACTGACTGGCTGACTGACTGGCTGACTGACTGACTGACTGACTGACTGACTGGCTGACTGACTGACTGACTGTCTGACTGACTGACTGTCTGACTGACTGACTGGCTGACTGACTGACTGACTGACTGTCTGACTGACTGACTGACTGGCTGACTGACTGGCTGACTGACTGGCTGACTGACTGACTGACTGACTGACTGACTGGCTGACTGACTGGCTGACTGACTGACTGACTGTCTGACTGACTGACTGACTGACTGACAGACTGACCTCACTGTAACTGACTGACTGGCTGACTGACTGACTGACTGACTGGCTGACTGACTGGCTGACAGGCTGACTGACTGACTGACTGACTAACTGACTGACTGACTGGCTGACTGACTGGCTGACTGACTGGCTGACTGACTGACTGGCTGACTGACTGACTGGCTGGCTGGCTGACTGACTGACTGACTGACTAACTGACTGACTGACTGACTAACTGACTGGCTGACTGGCTGACTGACTGACTGGCTGACTGGCTGACTGACTGACTGGCTGACTGGCTGACTGACTGACTGACTGACTGACCAGCTGAGCATATGCCTGAAGGAATGTTTTTGATCACATTCAAATTATTATAACATTATTATATTATAACAAAAATTAAAAGGAATAATAGGTACACAATTCAAAACTAAAGAGGAGATATATTTTATATTCATTTCATAAATATGTCTTGGAGAATTTCCACAACCATGGTTGTGGCAATTTACAAATGTTAATAATAATAATAATAATAATAACCTTTATTTGTATAGCACTTTTCCTGCAAACGTTGCAGCTTTGTGCTTGTCCTCTTTGCAGTTATTGATGTATTATTGATGCTCATCAGGCATTGGACAATGGTAAAATTGATAAGTGATTCAAGTCAATAATGACAGCGCAAAAAACACATGTTTTTATGGACTGAAGCTTTGCGGGAGGTGAGAAGGACATCTCAGTGTCATTGGTTTACCAATCTGCTTTGACTGCATTAACATTGATTGTTTCTGTATGAAAGGGGGGAGGGTTAGGGTTAGGGTTAGGTTGACCTGTCCTTGGTCTGATAGTCACAGACCCCCTCTCCCCCCACCTCCCTAAAGAATACAAGTATCATTAACATAGATCATTGCAAATCAATGATCAGTGGTGAATTGAAGAGAGAGAGGGAGGGGGGGGGCAGCCAGGTAATAAGAATAGCGAACAATACCTGCTTGACTCTCCCAGTCCCACAATCCCATCATGCCCCTGGGCCGTCAGCAGTGAAACTCCCCAAAGGTGGTTTAGTTGAGTTATTCTTAGGAGAGAAAGGGAAGGGCGAGGTCACAGAGGAGAAGGAGGCACCAGGTGACCGTTAGATCAGCTCCTCGACACCTCAGGCGGCATGAGAAAGAAGGGGGGGGGGGGGGGGGGGTGGCGGGGGTTGAGGGGGGGGGGGTAATGTGTTCATTTCCTCTCTCGTTTACCAACCTGCTCCAGGCTGCAGATTTCACTGGCTGTGCTCACCTTAGTTCTTATTGTCCTGTCAGTCTGTGGTGTGTGAAAAGAGAGATGGGGGGGGGGGGGGGGGGAGAGAGTGTGTGAACCATGAGGAACATTCAAAACATTGCCTGTCTAATTTGCAAACCTAAAACAGGTTTTGTTTCAATGCCTTGATGAGGGAGTTCAGAGTGGAGTGGAGTGTACACATCATGTTGCAGTCTTCACATGATACATGCTGAAACCATTCATTAAAAATCGACAGATGATCATACATTGGTTCACGGTCGTTTATCATTGTGTCAGAGTAGACATGTACACCACATGTACGTGTCAACAAAACAGCTTTGAACGCTTACAGCATCTATCTAGTCCTTCCTATGACTGCGCACTGGGGGGAACTGAGGGTTCCAAGAAAAAGGCTGTTCAAGGCTATTTTCTCCTTTTGTATCTCTTTTTTTTTTTATGCAAGTCTCTAACACCCTGTCATCTCTCTCTTTCTCTCTTTCCGCCCTTCCTCTATGTCTCTGTCTCTGTCTCTGTCCATGTCTCTGTTTCTGTCCCTGGTCTCTGTCTCTGTCTCTGTCTCTGTCTCTGTCTCTGTCTCTGTCTCTGTCTCTGTCTCTGTCTCTCTCTCTCTCTCTGTCTCTGTCTCTCTCCCTCTCTCTCTCTCTGTCTCTCTCCCTCTCTCTCTTTATTGTGTGTGAGTGTTGGCATTGCGTCCCAGTCCTCACAGCAGAGCTGGCTCTTATTGGATCCATCCCTGTCCCTGTGGGTTGAACACGCCGACCGTGTTTACGACCATGTCTGCAAGCGGTCGACAGACGCTGGAACACTCCTAAACCACACCTAATTAGAACAAGACTGTCAGACTCACTGTGTTACTCTGCGATTACTCAGCTCTACTACTGTAGGCTGGGCTGAACCTGAGGTCTGAACCTACGAGTAAAATATCACAGTTAGACTATGAAGTCATGGATCCAACTTATATGAGAGACATGAAGTTACTTCAAAGCTCTACCTGTGGCCTTCACTCGCTCAAGAGAATGAAAGGATGGACGGATGGATCTCATAATATGAGGTGTGTTAACATTTATCCCAGTGAGACAACACACAGGCTTATGGGTAATGGGGGGAGGGGGGGGGGGGGGGTTGAACCAATGACCCCCCCGCCCTCCCCGACCAGATGGCCACTATATATTATTGATAACCCCGACAGCCCCCCAGGATCCCAGCAGCAGCTTTATCAATAATTCACCTTCGTCCGATCAGGAAAAGATTCCTCTACCAGCTGATTTAATTATCTGACAAGTAAAAAGGGTTTTTGAGGGACCAGGCCATTCTATTAGGCCAATCACTTTATTGATAAACCACAAGAGCTAATCGCCTAGGGGACAGCAGGGATCGTTGATGGACCCTGAGTGCTTTTTTAACATGGCCATCGTGTCCATTACACCCAACTACCCCGCACCCCCTCTAGTCTTACTATGGAAAGGTCCAGGAGGAAGGGCTGACTGGCAGGACATCACCTGACATGTCTGACTATCTGGTTGCATCTTTATCTGTCGCTACTGTCTCCCATAAAATAGCTGGGAGATTCATCTGTAGCACAGATTCAGTTATATGCCATGAGTTCTTGACACGTCTGACAGAATGGTTATACAGTATCTGTCATTACCTCTCTATGGAAAAATAGCAAGGAGATTCAGTTGTATGAGTTAAAGCACTTAGTTTCAAACAGCTGCATCATATTTAGTAGACGGCGTAAAAAAAATGGTTTGGTCGTATTTTACTTTTCCGTGTAAGGAGACATTCTCAACAGATGCTCATTCGTCTGAACTGACATGGAGCTGTATTGTCTTGACAGACTCTTATTCTTATCTTTTTTTTTATCTCTCTTGATCTGAAATGATTTCCATCCACTGTCTAGTCTACCCCTTCACACACAATGACTCCTCTATTCAATAAGCTCCGTTGAACCCTCCTCCATGTTCTCTAAATAATAACCACAAACTGAATTTGACATATTGGAACATTTGGGCCTGTAGGAATAGTACAGTAGATATTACCCATGGCTGGGCAGTCTGACAGATAAATAGAGAGTAAGCCTATTGAGCCTCCTCAGACTCCTGGATTGTGATAATAGCCCTGCTGGGACTCATAAAGCCCGCTGACTGCTCCGACGCTGCCTCGACGTCTCAATGTGTGAATCATGTTTTCAACTCCTAGACCCGTGGACTGAGAGGGCAGAGTATGGTTCGTGTTTGAATAGAATGAATGATAGCGTGATGGAGGTGAGCTGTACTTGCTGTGGTGATATTATGATGATCATTTGTGAGGTTTCAGGGTGGCTCATTTGATGGGGAGACCTCACCCCCCTATTATCACTCTCTCTCTCTCTAAGTTGTCAGATCCCGCCTAGTAGCTCCGGCCTCCTCCGACACAGGCTGCTGCTGCTCTTCTGTCTGATCTCCAGGGCTGTCTATGGGCAACCTGAGCTGGCCTATTGATTGGACTCCCACTGCAGGGTCAATAGCTGCTCTCTGTCCACTTGGTGGCCTGTCCCACTGCAGGGTCAATAGCTGCTCTCTGTCCACTTGGTGGCCTGTCCCTGGGACAGGGTGGACTCCCACTGCAGGGTCAATAGCTGCTCTCTGTCCACTTGGTGGCCTGTCCCTGGGACAGGGTGGACTCCCACTGCAGGGTCAATAGCTGCTCTCTGTCCACTTGGTGGCCTGTCCCTGGGACAGGGTGGACTCCCACTGCAGGGTCAATAGCTGCTCTCTGTCCACTTGGTGGCCTGTCCCTGGGACAGGGTGGATCACTGCAGGGTCAATAGCTGCTCTGTGTCCACTTGGTGGCCTGTCCCTGGGACAGGGTGGACTCCCACTGCAGGGTCAATAGCTGCTCTCTGTCCACTTGGTGGCCTGTCCCTGAGACAGGGTGGATCACTCTAGCTGCTCTCTGTCCACTTGGTGGCCTGTCCCTGGGACAGGGTGGATCACTATAGCTGCTCTCTGTCCACTTGGTGGCCTGTCCCTGGGACAGGGTGGATCACTATAGCTGCTCTCTGTCCACTTGGTGGCCTGTCCCTGGGACAGGGTGGATCACTAGACGGTGTTGAGAAGACCTCTGACTGTGCCATAGTGAAGATATTAAACAATCATATTATGGAAAAAGGTCTGCCTTTCAGACTTGGTTTATCCTTTCACTATTTGACCAATGCACTGTAGGCCATATCATATTGATATTGATGTATGGTGCATAAGCTTGAATGTCTTGTGTATGGGTAGCGCAGAGTTACAGAAAGAGTCCTGTGACTACAGCTCATTGAGGAATAGAGAACAAAATAAATGGATCTAATAGATGCCATCAACCACGTCATGTACAGGAATGCTTTATCATTGGTTTCATTTTGCTTTATAATGTTATTACTGAATTGATTTAACTTCATATCTCAGAGAATGTGAGACAATACCATCTTTTCATGATTAGCTCGGTAGAGTATTACCATTATTTTACTCACCTGCCACTCATACAGGGAGACATGGTTGTTAAACTTGGCCTAATCTGCAGGGGGTGGGGAGCGGAGGAAGGGGGTCAGCCCAAAGAACGTGAGGAAAGACAGAGAGGGGGTGGCGGGGGGGGGGGGGGATGCCGGAGAAAAATATCTGAGCGGCATTTTTTGCAAGAGCACCTCTTAAGTTAAGAAAACATAAGGGCTGAGGAGAAACAGCTGTGTGAAATGAACGTTGGCATTTGGGGGATGAAAATACAGGCCGTTAATAAAAATAATAACCTTGAGAGCTCATAATAAAAGACCCCTGGTGGGATAATTCACTGAAAGAGGGGCCCTCCCTCCAGCATCCCAGACACCCCTGTCATCACACAACATCTGCCACCCCCACCACAGAAGAAGACAGGGGGAGATCTACCCTGACACTCTGTGGTGCCACATGTGAACCTGGGCCATGCCATGTTGATGTTGATGTTGGCAACGTGCCAGCAGGCGAGGCCCTGAACGCTTCAACATCTGTATGGGATTCCACTTGTGTGTGCGCGTGCGCGTGCGTGTGTGTGTGTGTGCGCGTGCGTGCGTGCGTGCGTGTGTGTGTGTGTGTGTGTGTGCGTGTGTGTGAGTGTGTGTGTGTTCACAGCGCAAGGATGCAAGGCAAAACCCTCTCCCTCCCTCCCTCTCTCTCTCTCTCTCTCTCTCTGGCTGCCCCCTGGCTCTAGTGAACAGCCTTGTGACAGCGAGGCTCAGACAACTCAGTCATATTGGCCTGGGTGGTGTTAGGAGGGCTTATTTTATTTCAAAAAATCTCACTGCAGCAACACAGACAGCCAATATTCACTTGGCAAGCAGTATGACGGCCATAAATAGTTGCAGGTTTCTTTTCTTTCTTTTTTTGTAGGGAAATAGTACATGGTCAAAGGAAAGAAGAACAAGTCCTTCAGCCATTTAGAAGTCTACGAAGTAAATGGAAGTAACAAATAGACAGTGAAATATTCAGGTCGTTTTCTTTTCTTCTTCTTTTTTTTTCTTTTCTTTTTTTTCTTTGGTGCTTTTTGGCCCCCGCAGGCCCCCTGAGGTGTGTCTGTGGCACGGGTGGCACGAGGCCAAGCGTGATGTATCCCTTCTGATTTATAACATCCCAGGGAGGAGGCATAAAAAGAGACGGGGACTATTAGGACATAAATCACCATCATCACAATAACCACACTACGATAAAACACCAGCTCAAAGTCTCGCTGCGGAGAGAAAAGGGAGGAAAGGGGGGGAAATGTGAAGACGACAAGAAAAAGGAGATGTGTGAGAACAGAGAGAGGACAGATATGGCCCAGTAAACTAATACTGAGACAATTAGTCATGCCACCCATGGCCTAGAAAATAGCCCTTCAACTCCCTGTGATGGCACAGGCTGGCCTAGTAAGGTCGGACACTTACCAAACCATTAAATCACATATCATAGACATGTACTGTATTTTCCCAAAGAATACACACACACAAACAAGGTGTGTATTAGTTTTCTGAGTGTCTTGATAACAATAGCCTGTCTGCCATTGAGATAGCACTGATATGGCAACACTGAGATAGAATGGCCTCCTTCGCACCCCCCGGGGGGGGACTGTTGTTGTTATTGTTGTGGAGGGAGTTGGTCGAGGAGGAAGTAAAAGACTATCCTGACTGGATTAGCCCCTAGCCCAGAGCCCAGCTACAGCCATGCTCTCAGGATCTCTTCAAGCTGGAGTAGATAGCTGATGTGTAAACTAAACACCCCACGAGAGGAGGAGGTGGCGTTAGTTAACTGATGCTGTTGACTGGGGCCTGTCTCCAGGGGTCACTAGCAGTGGAGGGGGCTAGGGTGCTAGGGTGGTCCTTAGACACTACAGAAGCACTACAAGGGCCATCTCACAACCATCGCTCACAACCATCGCAATTCCATATATGTGTATTTTTTTTATTTTTTGGTGTCTTTATTCTTTAGTGTCTCATTATCCTATCAAATAGTTCTCTTCCGTGAAGTGCTATGCCAATTATTAAACACTTTATAGTATGAAACATATTGTAGCTGTTTCTGAGCGATGTTTTGTCAGTTTGTCCAAGTACACATAATAATAATAATAACATAATAACATAATGGCAAGAAAACCAAACTTTCGCCGCTGCGTTTCCATTCTGGTATTCTCAACCTCACTGTGATGTCAGTGTTTGTGATGTCAGTGTTTGTCCAGCTTAGGCCCGGAAAACCTCCCGCCACCCCATATCCTCCCTGCCCCCCATCTACCCCCCCAACCCCGTCTCCCCCATCTACTCACCAACACCGTCTTCCCCCTGCCCCCCATCTACCCCCCCAACCCTGTCTCCCCCCCATCTACCCCCCCCAACCCTGTCTGCCCCCCATCTACCCCCCCCAACACTGTCTCCCCCCATCTACCCCCCCAACCCTGTCTCCCCCCATCTACCCCCCCAACCCCTGGCCACAGTCAGATGGTCATGTGTTGTTGGTTACCCCCAGGTTACCCCCAGGTTACCCCCAGGTCCTCCAGGTCCCTGAGCTCCACCTTCTACCTTCATGTGGTTCAGAGCCGGAGTGTTCAGTCTGATAGATCCCCATTCATCCCACCCATCTCCTCTCACTTCCCGTCTGCTATTCTCCCCTCCCCCTCCTCCCCCTCCTACCCCTCCTACCCCTCCTCCCCCTCCAGTCTCCCCTACTGTCTCCCCCTCCTCCCCCTCCAGTCTCCCCTACTGTCTCCCCCTCCACCCCCTACTGTCTCCCCCTCTAGTCTTCCCTCTCCTGTTCCTCCTCCCAGTCTCTCAGTCAGCCTCTCTCAGGGGTCCATCCCTACTCATATCCACTTTAGTTTCCTCTCCTCCCTCCTCTGGTCTCTGTACCCCCCCCCCCCCCCCCCCCACCCCGGCGTTACCACTGGGGACTCCAGGATGATTGACAAGTGGGGTCCTCTGGGGGGATTATGGTGGATGAGGGGGGTGGAGGAGAGATGAGGGGGGTGGAGGGGGGGGGAGGAGAGATGAGGGGGGGGGGGGAGGAGGGAGGGGATTAGGGCTCACTGAGCTTCATTAACCTGAATGTTTACACAAGCTGATCTCTGCAATGAGACCTTTTCCTTCCCACAAGTGTCCCCTTCAAGATTACGCCCCTCCCCCCCCCCACACACACTAACACACACACACACACACACACACACACACACACACACACGCACACACACACACACACACACACACACACACACACACAGGCGTATGAACACACACACATTCACACACATACACACACACACACACACACACACACACTCCAACCCCCTCGGCTCTCAACCCTCTGACCCATACACACATGGCGCTTCTCCACTACCGTCCCATACCGTACCAGAACCCGTGTGCCGGCTTTGTTTTGCTTTCTTCACTGCCAACTGGGCCGTGACATGACTACGTCGTCACGGTTACAAAGATGCCACTTCAAATGCATGACACCCAAGCTTATTTGTGTCTTACACACTCGTTCGCCTAGTATTTGACTGCCTGTAGCCCAGTCACAAATGGTCCCAGTATTGTAGCTTCAGACGCAACAATTTGGTTGTTATTGTGCTTGCTGTAGCAAGCCCACGATATGTTATTGCTCATACATTTGTTAGCAATTACTGAGTCTCCATTAATATCTGGCCTGTCTGAGAGCGCCAGCCTCTGCGACAGCCTCCTGACACTAAGACTCGTGACAACAAGACAAGGGAGTCTATCTGTGGGAGTCAAGACTCGTGACAACAAGACAAGGGAGTCTATCTGTGGGAGTCCAACGAGGAAGGCCTGAGAGGAAGCCAGGGTACTAGGTACCTTCTCTTCCTGTTGCTTGTAGTGTTGCTGTCTTCTCAAGTCACTCCGGTCTACTGAGTGCGCTTAGCTACTTCTAGTTCTGTTGGTTCTTTAGCCCTCTTCCCCTCTACAGACTTTTATCACAATGTGCTTTCTCCCTATCCCTGTTCTTCTGACACTCAGGAGGACACCTAGATGCTACATCCCCCCTCGCAACCCTTCCAATCTCATCTACCCACCTTTTTCTACTGACCATGACTTTATCGCCGCAGGCGGTCTCTGGAATTGCCAGTCGGCGGTCCGGAAAGCTGACGCTATCTCAGCTTATGCATCTCTTATGGCCCTCAATTTCCTTGCTCTGACTGAAACCTGGATCACACCAGAAAACACAGCTACACCGGCAGCCCTCTCTGCCGCCTACTCCTTTTCTCATTCCCCTAGACCCTCTGGTCGAGGGGGAGGCACAGGACTCCTCATCTCGCCCAAGTGGTCACATACTGTCCTTCCCCTGGCACACTTGTCTATATCCTCCTTTGAATTTCATGCTGCTTTTGTCTCCTCCCCGGTCAAACTCCACATTGTTGTCATCTATCGCCCCCCTGGCCAGCTCGGTGACTTCCTAAGCGAGATGGATGGCCTTCTCAGCTCGTTCCCTGATGATGGCACTCCGCTCGTACTACTAGGTGACTTCAATTTCCAATCTGAGAAGCTTCTCTCATCTGATGTACTTGACCTTCTCCTCTCCTTCAGCCTTACCCTGTCCCCCTCTCCTCCGACTCATAAGGCAGGCAATCAGCTCGACCTTGTCTTCACCAGATCTTCCCACACTTCCAACCTTACCGTTACCCCTCTTCCAGTTTCTGATCACCACTTTATATCCTTCTCCCTTCCCCTCAAAACTTCCTCTTCCCTCTCAGCCTCTAACCACTTAAGACCCTCTCGTCGTAACCAACGTACCCTGTCCCCCAGCACCCTCTCTTCTTCTGTCCTAACCTCCCCACCCTCTGTCGAATCCTTCTCCCTTCTATCCACTGATGCGGCATCCTCAACCCTCCTGTCCGCTCTCACCTCATCCTTCGACACCCTCTGTCCACTAACCTTGAAGCCAGCTCGATCCTCTCCTCGAGCTCCCTGGCTCTCTGAAACGCTACATGCTTGCAGACTAGAGCTCAGAGCAGCTGAGAGGAAATGGAGAAAAACTGGCCTTTCTGATGACCTTAACCTCTATCACTCTCTCCTTGTCAACTACGCCTCCTCGGCATCAGCTGCTAAAGCATCCTACTATCATTCCAAAATACATTCTTCTGCCTCTAATCCTAGAAAACTGTTCTCCACTTTCTCTTCACTCCTTAACCCACCTCCTCCCCCTCCCCCTTCCTCCCTGTCCGCCGATGACTTTGTCACCTACTTTGAAAAAAAGGTGGACGACATCAGCAGCACCTTTTCCCCCCCACCTCTCCCTCCTCCCACTAACAATGCTAACACCCCTTCCAAACTCTCTCCTCGACACTCGGTCTCTGGATTGTCATCTTTTTCCCCCCTCTCCCCCAATGAGATTCTCACACTTATCACATCAAAGCGGGCAACCACATGCCCTCTTGATCCCATCCCCTCCCCCTTCTCCAATCCATTTCCCCCGACATCCTTCCTTACCTTACCACCCTAATCAACTCCTCCCTATCCACAGGATCTGTCCCAGCGGCCTTCAAAATAGCCAGAGTCAAGCCTCTCCTCAAGAAACCTACCCTTGACCCATCATCTGCCCACAATTACAGACCTGTATCCCTTCTCTCCTTCCCTTCCAAAACCCTTGAACGCGCGGCATCTAAACAACTGACTGACTATCTCCGGAAGATGGATCACTTAGACCCCCACCAATCCGGCTTCAAGGCTGGGCATTCCACTGAGACTGCGCTCCTTGCTGTCACGGAAGCCCTCCACTCTGCCCAAGCTTCCTCCCTCTCCTCTGTTCTCATTCTCCTTGACCTGTCTGCTGCCTTCGACACAGTCAATCACCAGATCCTTCTCTCCATCCTCTCAGACCTGGGCATCTCTGGCACCGCACACTCCTGGTTTTCTTCCTACCTGGCGGGCCGCTCCTACCAGGTGACCTGGAGAGAATCGCTATCTTCTCCACGAACCCTCTCCACTGGAGTACCCCAGGGTTCTGTCCTAGGGCCCCTACTTTTCTCCCTCTACACCAAGTCTCTTGGCTCGGTAATCTCTTCACATGGGCTCTCCTACCACAGCTACGCAGACGACACTCAACTCTTCCTGTCCTTCCCCCCGTCTGATGTACACATGGCAACCCGTATCTCAGCATGTCTCGCTGACATTTCAACTTGGATGGCTGACCACCATCTCAAGCTCAATCTTAACAAGACCGAGCTCCTCTTCATCCCCGGGAAAGCCTGCCCTCTCCAAGACTTCTCCATCACCCTCTACTGTAACCCCCTCCCTGATAGCCAAGAACCTTGGAGTGATCCTGGATAACCGACTATCCTGTGCGGAGAACATTGCAGAAACGGCTCGCTCCTGCAGATTCTTCCTCTACAACATCAGAAGGATACGACCATTCCTTACCAGAGAGGCAGCGCAACTCTTGACCCAGGCACTGGTCATCTCCCGCCTGGATTACTGCAATGTACTCCTGGCTGGGCTCCCCGCTTCAGCCATTAGACCTCTGCAGCTCATCCAGAATGCTGCTGCCCGGCTGGTATTCAACCTCCCCAAATACTCGCATGTCACCCCTCTCCTTCGCACCCTGCACTGGCTCCCGATAGCAGCTCTCATCAGATTCAAGACCCTGGTGCTTGCATACCAGGCAGCTAAAGGGACAGCCCCTGCCTACCTGAAGGAAATGGTAACCCCCCAAACCCCTGCCCGCTCACTCCGCTCCTCCACCTCGGCTGGCCGACTGGCCCCACCTCCTCTACACAGCATTCGGGCTGCCCGATCACGTCTCTTCACAACACTGGCTCCCCGCTGGTGGAATGAGCTCCCCACGGCTGTCAGAACGGCAGAGTCACTAGCCATCTTCCGTCGTAGACTGAAGACCCATCTCTTCAGGTTACATCTTAACTGCTCCTCCTGAGAAATCTTCTGACCCTCACCACTACGTCTCCTAAAGACCCGCTTTCCCCTCTACTGTGTCCCTAAGAACTTCTATTGCCCCCCTTGTACTGTTTCTCAGTTTCTCCAGTAAAAAAATTATAATAAAAAAATAAAAAATAAAAAGGTTTTAGTAGAAGGCGATAGGGAGAAGGTTTTTCCTTCTATCAGTGGCCCCGGGCCCGAGCTAGATTACTCTTCCTGCAACGAATGGTGGATTAATGATTCACATGCTTAGTATTCAAATGTATTGATTG
>NC_137691.1:20234160-20464160 GCF_963989245.1 Nansenia antarctica
TGCATATCCAAAATAACTATTATGGGCATGATAACCAGAGAATCCCTGGGAATAGTCTTTCTTGCCCTAAATGAAGTCCAAATATATTTCTTCCTGCCTGATTTCACACAGAGGATCAATCACCCAGCCACAGATGTGGACACGGAGGTATCACTCCACAAACTAATGGTCACTCTGGTACGTCCACGTCGATGGTAAACTAATAGGAGGCACAGGCGGCACAGGAAACAGATCCCATTAGAACTCCTCCAGCCATCTTCCAAGGAAACTTTCATCTTTGAACCACTCTGACTATTGGCTTTAGAGTCAGTGTAATGTCCTTCTGTGTTCGGGCCTACTGTAGTAATAGATTAGAGGTCAATATCGGCATAAAGGTCTGAGCGATAAGCCATTATAAGCATTTTCTCTCAAATGAGTTTGGGGGTTTTGTACCCCATAAGAGATAGTTAGTGACATTATTTCCTGAAGCAGCGTTAGTGAATGTGTTAGGGGAAACGGGGGAGGGGAGTTCTTTTTTCATTCAAAGTTATAGTTCTGCTGCCACCTAGTGGTCAATACTGCTGTAGAAATGCTTCTGAACCCAGGCACATATTTACTGTCATACTAACCATTGCAATAACTAACAATTTTCATAATAAAGTTTAATTTAATTTAAATAATTATAATAATCACATTAATGTAAATCATTATATAGTGCAGTAAACCATTAAACATTAAAATATTCAACGGCAGAAGTGCATTTGTAGTCAAGTAGCAATTGCCAAAAATACATTTGGTATAAGCAACATATCAACAAATTGTATACAATCATATTTTTTAAAAAAACTATTAATTAAATAAATACATATTGTGAAATTGCTTATGAGATTTCAAACCAAATATGATCATACTCATCAGCATCCTCAATAGAATACAACACACACAAACATGTGGTCAAACAAGTCTATTATTAGCACTATATAAAATATAAAATAATATAAAAATATAATAAAACAATATTACAAAGGTAGAAGAGAACCTAAGCAGCCTGGACAGACACCATCTGGAAGCCTCTGATGACAGTTTTAGGTTTGTTCCCCAAGGCCAGTGTGGCATGGAGCATCCTGGTCCCCACTTTCCTGGGAGTGAAACTGATGCTGTGCACAACACCGCCCCCTGGCTTCAGGAGGTGGATCCTGCAAGAGGAGAGGGGCATAAGCAGGGGGCAGGTTAGTGGTTTGTTTAAATGATGCAATCATTGTAATTGTGATTGGATGTACAGGACTGGTTGTTCTGGTGAAGCCTTGGAGAAGAGGAAGGAGAAGTAGAAGAGGGACTTCATGGGGGTTTGTGAACATGTTTCTGAAAGGTTCTCACTATATCACAGATCACTGTAGCATCAGTGTTTCTGAAAGGTTCTCACTATATCACAGATCACTGGAGCATCAGTGTTCATGTACAGTGCAACGACAACCTCGATGATGTGTTTGTCTTACAATGGAATATAAAGAGAGATCCTATCTTAGAATACACTGTACTCTATGTACCCACAAAACCACTGCCAAGGGTGTGCCACCATGCCATGCAAGTTTATAAAGGTCTTGCCAGACATAAATTTGAAGGCTCGTCACACTATAATTTATAACTGTGCCACTCCTTTGTATAAACATTCTTTTGTCAACACTCAACTGTCAAAATGGATAGCTGAGCAATATGTTTTGTCACTCATTGTGCAGGTATGAT
The DNA here is from genome assembly GCF_963989245.1 of Nansenia antarctica. Classification (NCBI taxonomy): domain Eukaryota; kingdom Metazoa; phylum Chordata; class Actinopteri; order Argentiniformes; family Microstomatidae; genus Nansenia; species Nansenia antarctica. Next base: position 20,235,883 of record NC_137691.1, read on the forward strand.
TGTTATATAACTGATGACCTCATGATGAAATATTTGAGACATCAAAACATGGATTATACATTAGATAAAGAACATTCCCTTACCGTGAGTAGACCTTCTCCTCCAGTAATCCAGATCCGGACACAGCTAGAAGCCCACTCACAGGGACAAAGAAGGGGTTGGTGAAGACTATGACAGCTGTTTGCTCCTCATGTTGAAGGATGGAATCTTTGTTTGTGATCTACAGGGGGAAATGTCATGTTAGTTCAATGTAAATTTGAAGCTTAGAGGGCCAGTCTGTTTCGGCTTTAACCAATTCGTGAGCTTAGAGTTATAAGGATCTCTGTTTAGGGCAGTTCAGAGATATTGAGCGTCAACGTTTTTACATTCCATTATGTTTTGTGAGATGGAACTTTTGTATTTTATGAATTACTAACTCAAAAAATTAAACATTTTAAAAATAACACCACACAGGCATTAATAATAAAACCTAATGGATCAGATTATGTAAAAAACTATTTTTTTTTACAAAACTTGAGCTAGAACCTTATAATTCTAAGCTCACGAATTGTCACCGTAATGTCTGGTCAACATGGTCGTGAGAGAGAACTATGGCTGTAAATAAGCAACTACAGAGTTGTGTTAGATGAGGTAGAGAGATGCCTACAGTACCTGTATGTAGAGAGATGCCTACAGTACCTGTATGTAGAGATGCCTACAGTACCTGTATGTGGAGCTCAGGTAGAGAGATGCCTACAGTACCTGTATGTTGTGTTAGATGAGGTGGAGAGATGCCTACAGTACCTGTATGTTGTGTTAGATGAGGTGGAGAGATGCCTACAGTACCTGTATGTGGAGCTCAGGGCTGCCGATGTTAAACTCCTCTGAGGCCATGACGACCTCCTGAGTCTCCATGTCCTTCAGCACCACCGCCAGGTTCACCATGTCGGCGTCATCTCCTACTGTAGACTCATACAGGGAGTGGGCTATCTGGTGGTTTATCACCTTGGCTGGGGGGAGGGGGCAGAGTGGGAGGACAGAGTGAATATTATTATCCAAACAACCTACTTTGTCTACTTTGACTAATGTATTTCATGCTTACTTAAGAACCATAAGAACTGAATAAATCGATAAATACTGTACAACGATTTCTTTTGAGGTCTGAAAACATCCAACTTTGATTTGGGGAGAGAACTATTACTCTTAAGTTTGTTTACCTTCATAGGGTGCGATGCGTATGACACTTTGGGACTCCCAAAAGGTGTCAGAGGGGCTAGAGTTGTACTCCTTGGCCTGAGCGTTGACGTGCGCCTTCACCACCTTGGGCGTAGAGGTCATGTTGGTGACGGTCACAGTGAAGGAGATGCTCTCCCCGTCGACAGGCACCTTGACCAGGCTCAGAGACACAGACAAACCCTGGGGGGAACCTGAGAGAAACCAACAGGACAGGATCATATGATGAATATGAAAGAGTATTAAGCTACTGTAATGATCCTTTTCTTATATATATGTTATGGTACATGTGGGAATACGGTACATGTGGGAAAACTAGGGTAAGGGTTAGGTGCTAGGGTGCTACGGTTAGGGTTAGGGTTAGGGGTAGGGTTAGGGTTAGGGTTAGACATGCCAGCATGTACCAAGTCGACGTAGCACCTAACCCTAACCCTAGTTTTCCCACATGTACCGTATTCCCACATGTACCGTAACATATATATATATATAATATATTTGATATTCCCCATTTCTATATTTCTATATTCTACATCCAGAAGGATAAGAGAAGTAGATAACATTTAGATGAATCACATCTACATTTAGTAAGTGACATAAGTTACCTCTCCGGTTTATAGAGTCTTTCGATCTCTCGGATGACGTGGGAGCTGCAAAATGGGAGAAAGAAAAGAGGCGTAACCTTTAATGTCTCGTCTCAAAGGGATAACGTGAATCAAAAAGGGTCCCCTGAAACTGGACCTCATTACAGAAATGGATATACATTTCCATGCCTACAAGCTTCAAAACGTCTGTCATATATTTACACATTTTGACAGTTTGTATAAAGTAGAATAGAAAAAGAATAGAATCGAGTAGAACAGAAAAGAATACCTTTGGTGTGTTTGTAGTCTCCTGTGATGTTCTGAAGTCTAGGTGACCCGATACTCTTGGTACAGATGAAGGATCCAACTCGCTCAGTGTCGACAGAGTAGCTGACCACTTGGCCCTGGCGTGTGATGACCGTTTGGACATCAGCGTTCACCTCAGCATAGACAAACGGGATGTCATAGTACAGGTCTACGCGTTTGTCTCTGATGGCCTTTACAGAGGCTGGGCCACAGCAATACACTCCTAAGAGGAGACAGAGAGACATATCTAGAGTTAAAGAACAGAACTAAGGAACAGTACACCTAGTTTCAAGAGAATGTGCTGTTTTCTTAGACCAGGGTAACTAATCATGGTCTTTAATATGATTTGTCTTTCTCAATACAGCTTCTGTTATACAGAGCATGCTCTGGAACTGCCTATCGAGCGTGTACAAGGGATGGTTTCATTTCGACTGACCTCTGCTCTTCTCCTGGGGGGTGGGGTCAAGAACCTGCCAGCCATCAAACCCAGAGCCCAGATCTGGCCGGGTCATCCAACACTCGACCCATACATGGAAGTTCCTGCCACGGAAGACCAATCATCACGTTTCAGTGTCCATGCATTCAAACTAGGATTTAATCGCTTAGCCGTTGGAGTGTTGTCCATGCTGTGATATTCTACGAGGATTCAGCATCCCAAACAGTACTTTGGAATAAGATTTCAGCGAGCACATCGTTTCTATAATTCCAGGAGATTATGCTCACCATATACTGTCTTTACTTTGAGGCAGCTTCTTCCCTGTCTCTGAGTAGTACTCCTCAATCACCAGGTTGGCGTTGGTGTCGTGGGCTGAGTTGAAGTTCGTGACGATGCGACATGGAATGCCAAGGACTCGCATTACTAGAACCAAAGAGGATGGGTTTTAGGTGTCTTTGCTAAAACACATACACACACATACAACAGCATGTTACCATTTACAACATACATGAGAGTATAGGTAGTCATGGAAACAATGATTCATATGATCAAATTCCCCAAATAAATCTTGTCAAAGTATATCATGGGTGTACTAGGCATAATGGACAGAAACCCAAACCAGGGGGTTTATAATTGTGTGATGTCATCATACTCCTCCCTCCCCTCCCTCCCCTCCCCTCCTCTCTTACCTGTACACATGACCGCGGCGAAGACCCAGCACTGTCCATACTTGACAGGTCTGTACTGGGACTTGGCCCACAGTTGCAGGATGTCACTACTGCCAGTCCATTTGGAGGGGGCCACGCCCTGTTTGTAGTCACCTGACCAGTTTCCTTGTAAGACCCCCCGATCATCCTGACAGTTGATCTGGTAGGAAGAAGAGAAAAATCCAACACCAAACTCAGAGAGATTACATAGCTTAAATGCAGCAGGCTTTGACACAATGAGATATGACGATTCTTAGGTTGAGTAGATTTTAATACAATTTCTAGTTCTTGATAATCACTACAGTGTCAGTTGGGTTTCGGAGGGAGTGTATGACTGAGATCATACAATAACGCGCTGCCACACAGTTCAAGCCCCAGCCTGTTTTATGAGCCAGCAGTTCTAGTTTCATACTGTATTGAAGAGAGAGAGAGAGAGAGAGAGAGAGAGAGAGAGAGAGAGAGAGAGAGAGAGAGAGAGAGAGAGAGAGAGAGACAGAGACTGTCTTCTTCTTCGTCATATGGGTTGTTGTTTTTCTCTCCACTCCACCAAGCTCGGGGCCGAGGGGCTACCCTTTTACCACCCCGAGACCTGGTTGAGGGGCTCACCCGGGCTATATTTCTGGACACCCCTCCAGAAGCCACGTCATTGTCTCGTCATCTAATACCGACATACCATGCATCCCGTTGGGTGGGTGGTACACCGGGCAATCCAGGATAACATGGTCTGTGTTGAGGCTGTAACTCACCATAGCAGACACGACTCTGCTGATGTAGACGGGATCAGAGCGGCGCAGGTAGTCTTTACGCCAGTTCCTGCTGTGCTGAGGACTGACCTGTAGCAGCTGCAGACAGATCTCCAGGATCTCCGGCTCATACTGCGGAATAGAGAGAGAGAGGGGGGGGGGGGTTAGATTAATGACTTCATCTTCATCTTCACATAACAGTTTCGGTAGCACTCAGCCCACTTTTGGAGAGCAAGAACAAAGAGTGGAGATTTTCTAATAACTCACCTGATCAAATGACCATGGTCTGGACACAATGTTTTTAGGAGTGCCCATGTAAAGCATCCCAAAGTCATTCTGGACGTATTCCTCTCTCTGGGTCTCAGAGGGGATGTACACTGCATCCTCTAAACAGGGGAGAACATCGACTTAGAGAGGGCCTTATTTAACCTTGCTGAGACCAGGCTTTGAGAACACAGTGCTTTGGAGATATGGCTACACAACACTAGGCCTTATTAGATTAAATGATTAAATGAATGATTAAATTCCATTTTAAAAAGCACTGTCTGGCACTGTGACTGCCAATGGCCCCTGGTCCAAGCATACAGTAGGTTACTTGTTCTTATGATGACTGATGGATAGATTCACTTACAAATACTAAATGTATTTGTTGTCATTTGCTTTGGATAAAGGTGTAAATGTAATGTATTAGACACAATACTATATATGATTGATACTCTATTGTTATACTGTACTTTAATCAAAGATATGTATCTATAGATAGTAGTAATCCTTACCTACCGCAGAGATAGGATTACAAAATTGATTAAATAAATTATTTGCAGCAATACTATTGCTATCTCATCAACCTTCCATAAACCTAGAACACTTTAAGCAGTCTCTGTATATGCTACACTGTCGTGAATGTAGGTATTCTGTGGGGGTCATCTTACCTTTACAAAAGGGATTGCAGAGCAGGATAAAATCTCCGACCAAGTACCCCCTCTGTCCGCTGTGACTGAGCACGTACAGCTGGAGGCTGTACTTTCCCACGGAGGCGGAGGCAGGGGTCTGGATGTAGAGGGAGGGGTTCTGGTGGTTCAGGCCCTCGGGCGAGAAATACGCCCTCCATTTGGAGGAGGACCCCCCATGCTGGGAGAAGGTGACAGGCATGGTAACATGAAGACGACCTGGAAAGGGAAATGAATGAATATATGAAGGTAGAACAAGGTTATTTAGGCACCGTTTTTTAACCAAGGTGACTTTCAGTCTCAACACAGAATGTGCTCAGAATGTGGCCCATGTCGGTAAAAAACCAATGAAAATCAGAATTAACGGCCTAAAAACACTAAGTTTAACATAATGAACTGACAAAACATGAATAGCTTCAACTGTATGAGTGTGTACCAGTACCTAGTAGAGCTTTGACGATGAGTGTGTCTGTCTGAGGGTTGAAGGCTCGGCCCCCCAGCAGCAGTGTGACTTTGAAGGGAGCTCCTCGGCGCACCACCAGGCTGGCAGAGGAGAAGTCCTGAGTCTGGTGGCTGGCCTGGTTCTTATCCTCCTCCAGGTTGACAAACTGGACACTTAAATCTGGAATCACACACATAAAGGCAACACATCATATCAAATAACTACGTAAATGTGTGTGACATTCACATTATATACAGTATCTTTCTCCTAGTTATGCTGATCATTAGGTATTCAGTTGAGGATCAGTCACATTAGACTAATTAGAGACCAAATGATTTGTAGTTGTTTCTACTAATAGAATAATATAAGAAAGTATACCAAAGTAAAGAGAGCAGAAGAGTAGACATGTCTTACCTTCCATTCGTGTTTTGTTCTGCTGTGTGTGTGTGTGAGGTTCACTACAGTGATCTGGGAGCCCTCTCCTCTGCTAGGTATTTAACCAGTCTCTCCTCTGCTAGGTATTTAACCAGTCTCCTATGTTGCCCTGCCCTCCCTGAGGAATGACGGAGCGTAGCTGTACGGCCTTAGAGAGAGTAGACCAACCAGTTTCCCCCACCCAAGAGATACAATAATTAATAGTATACAGATGTGGCAACAGTTCTTCTGGAGCTACTAAACTAAGGCCCCCAGGAATTGAGCAATAGCAGGTGAATACAGTGGAATTACGTGGGCTCTTGCATAGATCTCTTGCATTAATTAATTAAGCAATATCACACGAGAGGGAGTGTGTCATACTGAATATCAGCACGGCTGTGATTCGGTCGTAGGTACGAGGCCGCAGGCCGTGCTGACACACAGCCGTGCTGATATTCAGTATAACAGCACGACCTCGAGTGTGATATTGCTTTTATACAACAGTTCTACAGTGCCATTTATTAGTTAACAGTAATAAGCGACAACAGATTATGATTTGTTTGTTTATTTAATCATAAAAATAAACAAAAAATAGTTCCGCAACTGAACTTCAAATGGACTGTTGCCTAGTAACCTGAACACAAACATGTAGTCTAATTAACAGTCATTTAGTAGAACATCTGTGCGGCAGAGTGATACATATAGTTAAAAGTCCCAGAGCTGTTATACTGTATATCAGCACTCATGGAATGCCTCTTGTCCAATCAAATTACTTGGTCGGAACTAACTGTTGTATAATGTGCATTTGCGCACAATGGGTAGTTAACCACATACCCAGCTACTGTGACATGTTGGGGGGTAACTGGTGGGTAGTTAACCACATACCCAGCTACTGTGACATGTTGGGGGGTAACTGGTGGGTAGTTAACCACATACCCAGCTACTGTGACATGTTGGGGGGTAACTGGTGGGTAGTTAACCACATACCCAGCTACTGTGACATGTTGGGGGGTAACTGGTGGGTAGTTAACCACATACCCAGCTACTGTGACATGTTGGGGGGTAACTGGTGCTTTCTGCTCAGTGCCAGAGGATAATTCACCCAAAGTACCCAAATCACATATTCAATGTGTTGAAAGGAGAGACCCTGAAAGGAGTCTATAGAAAAGGACAGACTTTTTTACCTAAATTAGCATGTTTGAAATGTCATAATAATACCTTTATTTGTATAGCGCTTTTCTAAACAAGGTTACAAAGTACTCATTAACAAGAGAAGAGATCAAATACATCAGCATAAGTACAATTACAAACAGAAACATTTATCAGGCAAGTAATCGAAATCAAATCAAATAATATTTCAAACAACAGACACAATACTACTTAATAATACTACATCTAGATACATTAACAATTTGATAAAAGAAGAGTTTGCCAGCTTTATGTCTTCAAGCAGGCCATTCCAAAGTCAAGCCTTTGGAACAGTCAGTCGAGCCTTGCCTATTGACTCAATCATCCCAAATTCTATGAACATTGCTTGATTCATGACTTTGAGATGAATCAGACATTCCATTTAAACATACTACTTTAGGTGAGGTGAGGCTATCCAGGTGTGGACACACACCTTCACCTCAATCAACCACACACACATACACCTGACACATGATGCATGCAAACCCACGTGTTTGAGTGCAGTGTGTGCAGTACAGAATATATTATATACCGGTAATACATCAATACGTCAATAAGTTCACACCTAACTGCCTCTCCCAATATCGCTGAAAATGTGAGGAGCCGAAATGTCAATGCCAAACAGTGGTTCATGACTCAGAATGACATGAATGACACCAGATTTGTAAACATAATAAGCTGGTTTCACATACAAAGCTTAAGCCTAATTGCAGTGTGTCACCAGATGATGGATGTTATAAATGTCTACCCCTGTCTATAGAAACTGGCATTTATCCTAGATACTAAAGAAACAGCAGTAACTGTACGAAAAGGCGCTATATAAATAAAGCTTTCCTTACTTACTTACTAACTAACAATTACTGGGAACATTTTGGATTATATTCCAGGGATAGCCCTAGGAGTCTCTCTCACTAGCAGATGTGAGAAAGTTGATATTACTTTATGAATTATTTTAGTAGCTTCTCAAGGATGAATTTGTCAGTTGAGCCTATTCCTCATCTAAGCTCTTTCACCCTGAACAATCAACTCCAGAAGAACAACGTACACTTCAAATAGGGTGACTAGATACCCTGGACTGAATAATTGGTGTGGGCTAACATGGTATACTGAAATTCATAGACGATCAGGCCCACAACAATACACTATATTTCAGAAACACATGGAAACAAGGTAATCAAACTATATTTATTTAGTTTGATCATATGTAAGCTAATCTGTAACAAAATCAATACATATATATTACATAAATCAGACACAATTAGTACATATCAATACATGTATATTACATAAATCATACACAATTAGTACATATCAATACATGTATATTACATAAATCATACACAATTAGGCAGATTTAGTTGCATTGTAAAACGTTCTTATCAAGTGAATGAACTCTCTAACATTATGTTATCGTGCTCCACTGTTGATGAGGATAGTCCATTGAGAAACAAATGGACCCAAGGCTAAAAGCCAGATGTCAAACTGATCAAATATATGGTTAAGAAACCCATAACATTGCCAAATCAAGAAGGAGCTCCGCTGCATGAGACAAGGGGAAAGACACTGAGCGTTTCATCATAGCCTACTTTCAACACTTGAGTCATGCAACCCTGTCAGTTGAATAGCCCATGTTAAATAAAGCCAAACTGAGGATTTTTGCACCAAAAACATCCAAGAGAATCAAATAACCAAAAAGAATGTTCATTGCAGTTAATAGGCTACGCTGATTCATATTCCTTTGTGCTAATAGGATGAAAGAAAGGCCAAACTATTACATTTTTTGTTTGCCTAATCAATTGCATACCGTGTTGTGGCTTCAGAATGAAGTGATTACTGGAAAACATAACATTATTAAACTAGAGAATTAGGTGTGTTGAACTTGATTATATATAAAGCCACAGATATCATAATCATCTCCATATGTTCTTATAATTATGTGGGTAGAACACAGTCTAGAGCACAACCATGCACTTGCCTACATCCCATGATCAGGGAACGCAAATCCCTAACATTGTTGATTCCCATACAGTAGATCTATGAGGACACGTTATTTACCAATGCAGACATTCAAGAAAAAGATATACTTAAACGCTTAAAATCACTGGTGATTCATTTTCAACATGACAGCCAGGTCCATATTAGTTTCACTTCAGTTCTTGCCTAAATCAGCTTCACTTGTGAGTGACAGTCCTAGACCCTATCTTTAGCTCTGAGCTCCAGTCCTTGATTTGTTATAGATGAGGAAGTCTGAGATGTCATGCCACATGTTGCTGTCATGGTACAGGTAGTTCATGGAGGACTGGAGTGAGGGCTGGAGGGTGTGGGGGTGGTACTCAAACAGCCACAGTACGATGCCCCACACAAGGGTGGCAAACAGGGGGAAGGGGTCTTGTCTGGGCTGGGGGATGATGCCTTTCTCCACAGCCAGACGGGACAGGGCAAACAGGATCCTAGACAGCAGGTACATGTTGATCTAGTAGAGACAAAGACAAAAGCAGAGAAAGAGTGTTAACTCAACAGGTTGAACAGATATGTACCCTGATAGTGTAGGACAGCTTCCTATATGTATGTATACATACCAGACTACCCCGGTGGTACGCATTATGCAGTAAGTTAAATTTTCAATAAATATATTTATATTGCCATATGTATTGTATGGAAATGTATCGCAATAGTATTGTACATGCCCCATGTAACGTGAGGTCCTTGCCAATACCCAGCCCTACCTTTAAGGAGTTGAAGGGGTCTTTCAAACCATTCAACCATTGGTCAGTGGTAAGTATGACCAAATAGCAGAGTAGGACAATGTACATGTGATCTGCACTACAGGCACAAGCACAGTCAATCGTAACTAGGGTTGGGTACCGAAAACCGGTACCGGTATGGACGTTACATGCAACAGTCAACCGCACGTGACATCGCCTGTTAAAGTTCCACTCAGTTTACGTAATCGAGACTGAATCGCTCTCAACATGCACGAGGCGACGCGCTTGCAAAACAGTTTTGTAATTGGTCTGAATTTAGCGGGAAATTTGGATTTAACAACGACACAATATTGGCAGGGGAAAAGAATTAGAGTCGAATTTTGATAGACAACGGATTTACATATTGGAAAAACATGCAGCTAAAATTCAGGGAACATTTGGACAATACGAGACACAAGGGAGCTGTGGTCGCATGCTCTTATTACAGGGCAATATGCGCGGTGCAAAAATAATCTAAAATCATCACGAACAGAACGGCGGAGGTACGGGTAAACAGGGCTCATGTCGATGTCATCAAAGGTAAACGTTGGTTTTCTCAGCTGATAATATGCATTACCTTGCTGTTGGTTGTTTACCTAATGCTCCATCTGACTGTCACACTGTGATTTGACTGACGCTGTTGTGTAAACAGTTAATGAGTAACGTCAGCCCGTTTTGTGCATGTACTCTCATGTAGGCCTACTTCGTATTGATGAGCTGATAATCTTTCAGTGTGTGTGTGTGTGTATGTATGTGACTGTCAGTCACAAGTTTATATTCTACGAATGTTGTTCAGTGCTGTATGCGCGTTCCCGGTTCTGTGTGTACGTCTGCAGGTCTTCAGCCAAGGAGACGACATCTGCCTCAAGGGCAACATCATCAAAGATCTCTGAGTCACTATGGACACCAACTATAGTCTCATCACTATGGACACCAACTATAGTCTCCATCACTATGGCGACCAGCACTCACCTTCCCCATGCAGACCAGCTACAGCCACTGTCACCATGTAAACTGTCAGCCTTTGTCAGTATGGAGCTTCAGCCTCCATCATGGAGACTATTAACACATCCCTTGTGGAGCAGCACTGACAGACTTTACCAAGCATCCGTTTACTGTAGTTATATCACTATTACACAGTTTACTGTAGTTATATCAGTATTACACAGCAGTGAGATGTAGTTATATCAGTATTACACAGCAGTGAGATGGGACAGTTATGGTATTTTGGGCCCCAAAACAACACTAACTTTGATATACTTGGGTATCCATAAACCATAATGAGGTTTACTGAAAAGAAAAAGTAAAACAGCTGGAAGCAATATCTGACTGTTTGTCAGTCTTACATCTGAAGCTCTCTGTCTACACAGTTATGTGCAAAGTGTAGGAAAGTTAAAGTTATTTAAACATTTGACAATGTGCTGAATTCAACTTAAGTTGAACAGTTGTTTAGAGAATGAACAAAGACATATATATTAGTTCAATAAATAGTTACATTGTTTCAAATGTTTCAACTTCTTTCAAAGTGTTCTATGACATGATTTTTCAGAAAGCTCTGCCAACATGGATGGACCAGGACTGTAGCTCCCATTGAGACACACAGAGGACATGACCATGGTGGTTTTGAGCCATAATTCAACCAGTCCGATTGCTGTGAAATGACTTGTGATGAATATAATAATAATCATACTAATAATCATAATAATCATAATAATAATAACTTTTTATTTGCATAGTGCTTTTCCTGCAAATGTTGCAGCTATGTGTAATATGGTCAACTCTCTCTCTCTGGGAAAGACATGGACAGACTTGCAGACTGCCTCTAAATGGACCCTGGCTATGGTCTGTGATGTAACAATGACTGAAGTTAGAATGTAGAACATGCAGCTGGGCTTCTAGAATCCATCTGCAGTACACATGCTGTTCATTTACCTGCAAGTCCTCTGTGAAGAGCTAGATAGATAGACAGTTATTTGTTTCACAAACTTTTCCAAACTTTTTCCAATCTTACAATCAGCAGACATGAATCCTAGTGCGTCTATTCAATCGATGGCCTCCTTGTATGTAGGAGATCTCCACAGGGACACCACTGAGGGAATGCTGCATGAGAAATTCAGCCCTTCTGGTCCAATCATCTCTATAAGAGTGTGCAGGGATTTGATAACACGCCGATCTCTTGGGTATGCCTTTGTCAACTTTCACCAGCAAGCTGACGCAGAGCGTGCCCTGGACACCATTAACTTTGATGACGTCAATGGAAGACCTATGCGCATCATGTCTCAGTGTGACCCTTCTCTGAGGAATAGTGGGGTCGGCAACATCTTCATCAAGAATTTAGTGGAGACTTTTGACAGCAAGCACCTCTACGACATGTTCTCTGAGTTTGGGGACATCCTTTCCGGCAAGGTAGCATCTGATGAGAATGGCTCTAAAGGCTTTGGCTTTGTGCAGTATAATACTCAGGAGGCCGCTGAGAGAGCTATTAAGAGACTCAATGGCATGTTATTGAGTGGCAGAAAAGTGTTTATTGGACACTTCAAATCTTGCGATGAACGAGAGGCTGAACTTGGATCCAGGGCTCGAGAGTTCACTAATATTTACATCAAAAACTTTGGAGAGGATATGGATGACCAACGCCTTAAGGAGAGGTTTGAAAGATTTGGACCAGCCCTGAGCGTCCGTGTCATGACTGATGGCGCTGGTAAATCCATGGGTTTTGGATTTGTCAACTTCGAAAGGCATGAGGATGCCAAGAGAGCCATTGATGAGATGAATGGCCAGGAGATAAATGGGAGATGGATCTACGTGGGCCGTGCCCTGAAGAGAGGAGAGCGCCAGACTGTGCTGAAGCGCCAGTTTGAGCAGATAAAGCTGGGCTGCAGGACCAGACACAAGGTGTGTGTTTATGAAAGAAATATACATATATTGTATAAGTAAAATAAGGTGATAGTCATGGTAAACATTGTTGATGTATTTGAGGGATGAAAAACATCTCACTAAACAGGGTTTCTCTCGACCAGGGTGTCAACCTGTATGTGAAGAACTTGCATGACCGCTTGGATGATGAGCAGCTTCACAAAGAGTTCTCCCACTTTGGAACGATCACCAGTGCAAAGGTGATGATGGAGGGTGGACGCAGCAAAGGATTTGGCTTTGTGTGCTTCTCCTCCCCTGAGGCGGCCACCAAGGCTGTGACTGAGATGAACGGCCGCATCGTGGCCACCATGCCCCTGTATGTGGCCCTGGCCGAGAGCAAGGAGGAGCGCAAGGCTCACACAACCAACCAGCACATGCAGAGGATGGCCAGCGTCTGCACCGTTCCCAACCCAGACATCAACCTCTACCAGGTTGCTCCCCCACCTGGATTCTTCATGGCTGCCATTCCACAGGCCCAGCAGCCTGCTGTCCATGTCCAGGACCAAGAGCCTCTCCCTGCCTCCATTCTGGCTGTCGCTGCCCATGAGGACCAGAAGCAGATGATATGTGAGTCTATTTGTTTGTTTCTATGGATCCCCATTAGCTGTTAGTTACTGTTACTGATATTTACTCTCCCTCCCTCCAGGTGAGAGTCCCATCTCATCCATCCACAACATGCTAGATGTCGCTGTGCTGGAGGCCCAGTGGGCTGAGGAGGCTGTACAGAACGTGGCCCTGGCCCAGCGCAACAAGGAGGTCCAGACTCACAGAACCAACCAGCACATGCAGAGGATGGCCAGCGTCTGCACCGTTCCCAACCCAGACATCAACCTCTACCAGGTTGCTCCCCCACCTGGATTCTTCATGGCTGCCATTCCACAGGCCCAGCAGCCTGCTGTCCATGTCCAGGACCAGGAGCCTCTCCCTGCCTCCATTCTGGCTGTCGCTGCCCATGAGGACCAGAAGCGGATAATACGTGAGTCTGTGTGTTTATTTCTATGGATCCCCATTAGCTGTTACAGTTACTGTTACTGATATTTACTCTCCCTCCCTCCAGGTGAACGTCCCATCTCATCCATCCACAACATGCTACATGTCACTGTGCTGGAGGCTCAGTGGGCTGAGGAGGCTGTACAGAAATCTGGCCACATCCCATCTTGAGTTCCAAGCGGCTAAGATCCAGACGTTTTAAACCGACTTCACTGATAAAGCATATTTAAGCATTGAAAAGATATTGCAATATTAATAAATTATTTCATTACAAAATTAAATTGATTGACTCAGCTGTCTAGAAAAGGGTAAGCTGGACCTCGATGATACAAGTTAAAGCCCTGGTTGGACCAGATAGACCAGGCCAAGACAAGGCCTCCTTGACCAGCAATGCACCTCCCAGCTCAGCATCGCTGTCTTTCTCTCTCCACAGTAACCACCTTGTCCAGTTACCTGTAACCACCTAGTCCATTTACCTGTAACCACCTAGTCCATTTACCTGGCTGTTGATGTTGTTGTTTTCTCCGAAGACCAACCAGCCTCCTAGACAGGCAGCCAGGAAGGAGTGAGACTGGAGACTCTTGCCCTGGATCCTCTCCTGTAGGGCCTGCAGGCCTTTATAGGTGAAGACAAAGTAGGCCAGGTTCCGGGAGTGGATGTATGTGGCCTGGGCTATGGCCCTCAACTTGTCCCTCAAACTGGAGTCAGAGAAGGGAAAGAGAGGGAAGGAAGGAAGGAAGGAAAGAGAGGGAAGGAGGGAAGGAAAGAGAGGCAGAACATTAAGCTTTTTAAAATTGTAACAGTTAAGTAAGAGATGTTGTACAATCATGGCTAGTTCTCACCTTCCACTTCTGAACAGAAATGTCATCACAAGAGCATGGGGTGCTCTGATCTTTGCTCCATATCTAAGAATGAGGAACAAGGAACAATGTCAGTGCTTAAGCCAACTCAGTAAGTTGTGAGCAAGGTCAAATCAAGTTGGAAACTATAGCTAGCAAACTAGCTAATGACTGTCAGATCATTCTCATCCAGCTAGCTTCATTCAGCTGTGCCACCAGACTCAGTGCCATCAGACTCAGTGCCAGGCATGTAGTCAGAAATAAAACAACATGTTTTCAGATCATAGGGGATCTGTCAAACAAGCCAAGCAAAATTAGATCCAAAATAGCTAGCCAACGTTAGCTAACTGGCCAGAAAGGAAAGCCAATCCCAAACTCACACAGCGCCGTTTCTAAATCCTTTGACAACTGCCAGAGCAGCTTTATATTTCTCTCTCTGCAGCAGATTGTTGATCGTGTAAAGCAGAGTTTGGATCAGATCTGGACCGGCCATGTTTACAATCGGCTAGAAGGACTCAGATAGCTGTTGCACACTCGCTATTTTGGTACGGCGCAAAATCCCGCCGTTGAAGGAAAAGTTCCCATCATAAAGGTTCCTACTCCGGGACCACCATAGTGTGATGGGCCATCACTCAAATGACATTTTCTATTCAATCGTGTGTTATTTGAGAGATTCAAGAATCAGCTAATACTTCTTAATTCAAACCAATTTGAGATACCAACACCACAATGAAGACCACACAAACAGGTTCCAGTAGCCCATCTATTTATTTCAGAATCTCCTAAATCAATGTAGACAGTTTTTACATCAAGGATCCACCCTCTTCACATTCACATAAGAAAAATAAATAGTATTCAACCAGGAACTCCCATGTATTAAAAAGGTTAGAGAGCATCCACAAAGAAAAATACAGTGAATACACTATCAACAGGATTTACAATGCGATCATTAGAATTCAAAGTAGTAGTAACATCTGCATATTTCTATACATTTTATTCCCCCTACTATCCAGAACAACAGCACTATTAAAAATAAAACAATAATTTAATTAAAGTGGTTAATCATCAGCCATGTAAGCCATCAAGGTGCTATAATTACTTGTTTGTTAAATATTAAACTTTTTTTTCTATGTTTAATTTCACAAATTATGATTTTAACAGCAATCTCTTCACAAGGCAGTGAACTAGTATGCAGTGAGCCAAAATGAGTGTGTACACTCTTACAGCAGTGTGAACTGTAGGTGGTATTGGCGTGTAGAAAAAGTCCAAGGATGCAGTGAATAAATGGGGCACATACTTTAGCTAACAATTCATCCACTTAGAAAAAGCACTTAACTACTGCAGGATCCGAGCCGCAACAAGAGCCCAGACATACCAGACACAGAGACGGGCTTACTGAGATGACGAGCAGAAAGCAGAAAGCAGGGCAGAAACTGGAGGCGTACAGTAGGACTTCTGGGCCTAGTTTTCAGGACCCAGATTAAACCAAGTCCTGGACTAATGTCTATGAACAGAACATTTCCATTAGAAGAGTAATTTAGTCCAGGACTGGGCATTAGCTGTGTGTGAGAAACTATCCCCCTGGTGTGGACAGTCAGTGCAGCCACTAGACTGTATACTCATCATCAGTCATGTACAGTACAGCTTGGTGTTCAGTGCACTGGAAATACGTGTCATTCAACAGTCCTGTACTAAGGTGCCTGCCGATACACAAATTGCATGTTTGATTGGGGTAATAAGAACAGTAATTGAAAGTTATATATTGCATCTGTTTGTTTCTATTGTTGCTGTTGAAGGTCTGTTTACAGTTCTAGTTGAGAAATGCTACAGAGGCCAGTTAAAGATATGCCTGAGAAACCAAGGGGATCATTTGCCTAAAACAGCGCTGAGCATTTGGTATTTTGCTTTTGACAAAATTTGATTTCGATACACAGCTGTTTTCTACACTCACTACAGCAGTTAAGAATAAAGCCAACATCATTTGGGACAATGCAACTTTGACAATGATGTATTCTCTACAGAGTAGACTAACAGAATGGAACCCTATAAAACTAGGACCACTTTTCTGTTAATCAAATCAATTAACCAATTGTAACTGTACTGTAGCCTACATTTCTTAGAGCTATGGGCCTGGGCTGGGACTAAGACAAAATATTCATTCAGCTTTACTTGGTAAGAACGACCATTTTACAAAACAGTAAGTCCACTGCATCATTCATGCATATTCTTTTTTGAATGTTCTTTAAATTCCATTTGTTTGCATGATCAGTCGTTTGACCTTAAGTTAATACTTATTCTCTAAGATCTAGCAGGAAAAGTGATACCATTCAGTGGGGGCGGTAGTGTAATGAATTCTTTAGTAATTAATTATAGTCATGTGAAAAAGATAGGACACCCCATGAAAACCATTGTCTTTTTCCAACATATTTAAACATATGGACATTTGATCTTCATTTTAACAATATTAAGACATGGAGGTAATATCACTAAACAAATAGAACTGAAACTGAAACCCTAAACTTAAAATGCCTAAAAATAGAATCAAGTCACCACATCAAGTGCAAATGATTAGAACATTGTTAGAGAGGATTTTGGAGGAGCCTGTTTTATTTAATCCTCATATATTTAGTTTGCTCTTGATTGTTGAAGTGAGTGGTATCACCATAGAGAGTTCAAAAGAGCTCTCTGAGGCCCTTCTGGGAAGGGATTTACAAAGATCTCCAAACAATTAGAAGACTAGAGGTTTGCCAGAGAACACCTAGACAAACACCAGGACGTCTGGAACAATGTGCTTTGGACAGACGAATCCAAAGTTGAATTATTTGGGCACAGTAACAAAGACATGTTTGGTGCAAACCAGAGACAGCATTTGAGCTCAAGAACCTCATACCAACTGTGAAGCATGGGGGTGGACATGTCATGATTGTGTCAGGGCCTGGCCAGCTCACCATCATATCATCTACAATTAATTCTTTATTGTATCAGAGGGTGCTTGAGGAAAATGGGAGACCATCTGTCCAAAAAAAGAAAGAAATGGAGGGCTCTGGAATAGCCAAGCCAAAGCCCGGATCTTAATCCTATTGAGATGCTGTGGGGTGATTTGCAATGGGCTGAGCATGTAAGACACCCCTCAAACATCACACAGCTGAAATAATTCATTCTGCATGGAGGAGTGGGGAAAAGCTCTCCCAGTTGATGCCAGAGACTGGCAGACAGTTAGAGGAAACGTCTAATTGAGGTGATTTCACAGAGACTGGTAGACAGTTATAGGAAACGTCTAATTGAGGTTATTTCAACCAAAGGGGGCAATACCAACTATTGGGGCATAGGGTGTCCTAACTTTTTCCTCAGTAGGAATTGGTATCTTTGTTCATTTCTTGTTAATGACGATGAAGTTTCATTTCCATTGTTTTTGGTTCAAATACATAACCTTTACCTATATATACATTGTTTGAAAGAAGATCAAATATTGATATGTCCATATTTCTTAAAAAAATAACTAAATATTTCATGGGGTGTTCTCATTTTGTCACATGATTGTATTTATATCAACACTATCCACCCTGACGTCATCAGTTTCTCTTTAGTTTGCTGTTAAAATAACAACTATGTTATAACAGGACAACCCCCCCTCCCAAAACCACGACTCCAATAACGTTAGTGGAGCAGCAAAAAAAACAAGAAAAAAAACAAACATTAATGAATAAATGAATCAACAGATCACAAATAAACTATCGACAGAATATCAACCAGACATTTTTGAGGGAGGGAGAGTTTGTCAAACAACACAACAACCCTGGTTGACTCAACAGAAACAACTAGAAACATGTTCTGTCTTCCATATTGGGATATTTGGGGTTTAAACTGATATAAAGGCTGGATCATAATGATACCCAACTGTGTATTGAGGAAAAACGTTGGATTTAACCAATTCCTGGTATGCTATACTATGGGCATAAACATTTTTTACTAGAAAACTATTGCACAGAAAAATATAGCCTCTTATTATAACATTCACCACTATCTTACTGTAGAAGGGTTTAAGTACATTTTTCAGTTAGGAAAGCAACATGTTAAATCAAGTAAAATACTGTAATCTCTAAATGTCAGAAATCAACAAGGGAGAAATAATAAAGTCTTTAGTAACTGATAAACCACTCAACCTAGCATCCATCCATCCATCCATCCATCCATCCATCCATCCATCCATTCAAGCATCCATCCATCCAAGCATCCATCCATCCAAGCATCCAAGCATCCATCCATCCATCGACTGCTGTACCAGTCTGGGCTCAGGAGAAATGAAACAGTTATAGACATTAGAGTGCATAGGTCAGAGCGAGTCTCCCATGATTAGATCACTGCAGTGTGCAGAGAGGACATAAACATACACAGTGCACACATAACACACGGGTAGGATGATATTCCCTTCTCCTCCTCCTCCTCCTCCTCCTCCTCCTCCTCCTCCTCTTCTACTTCTTCTTTTTCTTCTTCCTATGTGGACAGGGTGGGTTGAATAAGGCAAGCTGGATCAGGGGTCACACACAGGTCAGGAGTGAAAGGTGAGTCAGTCAATATGAGTGTTGCCAGGGATGCGTAAGAAGAAGGGGGTGTACGGTTCCACACATGGGTGTCTGGCTGCAGATGAGAGCAAGGGGGTGGGTCTGTATGTCTGCAGCTCGTGGCCTTGTCAATGGGCCAATAGAAGAGCAGTGAGCCAGGAGGAAAGTGCTCTTGCATGAAAGGTAACATGTATGGAGAGGGCTGCCCTGGGCTAGGTCCATGTTGCTGCGTCGTGGTAAGGGAGAGGGCTCACCCCAGCCCCATACTGCTGAACTGTACTCCTGTCCAAACCCATCCATCTTTTCTGTGTTAGGTTACTCCTGTCCGAAGCCCTCAGTCTCCTCGATGGCAAGCATCAGCTTCTCCTTCAACTGTTCATAGCTCTTATACGGAGGCAGGTCCAGACGGTTAAAGCTGGTGAAGGGAAACGATACGATCAAATTTAGACAATTAACACTTTGAATGTCGGTTCAAAACATAACACATTGTGTATTGCTAGCGCTTTTTAAACTGGTCTAGTCAAATTCCCCTCTAGAGGGCAATAACAAATAAATAAGATGTATTCTATTTAAAAAGTAGTCTGACGTGAAAGGAGATCTTGTGTGGCAAGTGCAAAGCTTAATCTAAATTGGGTTCAGAAAGGAGACCCTGGCATAATCTCAGAGGTATGCTTGGAATTTAGCCCCATTCCACCCCGTAAGTGATTCAATGTCTCGAGAGCGAATCCCCATGAGGGAACATACCAAGTGTGACTTCTTGGAAGCCAGTTCTCTTTGCCCACTTTCTCGATGCAGAACTTCTGGGGCCCGTTACTCCCTGCAGGGACGAAACATGATCAAAGATGACAGTCGTTGATTCAAAGCTGGATGGTTCTAGACGTAACCTACACGTACTAGTGTATGAGCGTGTACAGTAGAGGTCTGCGCGGGCCTGAAATCTCAGCCCTACCTGACGAGCTAGGCATTTACCCTGGCCCGAGCCCTACCTGCGCCCGAAGCCTATTTTGACGCTTGCAGACCTCTAGTGTACAGTATTGTAGCTGTGTTACAGTGTAACAACAACGTGGCCTGTTGTGCAACATACCCATGAGGTCAGCGAAGCCCCCCATAGGGAGACGACAGGTCCCAGTGACGAACTGGAGCAGCCTCATACGTTTCTCGTTGTCCATCTCTTTCACAAACTGGAAACACAAAACAGCCATGTCAGTTATACAGCCTACCAACAGCCATGTCAGTTATACAGCCTACCAACTGTAACACTATCATACGCTTCTCATTGTCCATCTCTTTTGCAAACTGCCACCGAGACCATAGCCTTCTCAATTGTATATAGTATTATTATTTAATTGTTGGATATACAGTACCAGTCAAAATCAGACCACACAAGGATACAGCCATCCTACAGTATGTAACAGCAGTAGTGTAGCAGTGTTCCCATACATAGACATAGAGGACTGGTAGAACACTGGTAGAGGAAACACTGGTGTGGGACTAAATAGAAGCTGATCAACAGGAGAATGGTACTTCCTAGCAAAAGCAACAGCTGTAGTAGCAGACTGCATAGGCATACTGACCTGCCAAAACCACAGGATCTGCTTGCTGCTGCGAGCGTAGTGTCTGTAGATGGTGTTCCTCTGCCAGTCCACCAAGTCTATCTCCTGCATGCCACACAGCATCACCTAGTGGGAGAGACACACTTGATGTTAAACTATAGCAAGGAGGAGAGCAGTCCTGTTACACACAATACATGTATGTATATATATAATATAAGTATGAATGTATGTATACATAATATATAAGTATGAATGTATGTATATATAATATATAAGTATGAATGGGATCGCCGGTTTGAGCAAAACTGGTCAATCTATCCAATGCAACACAGATTAATACTAATTCAAACACTATGTATTTGAATGAAAATGATTCGGTCAGTCCAAAGCTTTCAGAGAATTGGTGTGATGAATGAATGAATGAATCTTTTATTTCGAACATGATTTAAAATAATAAAAGAACAAATAACTAATACGAAGAGTACAGGCCTATCAATGTTGGAAAGGGAGTAGGATGAAGCCTAAGCTTGTCATGTCCTCCCCCTATCCCTCACTCTCAAGTGAGAACAATTATACTTAAATTATACAATCCAATTAATTAATTAATACATTTCAGTATCAACAGTACTGTTGTGTTGTAACACAAAATAAATAAATAAACATAATTTTCCATTCTTAATACTGAAACAACACAAAATAAATAAATAACAAACATCAGTATCCACAATGTAATACAAAAGAAAAAGATAAAGAAAACCACATTTTAGTATCCAGAAGATTAACAACCTTCCCTTTCCTCATTTTGGTATTTTTTTTAAATAGAGCAATATTTCTGCTTTCCTTAATTTTTTAATCTAGCCCATTCCACATGGTAACTCCGTAGAATGATATGCACCTGCTCCTGAGATTTGTGCGAGCATAACCCTTGTTAAAGTTGTGGTTACCTCTCAAATTACCGTATATCCCTTATCCCTCTCTAATATAAATCATTGTTGAATGTTACCTGGGAGTCTTTGCTTTATACATTAACTGAGCCAGTTTAAATTTTAATAAGTCCATGCGCTTTAAGGCATTTGACATTAGGAACAAGTTATTTGTGTGATCACGAAATCCGACCTTATGTACAATTCTCATAGCTTTTTTCTGAAGTGTAATCAATGGTTTTAGAGTGCTTTTGTATGCATTCCCCCATATCTCCACACAGTAACTCAAATATGGTAAGACAAGACAACAATATAGAGTATACAACATCCTCTGTTCCAGAATATGTTTTGCCCTGCACAATACTGCAATACTCCTTGATACTTTGGATCTAAGGTATCTTATATGAGATTTCCAACAGAATTTACTGTCTAATATTACTCCTAGAAATGTTCTCATATACTTGTTCAATACTGACGTTGTCTATTGTTACTTGCACTTGTGTATCTATTTTGCGGTTTCCAAAGACCATCAGTTTGGTTTTGTCCACATTCAATGAGAGTTTATTAATGTCAAACCATAATGATGATCCCATTGCACATTGTACCTCTAGTTCCTTAGCATCAAAGTACTGCAGGTACTGCTGAGGGAGGACCTCGTTGAAGCCCTCAAAGAAGGCCTGGTTCTGTTCTTCCACGCCTCTCGACAACCTCCACTCTGCTACCAGCCTGAGGAACACACACACCACGGGATGAAGAAACACAGAGAAAGGCAAACTTGGTTGAGACAAACAATGTCCTTTTTTGTTTAGAACATGTTTTGGTCCATAGATAATGCATATGAATATAGTTTATATACATGATGTTAATTATAGAATTCATGTTTGCATATTGCATAAGCAAAAACAAAATGGAACATGGCAGCCATAGCATTTCCTGCAACGTCCACACTGTTTGTCCCAGCAGGTGTGAAGGCGTACCTGATGTATTCCTCCTTGTTCTCCTCAGTGACCAGGACGTTTCCCCCGTCTGGCTTCAGCTCGTGAGTGGTGACCTCACCCAATATCTCCTTGTCCACAGAGAAGTACATCTCCAGACCACACTCTTCTAGGTTGTTGTCCCTGTAGGATCAGCATCATCATCATCATCATCATCATCATGGAAGTCATACAGAACCATCAAAATACCCTTGAAATCACTATAGTTCGTACTGCAACTTCAAAAGGAAGGCTTTCCAAACATCAATTCCTATATTCCCTAGTCCCTATCGCCCCGGGCCCCGGTCTTACTTGATCCAGATGAGGGAGTTGTAGAACTCGGGGTCTATAGACTCCAGATCTTTGAGAGCCAGAGGTTTGTTGAGGATGCGCTTGTAGAAGGGCAGAGAGAATCCTGTGTCGATGAACTTCCCATGGAACAGCGCCTGGAGGGGAGGAGACAACCAGAACAACAACAACTGTCAACAGACCACTGGCTACTTGCTAACCACTGTTATGCCATAGAATAAATCAATCTCAAACAATACACCAATAACGACCTGCTTGTTGCTCAACATGACCGAAACAAGACACTGAAACCAGTGGACAGGCTCCAGGTACGTGCATAACTCCGCTGCCAGGGTTCTCACCCGCACCAAGCCCTGGCAGCACATCAGCCCCATCCTCGCCCGTCTGCACTGGCTCCCAGTCAAACACCGCATCACATTTAAACTCCTCCTGCTCACCTACAAATCCCTCCACGGCCCCCCAGTACCTCTCTGATCTCCTCCACCACTACACTGCATCCAGAACTCTTGAGGCGCCAAACTCTGAGGTGCCAAACTCCGGACCTTCGGGTACAGAGCCTTCAGTGTGATAGCCCCCACCCTCTGGAACTCTCTACCCAAGGATATCCATGTCTCTCCAACCCTGGACATATTCAAAGCTGCCCTTAAAACCCATCTATTGACCATTGCATTCAACCCGTAGTAGCTGTTTCACTGTTTCTTGTTTTGTGTGTTTGTCTCTCTGGCTCTGTTCTGTTTATCCCATTCCCTTGTAAATGGTCCTTGGGTTTGTGAAAGGTGCTATATTTATAATATAAGTTATTATTATTATGATTATGAATATTATTATTACATTTTCACCATTTAGCAGATGCTTTTATCCAAAGCGACTTACAATCAAAGATGACACGGACAGTCTCCCTGGAGTAACTTAGTGCTATGTGCCTTACTCGAGTACACACTAGCGGTGGTGTTCCCAGGTGGGATTTGAAGTCATTGACCTTCTGATCACCAGTCTAACTCACTATCCACTAGGCCAGGCCAACACCACCACCCCATAGAACCTGTGTAGAACCAATGGGCTTTCAAATACCTGGGTTCACACTAGGGATGGACGGTTTCCAATTATTGAAACCGAAAAACCGTCAAAGACTAAAACCGGGGTTTTCCGGTTAACCGAAAAATAAATGTAAAAAAAATAAATAAAAAAAAGTTTTAAAAAAAAGAGCGCCAATTTCAAATAATTGAGCCCTACTGCTACAATACACTCATGTCGAACACCATTAAAACACCGTAAGCACAGTCGCAACACATTTAGGCTACTTAGTTTCACAAATATAAGTGGAAAGGCAGACTTTTGTAAGCTACACCATACAAGAAAACACATGAACACTTAACACACCAGCTCCGCTGATCCAGGGTGCACGCCTGCACGGAAGATCATCTCTTGGAACAGCGTCTTCATTGAATGAACTGCTTTCTCAATATCTTGGTTCTTAGACAAAGTTTCAGCTGCTGCTCAATGTATTTAAATATTTGAATACTGCTCAATAATCACTGACATATTAGACTTAGAATTATGCAGTGAACATACTTAAAGCTTTTCATAAAAACCACATGCCGCGAGACTGACTCGTCCTGAACTGTCGTAAGTCAATCAACAAAGAATGCCCCATCAAAATAAAAGTGCCCATGGTAGAGCTGTCAAAATAGAGCTTTCAAAATAAATTTACTAATGCAGATAGAGATAAATACAGAACTACCTTTGCGTCACTAAGTGACCGCGTATCTTCTGAGACATGCGTTCTGTCATCACTTTCAGTAGCGCCTTCACACACAGTGGCGCTGTGCACAAACACTCTTGATCCGTATAGCTCTTGTTTTATTATATTGTGGTTTAGTAAATACTGCACTTGGAGTTACATTCAATGCATGATTTGTGCTATAGAACATAAATAAAGTTTGATTGATTGATTGATATCAAATCAAATCACATTTTATTTCTATAGCGCATTTCTCACAAAAGTGACCCAATGCGCTTTACAGAGAGCAGCGAAAATGATCTTATTAAATGTAAGCGAGTAATTGTAAAAAACCTTTCCTGTCTACCAATAACTGAAGGCAACTATCTTTCCCATAGAGTGATTCGTTACCCTTAAATATAATCCCAATTAGATATTAATCCTCAGTTATTCTTCACAACTGACCAAACCTCTCACTCATTGCGCAGCAGATTCAGACTGTATCATTGTTATTTTCACACACGACAAACATGTGACATGTTCCAGTTTTATTCTTATTCTATTTTATTCTTCTAAAAAATAAAAAAATAAACGGTTTCAGACGGTTTTGATAAAAAACCGTTTCTATTTTTATAAACCCCGGTTTTCGGTATAACCGAAAAACCGTCCATCCCTAGTTCACACTCTCCTTCAGCGCCCACACACAGTGGAAAACAGAGACTCCATCGACCACTCCAAACTCTGCTCCCTCCATGTCAAACACCCACCCACTGCACTGCTAACTGCTACCTCTTACTGTACCGCAGCATCCAGGAAGCAGTCCTACTCTGTGGCAGCTTCTGCTATTATGTCCATGCTCACAGCCACCACCAACAGAAACAAACTTAGTGGAAATCCACCCACGCTTTCTCCAAAATAACAGGACAATCTACCACCTAAATGTCTCTGACCTCAACAACAATGCTATCCGATGGCAACCAGTTCATCACCTTAGACCCTGACCACCCACTCCACCTTAGACCCTGAGCACCCACTCCACCGCTGGTTGGAAAGATGACCATCTGTAGGGACGTAGGTAGCGGGGCCTCAGCTGTCAGAAGGCCTGGTTCAGCAGAAGCTTCATCTCCCCCACAACTATGAACACCTCCAACAGCTGATGGACTGATCTACCACTGTTTATCGTGCTGTTGTAGTCTTCGGTCTGTCGTGGGTGTGCGGAGGTTTGGTATTGTAAATGTTATGTCTGGGTGTTTTGTTTTGTTGGTCTTTGTCTATTTATGGGATGTAACGTGCGACCATGTGGACATAAACTCCCTCAGAGGACAATCACATCTAATCTACAGTAAATAAGTGAAGTTAATCTAACGAGGAAGCAGTGCTATATACATATATTAAAAAGCCAACCACAGCAACAACGACAACAACAACCTCATTCCAAGATTGCAGAAATGTTTGTTACCATGGCGATGAAGCGTCCAATGAACTTGAAGTACTTGAGGTGGTCTGGGTTGATGTAGGACGCAGGGTTGATCTGTAGACAGTAGTTGTCCTTCCCGGCGTACTCAAACAAACAGTACATGGGGTTCAACACCTCATGGGACAGCAGGAAGAACCACTCCCTGTACGAGGGGGGA
Source organism: Nansenia antarctica (assembly GCF_963989245.1). Classification (NCBI taxonomy): domain Eukaryota; kingdom Metazoa; phylum Chordata; class Actinopteri; order Argentiniformes; family Microstomatidae; genus Nansenia; species Nansenia antarctica. The sequence goes on from NC_137691.1 coordinate 20,262,026, forward strand.
GACCAGACATTACTAATCTACAATAGAGATATAATATTATAAAGAACCACTCCCTGTACAAGGGGGGAGACCAGACATTACTAATCTACAATAGAGATATAATATTATAAAGAACCACTCCCTGTACAAGGGGGGAGACCAGACATTACTAATCTACAATAGAGATAAAATATTATAAAGAACCACTCTCTGTACGAGGGGGGAGACCAGACATTACTAATCTACAATAGAGATATAATATTATAAAGAACCACTCCCTGAACGAGGGAGGAGACCAGGCATTACTAATTGATAACACAGATATAGTATTAGAAATAACCACTTCTTGTACGAGGGGGAGGAACCAGGCATTACTAATCTATAATAGAATCACTCCCTGTGGAGCATGTGTACATAAAGAGACACCAGATTACAACAAACAGGGAAAAGGTACAATAAATAAATACGACACAAGAGTCCAGTGCAGGCATGGAATCAGCCACGGACGCATTCACAACACAGACATCAGTCTGCGGAGGCACGACAGTGAGGGTAACTTGCCTAGCAACTCCTCCGTAATCCAAACCCTCCTCTCCAGGGAAGATGATCCACAGCCTCCGTCTCAGGTCTTGTGGATGGAAGCTCATGATCTGTGGGGGGGGGAGGGGGAGGGGGAGAGACAGAGAAGGGAGTGGGGGAGTTAGAGACAGTTACAACATTCCTTTAACACAAGTCCTTCAACCAGCGGGGGTCAAGCTGAGACAATATATAAACAATAACACTCACTTGTTGAAAGGAGTCCTCAAACAGGGTTTTGCGTGTGACTGTGATCTTGATGTGCTGGGACATAGACAATTGCTGAGGGACAGAAATGAAGTCAGATTCTTGAGTGAGACAGAATAGAACAGATTAGAATACTCCAGTAGGAAATTATTGTTGACAGGTATACAAGAGAAATCCATTAGATTAGGACATTTCCATTGTAATAAGGCAGTTTTTTCACCAACCTGACACCAGAATCTGAAGTACTGCACTTTGGCCTTGAAGTCCCTGACGTAGGTGATCTGGGGTCCGTTCTCACTGCAGGGGGGGAGAGGAGGAAGAGAGACAAACTGGTCAATAACACTGATATCTTGGGGGCGCTTAGGTGGCGTAGTGGACTAAGCGTTGACCAAGTAACCGCAGGGTTTCCGGTTCGAGTCCGGCCACGGACATATCCTGCATGTCATCCCTCCTCTCTCTCTTACCCATCCTTCCTGTCAAATCTCTACTATCTCTATCACAATAAAGAAAAAATATGAGTGGGACTGCCCCACTCTGAAAAAATAAAATAATAATAATAATAATAATAATAACACTGATATCTGTTCTGTGCTATTTTGCAGGGACTGGCACCAATACAATATGAGATAAAACCACAATTATCAATCATCAATCTAGTGATAGAATCAGAGGACGCTCATCTTGAATATCTTGTTGATGTTTTTTTTCTTGAAACTCACAGTGAGGATTTGCCGGTACGGGGGTCGATGTAGGTGGTGGTTCTCCTGTTGTGGTCTACGAAGTAGGGGATGCCGTCCACCGTGAACCTCATCTCCCAACCCTCTGGTAGAGGCTTGTCATTAAGCAACCTGGAAGGCACACAGACAGAACATATTTATCTACTAGCCTGCACACACATTCATTTACCAGCTACGGGACACACATAGAGCAAATACCCACACTCATACAATAGCCTAGGGTGTACAGACACACACACACACACACACACACACACACACCCTCATTTACCAGCTAGAGAACACACGCACGTGCACTAAACATAACCTAGAACACATTTAAGTGAGAACTGACCCTTGCGTCCTGGGATCCTCCCACTGGGTCGTCCGTGTCGTGTGTTGAACGTAGTACACTCTGCCATTGGTGTCGGTTCTCTTCTCTGTCAGACACAGACAGACAGACAGACAGACAGACAGACAGACACACACACACACACACACATACACACACACACACACGCACGCACACACACGCACGCACGCACGCACGCACACACACACACACACGCACGCACAACAAGACAGGAGCATTAGGACTCCTCTCTCTGTACCGTACAATATCTAAAAGAAAATAACTCTAGTGGAAACAGTAAGCAGCCATGGTGAGGCACCATGCTTACCCCAGCTGTGGGGCAACGGGCCCAGGGGGTCAAACTCTTTATTGGCGGTGGGGGGTTGCTGCTGGTCTTGGAGCTGCAATAAACAGAGCCAAGGAGGAGTGAAAGATTAGTGGAGTGTGTCAAATAACACTTCCAAGTTAAGCTGAATTATCTTGAAATCCCAGTATTGGTTTCAGTCAAACACGCAACCTGGGGGGCTGCTGCGGTGCAGGAGGTAGAGTCGGCGTCTAATGGTCGCAAGGTTGGCAGATCAGCGGTTCGTGGGCAAGACACTGAACCCCAAATTGCTCCCAATGAGCAGGCTGGCACCTTGCATGGTAGCTTGCCGCCATTGGTGTGTGAATGGGTGAATGAGAGAGGGCATTGCAAAGTTCTTTGGAATAAGGCGCTATATACGGTAAGTCAGTCCATTTACCATTTGGAATGGTAAATCACAAGATCTAGATCTGGATCAGCCTATAACTATGGAGCCAGGGGTTTGTTCCTGGTCTGGTCGGGGGGTCGTTGCTCTGCTCACCCCGTAGATGAACCTCTGGTTGAACTGCTGCATGGCTCCCTGTAGCTGGCTGCGTTGGTGCTGCCATTCCTCGTAGTTACGCACCGACTCCTGCGTGGGGCGCTGCCACGTGGTGGTCCTGGTGATGTGGTCTACGAAGTACACCCTGCCCATGGGGTCCACGCGACGCTCCCACCTAGAGGATAGACAACGCTAAGGATTAACCTAGCGACGGAGCTGGAACAGATGGTCAAGAAGTCATTTCTAACACTGTGTCACAGTTGCTTACGATTGGGGTTTACGTTCAAATCAACGCTTGGACAGCTTTTTTACATGGTGTATAGTGTGTTACATGGTGTGTAGTGTGTTACATGGTGTATAGTGTGTTACATGGTGTGTAGTGTGTTACATGGTGTGTAGTGTGTTACATGGTGTGTAATGTGTTACATGGTGTATAGTGTGTTACCCGCTAGGGAGACTGTCAGGCCTGTCCCAGGTAGTCCTCTTCTCGATGTGATCCACGAAATACATACGGCCGTTCTGGTCCACTCTCTGCTCCCATCTGCACACACGACACACACCAGACTAGAGTCAACTAAAGTAGCAATATGGATCAGTAGAACTAGTAAAGAATGTCAACTAAAAAGGTTCTAACGGTCATTTGGAGGGCTGCAATTGCATAGTTGTCTAGACTAGTTGTCTAAAGAAAACTAAAGTCCACATTCATTATGTAATCTATATAGTGCCTCCGTCAAGTAGGAGAGACATTCTCCAGTTCCAGGTATTACCGTAGCTGTAGAGAGCTTGTTGTAACGGTTACATTCGAGCGTCAACAGAACAGTTATTCATAGCAAACATTTAAAAACCTACGTAACACGTTCAGTAGGGCTGGGACGACGCGTCGACATAGTCGACGTAATCGACTACGTCAATACGTCGACTTGCGTAATGTGCGTCGGTGCGTCGCAAATAAACAACATGGCTGCGACCAGTGGAAACATGGAGGAGGCTACTAGCTAATGTTACACAAGCAATGTAGCTCACCACAGTTTGTATGTCTTGTCTTCTGGTGTTAGTAACGTTAGCTATGTAGCTGGCTAGCTACGGTAGCCTATTGTCATTGTGGTGCTCGCACCTACGTTATCTAGCTCGTAGCTCGCATGCTACGTTAGCATCAATTTAGCTAATCATAACATAGCAGCATTTCTAACTGCAATAGCGGCACTGCGCCAACGTGGTGGCGGGGGCGCTGTTTTGCAAATAAGTTAGCTTTCGTTTTTGCTAGTGAAATAATTGATAGTATGTTGACTGCTCAAGGAGAATACATATTTGAAAGTACAGAATGCCTGAGAGCCTTATATTGCATTATATTATTTTGAATGGTCATCTGGTGCCTGAATATTGTGTTTTCCTTTACATAAATAATGACATTTCCACCATAAATTGATGCAGAAAGGGCACAAATTGGTGCATATCAATTCACCAGAATGCAAGAAATTAAGTGTTTGATGTTTAAGCACCCCCAGACAGCCCCGCTTCATGGGCCCCCCCGATGTCAAACACCACTGGTACCACCTCCGCCTCATTTTGAGCCAGGAAAAACCCTGATGGCCATGTTGGCATTCAAGTTGGCTAAACATAGCAGTGATTGGGCCTGTGTCTGGGGCTGTTTGACAGAGGCAGTTACAGTAGTAGTAGTAGCAGGTCGCCGAATAAAAGGTGTCTGTGTTTAATTGCAGGCCCACAGACAGCCCCCATACATCAGCTGATAATTTAAAGGGGCGGCCGTCTGAGTAATGTGCATGTCACACGCTGCTTTGTTTTATAAGAGCAGCAGCTATTACCCAGAGTGCTTTATAAAGACACTGTTAAACAGAGAGAGACAATACAGCCATTATTTTGGGGGAAATTAAGTGATACATTACCGGTAATCGAAAAGCAAAAAAAATAATTGTCAGACTAATCGTTAAATTAGTCGTTAGAGTAATCGACTAATCGAAAAAATAATCGCTAGATTAATCGTTAGAAAAATAGTCGTTAGGGACTGCGTAGGAACTGGTGAGCTGCACTAGCCTCTTGCTTACCACAAATCCACAACATGATGACCTTGGCTTTAAGCCAAGCTTCTATGGCGGACGCTGTAAAAAGGCCAGCCCAGTACAGCTCAAATGGCTCCGTAGTGAACTAGGGGAGAGTTAAGTCCTCTTACCCTGGCGGCAGGGGTCCGTTACTCATGACCCTGGGTGTAGCTGGGGCTCCCGCAGGAGGGCCAGCCGGAGGGCCGACTGGGATCCCAGCTGGGAGACTGGCTGAGACTCGGGGGGCTGTTGTTGGGGCTCCGGCGGGGGCCGGGGGGGCTCTAGGTGTCTGGGGGAGCGGGGGTTCTGCTCCTCCTCCTCCTGCTGCTGCCATGTTCTCCTGGGGGGGGTCCGACGCCGCGCTGGCAGAGGCCTGGGACAGGGAGGAGCCGTCTGAACCTGGAGCCTCGCTCACCTCACTAGGGGACGGGCTACTAGAGGAGGCTGGAGGAGACGGACAGGGACCGTGTCAATACGAGAACTGTTGGTATTTAACTCAGGGTGAATAGAGTCGCCTAAGTTGTCAAGACTCTAGAGTCTAAAAGGGTGACTTTATTCAACCAAAAAGCATAAATGATGACGCTTCGTTTCGCGGCCATTTTGTTTAGGTAAATACCACACAAAACACTTGACACTCTAGGTGGTGAGTGCTCTGGAATGATTTGGCAGTGAGTGAATTAAACTGTGCATGAAGAGTAGTAGTAGTCCACTGTCCATGAGAACATTGCTTTAGACTTACCATCAAAGCATCAATACAAACCAGGAAGGTTTTTCTATTGTATTGAAAGATACTCTTAACTCTATAATATGATGGTATTTCTATGGATTATTTTAGGTTTTTACAGCACTCTGGTAATTCTACGGTATCCTGTAGTATTGTATGCTATTTTCTATGCTATCCTACAGTATTCTGCCTACCTGGTGAGGCTGTGGGTCTGCGGGGGGTGGGAGGAGGGGGGCGGGCGGGTCTAGGCGGGCGTGATGCCTTTGAGCCCCCTGGAGACGGGGCGGGAGACCCCGTGCCGTTGACAGTGTGGCCGTTAGGGACGATGACCCAGTCCTCTGTGGAGTCACTGGAGGGAGACGTATCTCTGCTGGACCTTGGAGACAGGACAGGACGGGGTTAATACCTAGTACCCCTACTCCTCCTCAGCATGATAAACAACAAACTTCATGACAGAATAAAACATTTACTGGACGGAAGGTAGGATTCAAACCGTATGAATATCAACAGCATATAGGACATGCTTATTAAGAGGCAGGCAGAAAAATCGGTTGTACCTGTTGCCACAGTCTCCATTCTGTCTGGCGCTCCCATTCGGAACAGAAGCTGGGAAACAGAGAGGGGAAGATGCCAACGTTCAAGTGTGCCTTAGTAGATGAACTATCAGACCAGAATCTGTCAATAAATCTACCCTCGGCCCTGATAATGGGCAGCATGGAGCCAAGACATTGTTGCTGTTGTTTTTTTTGTGGGGGGGGGTTGTGAAAATGCCACCATAATACAGAGTAGCCCTGGGGGGTATTCCATCAACGTCGATAAAGGAAGAACCAGGCACTCTCACGAGATTTATCAGAATAAGCCTGGATTTTCCTTTAGCGTTGTTGATGGAATTACCCCCCAGGAGTGGCGAGGAGTGGGAGGGGTCGGTACGGCTCCACGGCTCCTCCTCACCGTGCTCTCTCTCTGCCGAGGCGAAGGTCTCTGGGTCCACCTGCATGCCGTCGAGACAGACGGACAGATCTCCTACCACGTCCCTGGGTTCTCTATCTGAACACAGCTGGAGGGTCCTCACCACCTCACTCACTGGAACACACACACAATCATCATCATCATCATCATCATCATCATCATCATCATCATCATGCGGGCGTATCAGTTTTCTGTGAGAATTGTAGAGCAGGAGTTTGTGAATCAAATGAGATGATATCTAGGTCACATGGTCAGTAGCCCACGTAGACTGTGTGTGAAAGGAACCATTGTACTGGCAGTCTGGTCTGGGTAAACCTCTCCACCTGCCTGAGAGTCAAGATGGAGGCTGAGGGAGAGGCTGTAGAGAGGGCTACCTCACAGACAAGCGCACACACACACACACACACACACACACGCACACACGCACACACACGCACACGCCCTGATGCGCTAGCTTGGTCACACATACATTTTATCACACTAAGTTAGGAAACACGCAGAAACTCAACCCTGAACTCACATTTCATCTCGTTGGCCTTGAGAGTGTCACTGATCTCCAGGGTGGCCATGCCCAGCAGGAGGTCAGCCTTCAGGGTCTGGTGGCTCCACACACGGAAGACTAGCTTACTGAAGGGAGTCACAATCCTGGGGGACGGGACGGGACGGACGGACGACACAATAAGTGATTACAGTTCTGGTTTTACACATCTGTGAACAGTGCAGCACCCCTCTGATAAGGCAGGGCACAAAGGACCCCAAATCAGCATCCAGGGTTGTCATTAGCAACATTGAAAAAGTACATCACAGAAGCGACACATAAGTCTTTTTTGTTGGAGTTATTACTAAAATAGAGACAGAAGGCTATCTAATCAAACAGTTGTTGATTATTTGAGATATCATTTGACATTTGACTGACAATTATAATTCCAAGTCTAAACCATCCATCCTCTTTACGGATTGAATTGAAATTTAAATTAACACAATTATTTAGTATTACTAATATGACACAAGTGCAAATGCTGATCATGCAGACAGGATTAAACAGGCACGGTTGTCCTGTTCTTCAACCAGACAGACAGACAGACAGACAGACAGGCAGACAGGCAGACAGACAGACAGACAGACAGACAGGGGTCAGTAAGAGCAAAAATATGTGAAATGGTTAAACTCCAAAGTTGCAATGGTCCTGAGTATGAGAACTACCGTAGGTACTGGGTAGTCCTACTAGTTACTGCTTTTTATAAATGCAAAGCATAATGCCATTATTACTGCAGCCTTTACTTACACTGTAACTGCCTGCTTCCACTTGGGGCTGTGGGTGTTGTTGCATTTCTCTGTCTTCTTGGACTGTCCATCCACGGCCACCTCCACGTACGGACTCGGGCCAAACCAGTTCTTCTTGTTCTCTTTCAGTTTGGCCGACAGCACTGGACACACACAGAGATGACAGTCATGGTTATTTTTGACATAAGTTCTCTGTTGTTGCATCGCTTCCTTATCCAAGAATGAATGAAGTTATTGTGGCTTACTAGACCTACTTCTTTCCTTGTCATGGGTCTAATGAAAAGGCATATCGCTGAACCTTTGGCTACTCACGTTATGAGAACATCTGACAAGAACTCACCAGTGACTTGTAGTTGCGCCTTCATGGTGCAGCCATCAACACTGCAGCCTGGTCTGGCTACACAGGTCCTGCAATTGCAACGTACGTCACGTCACGTCAGAAACATTAGGGCACCGTGGCAACCGCAGCAAACATAACATGACCTCATGTCAACAACATCAGATCACTACTATTTCACATTGTTACAGATGCCCTAGTTTACATAACATTTATCCTCCTTCCATGGCCAATGGAATTGTGGTTGAAGTCTAGGGTTAACCATTCTGCAGATTTGGCTCTTCAGAGATTACATCACAATATGAGTAATGAGATTATTGATTGCTGGCAAGCAAGAGACATATACAGAAACGGGGCCAGTCTAAGTCAGAGCATCGATTCAGCGAAGGCCGAAGATGCAGCTTCAGAGTTCCCCTTTTATAGGGGAAGGAAAACATTTCGGGTGACAAACGGCTCAAACAACATGTGGTCATGTGGTCATGTGGTGGGGCCTGTGGAGGTCGTGTGGTGGGGGTACAACACACCAGACAATTACAATAGAGGCGAGGTTTCTGGGAACTACTTGCTACCCCTTTCTCGGGTGCTAGACACCCTCGCTTATCTCTTTTCACCTGCACATGTCTTGCTAAAACATGCTAGACATGTTTGGCTCCATGTCTGACTTTTGTGTCCCCACCCCAACAATAAATCTACTCAGTAACAAAAGCCCTATCAAATGGACTTTAATCAATCGCAATCACAGCACGCCGGCAATATTCCTCTAAACAGTTCTACTTCTGTCAATGTATTTTCTATAACAGATGTTGTTTAGCCTTAGTTGTGTTTAGTTTAGCATACACATACACTACCAGACAGCAACACTAGGGATGCACGATATTATCGGCCCGATATTGGGGAATTAATGTTTATCGGTATCGGTATTTATTATCAAATTTAGCCGATATTTAACCGATAATATGAAGCCGGAAATATTTCTGCTTCCGGTTTCCGGTTTCCGCGCTCTGCTTCCGGTTTCCGCGCTCAGGCACGCAGTTTGTATAGACGAGACACGAGCGAAACATGCCTTCCCCGGTGTGGACATTCTTCACAATTTCTAAGGCAGATATTGCGTTTGCAATTTGCAATACATGTTCAACAAAAGTTCGGAGAGGAGGGCAAAGGTCTACGAGTTACAACACAACGAATCTAATAAGTCACCTGAAGAATCACCATTGCAAGCACGCTGTATGGAAGGAATATCAAGTACTCGTTGTAGCAGAACACGGTAGCCTAGCCGCGAAAAAAAAGCCATTGTGGATTTCATGAACTTACATGTAATGAATATACATGTAAACATACTGTATACTGTCTAAAGCTATGGTTAACATATACATGTAAACATACTGTATACTGTCTAAAGCTATGGTTAACATATACATGTAAACATACTGTATACTGTCTAAAGCTATGGTTAACATATACATGTAAACATGCAGTATACTGTCTAAAGCTATGGTTAACATATACATGTAAACATGCAGTATACTGTCTAAAGCTATGGTTAACATATACATGTAAACATGCAGTATACTGTCTAAAGCTATGGTTAACATATACATGTAAACATGCAGTATACTAGGGGTGTAACGGATCACCTAACTCACGGATCGGATCGTGTCACGGATTTTGAGTCACGGATCGGATCATTTTTCGGATCAACACAAAACATATATATTTTTTAATAAAAACAACATTTTCCTTGAATTCTGTAAAAACACCACTTTTAATGTGTGAAACAAAAAAACAACATTCAAGATGTCAAAACTGATATATATATCACATATATATATAACATCTATATATAACAACATATATATAACATCACTGCTGCAAAGTAACAGAGTACTTTTTTTGTGTGTTTACACAATCACCCAGGCTGCTTAGCGGGTGATATGACGTGATATAATTGGGACAGAGATGAGTGAATGAATGTTGTTGTCAACTCAGTACACATGCAGAGAGTGAGAATAAAGCGCACATGATTGTTTTTCTACCGGTTACATTTGAATGAATGAATGGTCTTTATTGTCATTGCTACAGTACAGGTACCAAACAACGAAATTTAGGAGGGGTGGCTCCCCTGGTGTTAGGAAAGAAAAAAAAGAAAAAAAAAAACGATTTTGCTATTGATCCGCGGTACACATGCGTTCCGAACCGTGGAGGGCGATCCGAACGGATCACGGATTATCCGTGATCCGTTACACCCCTACAGTATACTGTCTAAAGCTATGGTTAACATATACATGTAAACATACAGTATACTGTCTAAAGCTATGGTTAACATATACATGATGTAAACATACAGTCTACTGTCTAAAGCTATGGTTAACATATACATGTAAACATGCAGTATACTGTCTAAAGCTATGGTTAACATATACATGTAAACATGCAGTATACTGTCTAAAGCTATGGTTAACATATACATGTAAACATACAGTATACTGTCTAAAGCTACGGTTAACATAAGATCTTTATGAACTTTGGCTAAAAAAAGCATTGTGCACTGTCTATAACAGATTCTGTTTGTTAGAGGAAATAATAAATGAACATTTGAAGAGTCAGAAGTGTTCTCTTTGTTGTGTTAACAATAGTGATGTAAGTTAGATTTGGTGAGATCACTATGGAATATTAAATCATCAATCTTTGCTCACTACATAGCCTTTCTTACCTTCAGGTGTGCATGAACTACAGGTTATCAACTGTGAAATAATATCTGAATGGTCTTTATTGTCATTGATATAGTACAGGTACCAAACAACGAAATTTTGGAGGGGGGCTCCCCTGGTATAGGAAAGAAAAAATAAAATAATAATAATAATATCGGTATCGGTTATCGGCCACGAGAAGCGGGTAAATATCGGTATCGGTATCGGTTGGAAAAAATGCATATCGTGCATCCCTAAGCAACACCTCATATAAAGTGAACTAATCACATCAAGCTGTTACTATTCCATTATACATTAATGCAATACACTGTGGCTTTATTATGGCTGCTTGTACTACAGACCCCAGGACACTGCATGAACCACTGGCGCTCTAGAATAAGTCATGAACGCAGCGAAAGTTAAATCCTCCCTGGATTGTACATCATGACGTAGCCTAATCCCCCCGGAAAACACTCTGGAGGTCTTACAACCTGATGTGTTGTTCCCTAGGTTAGCTGCAAACACGTGATCAAATTAAACACAGCCTGGGTCCTCTGGTAGAATGATAATGGGATCTATTAGGCCTAGGGCCTATATGGTATTATTCTTTTGAGGATATTCTGTTCAGTTTCCAACTGCTTTGATGGATGGGCAAATGCAGATGGTGGGGGTACATAACATACTATCTAGTCACTGACTTGAGCAAAGTGAACTGCGTTGGTCATAATGCCCTCTACCAATTAACTTTTCTCCACTGCCTATTGTCTAAAAGTCAGCCGATGATCAACCACTGTGTCGATCTCTGACACTAGACTAGAGAGTACTGGAGGAATCATAACTAGGGGAAACATTCACACAGCTTGGAAGATGAAATCTAACGCATAACGCTCTACTATTAACTGCCATCTGTGATATGAAAAGGGGATCCCTGTAGTAGTTTGAGATGTTGATAAGAAATCAGTGCAGTCAACATGGAATCAGATCTAATCAGATAGGAGACAGCACGAGTATGGTCATAACAGTATGGATTAACTCACCTTACCTCTGTTTGAGAACATGTTGTCGAGGGACTAAAGGTCAGGGACACTAGATCTAAGCTCTCTCTCTCTCTAAATAAGTGATTTTAACCCAGTGCCCTGCGTTGCTTTCACACCTGTCTAACCTGCTGCACCCACCCTTCAAGCCACTGACTGAAGTAGCTATTTCAGGCTGCCACCAAAGCCCTTCCATTACTGCAGATCATTGTCTTACATAATGGCTTTGACATATAGGCTGACTACTCCATAGGCAGGTTACTGTGTAGCTCCACACAGCCATGGGCATTTAGAGGAATCCAGATGGAACCTGGGGAATCAAACGGGACCAAGACATCTAGACACGTCTTCAATAACACCACCCTGGCCTGGGCTGTCAACATAGGCCACAGCTCATCCAACAGAACCACCCAGCTTTAGCTTTAGGTACTATGTTGTTTAAGGCCTTTTCAGGCTATGACGTGTTCGCTGTGTATCTATTTCGAAACATTACACAAAAACAATCAAAGATGAATAATGCCAGTGTCACGAAGACATGTAAAAGCTGTGTGTAAAGTGTCTGTCTGTCTGTCTGTCTGTCTGTAGCTGCTCTGCGGGCTAGCTGTCCATGTTGTTGTCCCTCACACAGGCTAAGTTAGCCAGCTAGCATAGCCACGGATATGTTGATATCGGACAACTCAGGAATAATACATGAAATAGCCTAGCTGCGTTGATCTTACCCGTGTCTGAGGTATGTAAATGTCTCTCTGGATGTCTTCTCTCACGTCCAGTGAGGCATGTGGACGGTAGAGGAGGATAGAGAGAAGCTAGGAGGTTGTTTGACAGCTAGCTGACTGACCTGTAGAGGCTGAGCTTCACATCCGCCAGCAGTATGAGTAGAGCTCCGCCCTCCACTTCCGGTGTATGGAAATGAGGATATTTTCTAAATAAAAGCGTCGACATTAAACTTATTAATATGGCCAAATGAACCACAAAAAAAACTTTTCAATCCAAAAAGGAAAAATTGCAAGCAAAAAAAAGTATTTTGAACAAAATTACTTTTCTCAGGCTGTCATTTTGGGACATTACTACTAGAGGGTAACACCATTTAATTTGTGTCTTTTTTGTCAAGAGCAAAACTTTTGATTCTGAGACAAACAATGACTACAAAAATGTAAGAGGCCCAAAAAAATGGTATCAAATCAAATATTACACCGCTGTAAAAGTTTTGAATTTTGAAGAAAGAATATTTGCTCTTTTTGGGGGGGTTGCAAATTATTGGTCTTCCTTTTCAAAATAAGAGCATGAGCTGAAACGGGTCCTGATTCGGATTTTAACGGTTCTCGCGGTTAGTATCATTAGCGAGAGGAACACCGTAGCAACAGGCAAACTGTGTTTAGCTGTCTCCCAGGATCCTGACCAATTTCCACCGCTGCACCATTGAGAGCATCCTCACCAACTGCATCACAGTGTGGACATGGCAACTCAACTGCAATGTGTACGAACGGAAGACCCTGCAACGGGTGGTGAAAACCGTCCAGCCAGCGTATCATTGGCACTCCCTTCCATTGAGTCCCTCCAAGACACCTCGCACAAACATAAACCTGGATATAATGGTACAGCTACATGAACACAGTGTCTCTGGACAGCTGCACACACTACCAGCTCAGACCAGCATCACTACAGAACCAAGGAGACACAGGACAGAGCATCATTTGGTTGTTTATTGGCCCATTCTGGTATTCTTTTGTGTTGAATCTTTACACAGTAGAACAATGAAAGGATGTTCAGATGAGATGTTGCCTTGTATGAACATTTAAAAATGACTAACAGAAAAAAGTCTGTGCAATTTAGTAAAGAGCCGGACGAGGGAGGGAGGGAGGGATGGTTGACCACTTCAACAAACAGGCTGTTGAGGGAAATGAGACCAATACATTCACACCTAACACCAGACAGCCAGTTCTTATTCCACAACACCAAACACTCGTTTATTTCCTCTTTTTACACTTCCCTGCCTGCTGACACCAAGTATTGGAAAGTTGTCTGAGGTTATCTATGCCAAGGCTGAGATGGCTAAAAAGGTCAGGTTCAACAGAGGGGAGGTGGAGGAGAGGATTGTGGATATCTACGTCAGTGCAGACACCCCCGGACTCCAGGACCCCAGCCCTGGGACAGAGGACGCCCCCCCAAAGACCGTAGCAAGTGATCAGCTGTCAGGTACGGAGACCTCAGAGAAGAGACTCCTCAGAGCTGCTGCAGTGTGTCTGGGGCTGCTGTGTGTTCTCCTACTGGCTGGGATCATAGGTCTGAGTGTCCATTCAGACCCCACCAGAGACCAGTTACAGACCAGTTACAACAACCTGACTGAAGAGAGAGACCAGTTACAGACCAGTAACAACAACCTGACTGAAGAGAGAGACCAGTTACAGACCAGTTACAACAACCTGACTGAAGAGAGACACCAGTTACAGACCAGTTACAACAACCTGACTGAAGAGAGAAACCAGTTACAGACCAGTAACCTCCACCTGACTTAAGAGAGAGAGCAGGTACAGACCAGTAACAATGCCCTAACTAAAGAGAGAGACCAGTTACAGACCAGTTACAACAACCTGACTAAAGAGAGAGACGACTTTCAGAGGAAACTGAAAACTTGTTTTACAGGAGGATGGAGGACGTTTGGCTCCAGCTGCTACTATCTCTCCACTGAGACTGAAACCTGGGATGAGAGCAGACAGGACTGCAGAGACAGAGGAGCAGACCTGGTGATCATCAACAGCAGAGAGGAAGAGGACTTTATCATTGATTTGAGGGAGACTGTCTGGATTGGTCTGACTGACAGAGACACAGAGGGGACCTGGAAATGGGTGGATGGCACACCTCTGACCACAGCGTACTGGGCTAACAGACAACCAAACAATCATGACGGGACCCAGGACTGTGTGAATGTATATAACACCTAACACCAGACAGCCAGTTCTCATTCCACAACACCAAACACTCGTTTATTTCCTCTTTGCACACTTCCCTGCCTGCTGACACCAACAGTATAAATGCAGTTGTCTGTCTGGCACACATGATAACACAGCTACATAGACGAAGAGACTATAGAGTAGTGTTGAGGTAACGTCAGAACAAAAAGTATTGGAAAGTTGTCTGAGGTTATCTATGCCAAGGCTGAGATGGCTAAAAAGATCAGGTTCGATGGAGGAGAGTTGGAGGAGAGGGTTGAGGATATCTTCTACATCAGTGCAGATACCTCCGGACTCCTAGAACCCAGCCCGGGGACAGAGGACGCCCCCCCAAAGACCGTAGCAAGTGATCATCTGTCAGGTACTGAGACTTCAGAGAAGAGACTCCTCAGAGCTGCTGCAGTGTGTCTGGGTGTAGGTCTGAGTGTCCAATCTGACTCCACCAGAGACCAGTTACAGACCAGTTACAACAACCTGACTGAAGAGAGAGACCAGTTACAGACCAGTAACAACAACCTGACTGAAGAGAGAGACCAGTTACAGACCAGTTACAACAACCTGACTGAAGAGAGAGACCAGTTACAGACCAGTAACCTCCACCTGACTGAAGAGAGAGAGCAGGTACAGACCAGTAACAATGCCATAACTAAAGAGAGAGACCAGTTACAGACCAGTTACAACCACCTGACTGAAGAGAGAGACCAGTTACAGACCAGTTACAACAACCTGACTAAAGAGAGAGACCAGTTACAGACCAGTAACAACAACCTGACTGAAGAGAGAGAAGACTTTCAGAGGAAACTGAAAACTTGTTTTACAGGAGGATGGAGGACGTTTGGCTCCAGCTGCTACTATCTCTCCACTGAGACTGAAACCTGGGATGAGAGCAGACAGGACTGCAGAGACAGAGGAGCAGACCTGGTGATCATCAACAGCAGAGAGGAAGAGGACTTTATCATTGATTTGAGGGAGACTGTCTGGATTGGTCTGACTGACAGAGACACAGAGGGGACCTGGAAATGGGTGGATGGCACACCTCTGACCACAGCGTACTGGGCTAACAGACAACCAAACAATCATGACGGGACCCAGGACTGTGTGAATGTATATAGATAGATAGATAGATAGACTTTATTTGTCATTGCTACAGTACAGGTACCAAACAACGAAATTTAGGAGGGGAGGCTCCCCTGGTGTTTAGGAGAGGAAAAAGAAACACATTTTGGAAAAAAGCATAGATGCATAAAATCACAAGAAGGTAAGGAGCTGGTTTACATCAATAGAGGCTATGTACACAATCCACTGTACTATACTGCACAGATAGTCAACTAGGGTTGTCATATTTCACAAGAAAGTATTTTTTCACATTATTTTAAAGTGTCACAGTTTGCAGGCTTGAAAATGTACATGTTTGTGCCTCAGCACTAGCTGCCATACAATCCGTCCGGACTGTCCTGGGCCCAGAACTTAGGCCTTTTCTGTGTTCAGGGCCTTGACGGCCCTGTGGTAGAAGCTGTCCTTCAGTCTGTTTGTCTTAGCGGCCGGGGTCCTGTACCTCCTGTTCGAGGGCAGCTTGACAAAGTGTTCGTGCCCAGGGTGGGTCGGGTCCTTGGAGATCTTGGAGGCCCTCCTGAGACAGCGTGTTTTGTACAGCTCCTCCAGAGAGGGGAGGGGGGCGCCGGTGATCCTCTGTGCTGTTCTCACGACTCTCTGTAGATCGCTTCTCTCCGCTGCCGTGCAGCTGTGGTACCAGTTGGAGATGCCGAAGGTGAGGATACTCTCCACTGCGCCGTGGTAGAAGGCCACCAGCATCTCCTTCTTTACAATCTTAACAATCAATGGAATGACTACAGATGTGAATATTACCAGAAGTGGATCTGTGAGAAAGTGGTTTATTGATAATAGCAATAACATTCATATGTGACAGTTTCACAAAACTCTGTTATCTCTGTCTCTCTGTCTCTCTCTCTCTCTCTCTCTCTCTCTCTCTCTCTCTCTCTCTCTCTCTCTCTCTCTCTCTGCCATGTTTTTGCTTGATGTGCACGTTTAATACCTGTCTCTGGGTTACTGCAACAGCTGTGTCTCAGGTGGGGGGGAGGGGCTTGGGGCAGGGGGGCGGGTTCTGTTGGGGTGTTTATTTCGGGGCCCAGGTATTCTTTTAGGCAGAGGTCCAAATATTGACTGTTGAACTTTATTGGGTCAGGGCAAGTTGTTCATATGGATTAGGAGCAGGAACCAGATTGGGGGTAGTGGGTGTCCTGACCCAGAGTTACTGTTCAGGGGGTTTGTCTCTGGGTGACATAGGTAGAGTATACCATTACCTACTACATCCTGTTTTACCATATAAGGGCTTTTCAGAATGTTTGGTGTCTGGGTGGGGCTGTGTACCTTTGATGAGGAGGGGTTGAATGATTGTATGTGAAACATGCGAGTGGGGTTCAGGATAATATCGTACTGGTCTTGATGTGTGTACTGTATAGCGATGGATTGTTGTTTTGTGATGTGTTTTTATTAGTGGAGGCTGGTGGAGGTAGAAATCGGAGGACTGGCTCATTGGAATGCATGGAATAGAATGATGAATGAGAATGGCATATTCCTCACATGCTGTATAGACCATTCCTCATTCCATTCCGTGCAGTATGAATGATGAATGAATGAATGGTCTTTATTGTCATTAATACAGTACAGGTACCATACAACAACATTTAGGAGGGGGGGCTCCCCTGGTGCTAGGAAAAAAGACTAAAAACAAGAGAGCCAAGGATAAAAACAAAAAAGAGAAAAGAGCTGGTTTACATAAATAAGGCTATGTACACTATCTACTATACTATACTACTATACTATACAATAAAAACACTGTGCTGTACACTATGCTATGCTATAAATATCCTAACTTTTCCCTATATCTGAACCTTATGTACACAAGGGTTGTCATATTGCACATAGTATTATTGCACATTCATTAAAGTGTCGCAGTTAGCAGGTTTAGAATGTTCACAGTTGTATTACAATATTGCACTTATGTTTACAATCTAGTAGCTGCCATCAAATTGTCTAGATTGTCCAGGGCCTAGAACCTAGGTCTTTGCTGTGTTCAGGGCCTGAATGGCCCTAGGGTAGAAGCTGAGCTTCAGTCTGTTTGTTCGTGCGAACATGGTCCTGTACCGCCTGCCTGAGCGCAGCCGAACAAAGTGAACAAATGAGCCAGTCCTGTATTTGTCTTCTTTATTGCTTGACCCAAACATACGTATCATTGGCACTCCCTTCCATCGAGTCCCTCCAGGCAACCCGGTGTCGACGGAGGGCGGCAAACATCATCAAAGACACCTCGCACCCAGGGCCGGTCCTAGGCATAGGCGAACTAGGCGGTCGCCTAGGGCGCCAAATGCCCCAAATGCCCCCCCCCCCCCCCACAAAAAAAATGCTCTATGATTTTCATGTCTCTATGAAAATATGTCTCAGCCTACTGTCTATTTTGTCTTGAAACCATTGTTGTCCATATTTTTACTGTTGAATGTGTGGGTGGTGCTGAGGCAGTACTGGTGGCTTTTAGTCCTTGGGCCAAACCATTTTTCATTACCAAATTCTGGGCAAATCCTAGATGTGATTTTCTTATTCCTATACATCCCTAGATTATGTTTTGATATGATAGACCTTTTGGATTGGCAGCTTATTAGTAGTTATCACCTCGTAAAGGTACGGAGTGCTTTTTTCAAAACCGGAGTTTTGCCTAGAAAAGTCCCCTGCCATATCCTGCTCCCCTTCGCATGATTCGCGCCTAGCTGTGCTGTGATTGTGATAGAGACATGAGCCCTTTCATGTTCTTTATGCGCCTGAGTCTCCTAAACACGTAGAGACCAACCCCGAGCCGATCAATGATTCCTACGATGAGCTATGGTAACTTTACCGCACCTACCCCCTACCGATGAATGCCTAATTTTTGCGGTTTTCCGGAGGTATTGTGCGGTAGGTGCGGGAAAGTTACCATAGCTTAGCGTAGGAAGCTCTGATCGACTCGGGGTTGGTCTCTACTTGTTCAGGAGACCCAGGCGCATAAAGCTAACCTGGCTCATGTCTCTATCACAAGCACAGCCCGAGCTATGCGCGACTGACGCGAAGGGGAGCAGAATATGGCCGGGGACTTTTTGATGGGTAAAACATTTTACCTAATAGATATCACCATGAGACTTCCCCAGTTGATTACTTACATTGAGACAATAATTTTTTGTATTACAAGTTTTCAGAAATGTTCTGTTTAAATATGCAAATGATGTATTATCTACTTAAAATATGAGTTAATTTGCATATCTTTAAAGAACATTTGGACCACAGATTGGATAAAGACAGTAATTAATTACTATACATCCCTAGATTATTATTTGATGTGATAGACCTTGTTGGACCTTGTAGTTAGTAGTTTAATACCTTATCCCCTCTTAAAGTATGGACTGCTGTCATTTAAAATGTGTGTTAGCCTACGTTCTGTACGGGAGTGGACCCGAATGCAGGACACTGAGGCGGAGGCAGATGAACAGTTACATTTATTTAGCCCACAAGGCAGTGAAAGCTGTAGGTGTATGGAGTCCGGTGGTAGGTGTGGTCCAAAATTGGGAGATGTTTTCTGATTTCTGCCGCCCTCAACAAAGTTCTCCATAAGTCCAGGTTTTGGGGTGACACCAGGTTTGAGTTGGAGTCATCATCAGAGCAGTGGATGATGCTGTCCATCATCAGAGCAGTGGATGATGCTGTCCATGATCAGAGCAGTGGGTGATGCTGTCCATGATCAGAGCAGTGGGTGATGCTGTCCATGATCAGAGCAGTGGATGATGCTGTCCATGACAGAGCAGTGGATGATGCTGTCCATGATCAGAGCAGTGGATGATGCTGTCCATGATCAGAGCAGTGGATGATGCTGTCCATGACAGAGCAGTGGATGATGCTGTCCATGATCAGAGCAGTGGATGATGCTGTCCATCATCAGAGCAGTGGATGATGCTGTCCATGATCAGAGCAGTGGATGATGCTGTCCATCATCAGAGCAGTGGATGATGCTGTCCATCATCAGAGCAGTGGATGATGCTGTCCATGCCACTTTCTTGGCAGGTTGCTGCTGCATTCACCTGAAGTTGGATCCATCATTAGACTTACACTTACTGCTGATGATGTGGGTCTCTGAAATAGAGGAATACATCTAGTTTGACATTAAATTACCAACCTTATTCTAAACAAAAATATTGTCAGGGTGCAGTAATTGGGGCAGATCTCATTACAACTTAGAGGGGCTACAAACAAGGAATCTTCTGTAAATTTAATGTAAATTAAGTTACATTAATATTACTACAATATAAAACCCTGTCTCAAGCCTGGGTACACAACAGGCTACTTTGCTAGTTTAGCTAGCGAACTAAAGTGTTATTAACTATAAATAATAATAATGCATTTTATTTGTATTGCACTTTTCATTCAAAAGAATCTCAGAGTGCTACAGAGTAAAAAAAACTAAAATATAATAAGTTAAAAACATAGTAAAACAACTCAAAATAAATCACAAAAATGAACACAGTTCAACAGTCAAAGGCCTGTCTTAAAAGAGTCCAGGCTCTGTACTGCCCATAGCTGGCTAGGAAGGCTGTTCCACAGGCTCTGTACTGCCCTTAGCTGGCTAGGAAGGCTGTTGCACAGGCTCTGTACTGCCCTTAGCTGGCTAGGAAGGCTGTTCCACAGGCTCTGTACTGCCCTTAGCTGGCTAGGAAGGCTGTTCCACAGGCTCTGTACTGCCCTTAGCTGGCTAGGAAGGCTGTTGCACAGGCTCTGTACTGCCCTTAGCTGGCTAGGAAGGCTGTTCCACAGGCACGGCGGAGCCGAACAGAAGGCTCGGTCCCCCATGGTGCGGAGCCTGGTATTGGGGACCTGGAGGAGCAAACTGTTTGAAGACCTGAGGGTGCGGGTGGAGGTTTGTGGAGTGATGAGTTCTTGTAGATTGGGAGGTGCGTGTCCGTTGATGCATTTGTGGGTGAGAAGAAGGACTTTGTAGTCAACCCTGAATGAGACAGGGAGCCAGTGTAGTGAGTGTAGAACAGGGGTTATGTGCTTGTATTTGTGGACTCTCATCAGGATCCTGGGAGCGCTGTTCTGGATGTATGGCAGCTTCTGTATGCTTTTGCCAGGAATCCCGATGAAGAGCGGATTGCAGTAGTCAAAGGCATGGACAAGTTCTCTGCATCTGACAGGGTTAGAGTGGGACGGAGTTTGGAAATATTTCTGAGATGATAGAAGGAGGTTTTGCACAGGTGTTTTATATGGTCACTGAAGGTCAGGTGAGGGTCAAACCTAACCCCCAGATTTGAAACTGAGGAGGAGAAGAGGATGACTTGACCCTCGAAGGTGAGCTGTGATATGGGCGAAGACTGAACCTGGTGTGGGGTGCCAACAAGACGAGCTTCGGATTTGTTACTGTTTAACTGAAGGAAGTTGTTGTTCATCCATGCCTTTATCTCCTCAAGACAGGTGGTGAGACATGACATGGCTGCAGAGGGGCTTGGGGTAGTTTTAATGTAGAGCTGTGTGTCATCAGCATAACAATGGAAAGACATCCCATATCTGGTGATGACACGACCGAGGGGGAGCATGTAGGTGATGAAGAGGATGGGGCCGAGAACCGACCCCTGTGGAACACCACAGGTAACAGGGAGAAGTCTGGACTTGCATCCTCCATCCTTCAGTCCTGCCAGAGAGATAGGACTGAAACCACTTCAGTACAGAGTCTGAGAGTCCAATGGTGGTGTGGAGGCGCTCTAGGAGGATAGTGTGATCCACCATGTCAAATGCTGCTGTCAGGTCCAGGAGGATGTCATTAGCAGTTCATTCGTCACCCTTAGCATAGCTGTTTCTGTACTGTGGGCTGAGCGAAAGCCTGACTGAAATCTTTCAAACAGGTTGTTGTGTTTGAGGTGATCCTGGAGTTGGGAAGCAACTTCCTTCACTAGCACCTTGGACAGGAAGGCAAGGTTGGTGTATGACTTGAGCAGAGCAGTGGGAATGGGGTCCAGGGCGCAAGTGCATGATTTCATTCCTCTAAGGATTTCCATAATGTGGCTCTGTTGAACCTCTGTGAAACATGGGAGAGATGGCAAACTCCCAGGCGAGGGGTTGGTAGCAGAGGGAGACAGAGAGGAAGAGCTGGGCATCAGAGAGCGAATGTTGTTGACCTTGGATCTGAAAAAGTCAATGAAGCTGTTACATCGCTGCTCTGTAGCCTCAGTAGTGGGAGATGGTTGTGGCTTCAGGAGATGATTTATGGTAGAAAAAACTAGCTAGCTAGTTATAATAATAATAATAATAATAACTTGCATTTATATAGCACCTTTCAGGGAACCCAAGGTCGCTTCGTTATCTAACCAGTAACCAGCTATACATTACCACTAACTCTAAACTAGCTTGCTAACTTACCTCTAAATATGGATCTGGCTAAGTTAATTTATTTGAGGAGGTAAACACACACTTTATTTGTTTTAAGCACTTTGTTTTAGATTTTTATTCTGGAAAACTATGTAAATTAACGCATATTTTAAGTAGATAATGTATCATTTGTATATTTAAACATACAAATTCAGAAAACAATAAATGTACCCATCCATGGGTTTGACCTTTCATCTGACTCCGCCTCAGTGTCCTGCATTCGTGTCCACAAGTCCCCTGCCATATTTTGCTCCCCTTCACGTCAGTCGCGCATAGCTCGGGCTGTGCTTGCGATAGAGACATGCCAGGTTAGCTTTATGCGCCTGGGTCTCCTGAACACGTAGAGACCAACCCCGAGTCGATCAGAGCTTCCTACGCTGAGCTATGGTAACTTTCCCGCACCTACCGCACAATACCTCCGGAAAACCGCAAAAATTAGGCATTCATCGGTAGGGGGTAGGTGCGGTAAAGTTACCATAGCTCATCGTAGGAATCATTGATCGACTCGGGGTTGGTCTCTACGTGTTTAGGAGACTCAGGCGCATAAAGAACATGAAAAGCCTCATGTCTCTATCAAAACCACACCACAGCTAGGCGCGAATCATACGAAGGGGAGCAAGATATGGCAGGGGACTTTTCTAGGCAAAACTCCGGTTTTGAAAAAAGCACTCCGTACCTTTACGAGGTGATAACTACTAATAAGCTGCTGTAGAATATTCAAAAGGTCTATCATATCAAAACATAATCTAGGGATGTATAGGAATAAGAAAATCACATCTAGGATTTGCCCAGAATTTGGTAATGAAATTTTCAATTTGGGGGTTTGGCCCAAGGACTATTAATGTGGTGGTGGTGGCGCCCCTTTTGGGGGGGGCATCAAATCATACTCTCGCCTAGGGCACCCAAATGCCTAGGACCGGCCCTGCTCGCACCCCAACCACAGACTGTTGGACCCCCTGACAATGAATGGGGCAATACAAGTGAACGGTAGATTTAGCTAAGCAAGTAAGCAACCCCTGATTCCCGGGCGAGGTAGCTGTTCAATCATTCCCCAGCATCTCCAAAGTGTTTGCTTTTTCAGTGCTTTCACACCGAATGCATACAATAGGATTTATCACAATCTATGCTTGATTCAGTTGCTGACTACTGATAGGCTGTTACGGGTAGCTAATGTATTTGGACCCAGGTGCAGAGCAGAACAGAGTAGACCGATGCAGGAGTATGATTCAAAAATAAAGGTACTCTTTATTTGAGCAAACGGGAATAATAATAACCGCACAGTAAGCGATTAAACAAAAGTGGAGAAAGCAAGTCTCCGATGAATGCTTAAATAATAATAGAAAACAAAAACAACGTATAGTGAACAACCGACAAAGAGAGAAGACACAGAGGGCTATAAATAGCCACAGCCAAAACAAAACACACCAGGTAACAATCACAGTAATTAGGACAGACAAAAATGCATACATAAACACCAGAGGGCGCCAAAGGGTCCCTCAACAATAAGAGCGACCCCCCAAACCTTACAATAGGCCAAGTGGTAAGTGGCCAAGTGGTAAGGTGTTGTTCTTGTAAACCAAAGATCAAATCCCATCCGTGGTAGGACACTTGTAGTTTGGACAACAAGTCTGACAGGTTCAAAGCTTTCGAAGAAGAACACAATATTGCATTTTCACTATAAGAATGTTTCAGAGGACAAAGGAATACACAGGGGATGTAACTCTGTGGTCTCATGTGACAACTTTCCCCAGCATAAATAGACATACAACATGTTCAAAGCAACATTGTGATATTGTGTAATCAGCTCTGATAATAGTATTAAATGTTACTGTAAATTGATTATTATTATTATTATTATTATTATTATTATTATTATTATAGTTTAGAGCAGCAGACATAAGACAGGTGTGTGTGTGTGTGTGTGTGTGTGTGTGTGTGTGTGTGTGTGTGTGTATGTGTGTGTCTACTAACACACTACAAGCCTACTGTATGAGACAGTATACACACACACACACACACACACACACACACACACACACACACACACACACACACACACATTACTTCGTACAGTGTTGTGAATTTAGTGTGGTGTTATGAACTGCATTGGCAACAAGGACAGTAGACAGGGAGACAGACAACACAATAAGCCAGTAATTTATTATGTAATTGCAATGAGGAAATTAGTTTGGAAGGAAAGAACAAAGGAAAGAAAAAAAGAAAGAAGGCAGGAAGGAAGGAATGAAGATGGAAGATGGTTAGAAATTATGAAAGAAAGACAGAGAATGGCAGCACACCACCTGACATTATGTTACGACTTAAAACAATAAGCAGGTTATCTGCAGCATTCCATTCCATTTCTATTCCAAGTAAAGTGGTCGTGCCACTTAATGAATATGTGCTCTGCCAGCATTAGTGAGACAACATACCACCATCAACATCTCCAAAGTCCACAGAAAACGTTTATAAATGTCCAATCCAATCTTTGAATCGGGCCCTATTTGCATTGTAAAACTGCCATTAGGTAAATAATGACATGAATGTTGTAGGAATTGGCAGAACAATAGACTCTGCACCGGCAATTATGCGCGCAGCAGGTAGCTATTCTTGAAGGTGTGAAAAAGGAGTGTCAGTGTGAGGGCTATGGAGGGCTGCAGCTAGCTGTGGACAGATCCTCAAGGTGGCAGCAGAATAAAGGCCTACAGTACCTTGCTTGACTACACTGAAGTATTATTCTTTATTTATTTTTATCAGTCCACTGTGGAAGTAAAACAATGGGATTTCGTAATATTTTGTGAAAAACTGTTTGTTAATGGAATATTGCAACAAAAAAAAAGAATCCTAACTGAAAATGCATTGGAGGCCATGCATACATTATTAAATAAATGAATCGGCCTCATATTGTGTTTAAATGGATACACTTTTCGCAACACTTCTCAAATTCTGACCATGATTACCGTACATCATATACATGTCATTACTGATTGCATTACTATAGTGGGGGGGCATCAGATAGGAGCATAAAGGGGACAGAGGGTTGGCCAGTCTTGGGGTCAATTCCATTTTAAATTCCGTCAATTCAAGAAGTTAACATTTGACATTTGACTGACAATCTCTTAAATACAATCTCTTAACTCGTTCAATCATTCAATCATTAAATTCGGAGATATTTACATGTAGAATATATTCTCATAATGTCATGAGTAATGGGACTGTTTCAACCTCAGGTGAAGGAAGTGTTGATGTTTTGATGGAATGTTGAGGTGTGAGATCGTGTTTCAGGCGGTGCTATTGGCTGATTGTGTGATGCGAGGCGGTGATTGGCTGTGAGGAGGGGGAGAGGGGAGAACAAATGTGCTGCCAGACCCTCTACCACATGCACTCTGTTCCGAGGGTCGCGGAGTACACTTCACACTTCGAAAGAAAACATAGTTTTGGATGTATAATTCAGCCAGAGGAGTACATATTCCACTAATGTAAGTAGCCTAACCTAATCGACAGATTCAAAACATGTCTCCCTTCCATGTTTAGTATTCGGTTGTACAGTATCTGCACATGTTCTAACGTGTAGCCTATTTCTTGTTTTAATTATGTTTTCTTTTTTTATACTTCTGCAGGAAAAAGTAGCGTAATTCATTTGGGACGGAGTCAGACACTCGATTAAAAGCAATGGTAAGTTTCTAAAATATACAGACTATTTATAATGTGAAGACATGAGCTGTCATGATTGTATCAGGACAAAATGTATTAATTAAGCTTATCAGTTAATTATCATGTTATTGATACGCCGAAGAACACTCCTCGTGTTATCTCACATAATCAACAGCTGTTTGATTAGATAGCCTTCTGTCTCTATTTTAGTAAGAACTCCAACAAAAAAAGACGTATGTGTCTTCTCCAGCTCCTGTGATGTAATTATACTTTACTGATATAAGTTCTGTGTCACGAGAAACACATGCTGGCATTGAGATGTCCATGCAATTTCTCTAGGAGCCTCGAGCCATTTGTGATAGTTAAGTGTAATTACTGTATGTCGGCTGCCCAGTGCCCAATATGGTAAACAAAACCATCGTGCAAATAGTTATATACATCTGAGTTCACTTACATAGTTATTCCTCCAAACCATAATCAAGTGATACATTTCCACCCAGATGTAATGAACTAAGAGCACTATTTATTATATTAGCACTATTCAGTATTATTGGTTGATTATTCTAACTTGATTATCTCAATTGCTGAGATTTGGTGTGACATGTTTTGTATGCATGTGTCTATTGTTAATAATATTCCTTAATATGATGTAATATTATTAATAACATTATGGGTTGATAAACATCATTTCTATACATGCCTCTCTCCACCATCCATCTGGTGCATGGTGACCTTGTCTCTGAACCGTTAGTGAAGCACAGAGATGATGGCCATATCTTGACCCTGATGCCTTATCTCTAAACTCAACCGATGACTGGCGCCCTGGACTATAGCGATTAAAAACATCATAGTAATGGAAGTCCTTGGACGGCTGCAGTGTGTATTACCTTCTCAGATACCCTACGGCACTATCTCTTCAGCTGACCTATGTCATGTACTGTGGCCTCGTGTGGTGTTTAGGCAGCTTGGTAATAAGTCAGACCTCCAACACTGATGTGTGTGTGAAGGACACTGGCACACCATGGGTTTGAAGTCCCTCCAAGGCTCTGTCTCACTCTTGTCAAATACAGCTCTCATTTGGAGCCAAATGGTTAAGTCCACACAGCTGTGATAACATCAGGGACCGTGTCACTGGTCTCCTCCTCTGTGCCACACTGCAGACTGGCCAGAGAGGACAGGGAGGGAGTTAGCTAACACACAGATTGTTGGAGTTCTGTGTGCTTTAACAAGCGTGCTGTGAAAACACAGAGAAACGAACACAAAGAAGTGAAAGTAAAACATATGACATCATTTCCAATCTGAAGAATGTGTTCTTTTCTAAATTTGGGGATTTGTTGTACAGGGAAAGTACAGGAGAAGGCCCTTTCATACTGTATGCTTTGTTCTGTTTCAAAGGCCTGATTTAGACACACTTCACCATGTGAACTTCTTACCTTTATGTGATGTGATGTACTCAAGGGTGGTTCCCAATCCATGAGTCACACCTGGCAGAGGCATCCTAATAATGTTGTTGTAATATGACTGAAATACTATTGTAACCTAATTAGTGACCTCGTGATCTGGGGGAATATAAATCAGATTGAGTCTCTGTAAAGGTGTATCTCTTTATGGTTAATTAAAAGATAGAACGGTAGGCAAAGTGGCCTACATTATCAGCATAATGCCCTCTATGTGGATTAGAGAGGTTTCCATCTGCTCCACACATGCATGTTTCAGATGATAAAGATGACATGATATGATTCATGCACGGTGGTCCTAGCTCCCATTGTGTAATTCCAAAATGGTGATGTCATTTCCTGCTGGACAATATAAGACCAATCTCTTAGGCATCCTGTGATTTATTGTAGAGGATGTGCGTTGTTGAGCTCCTCTAGGATTCATCAGGCTAGTTTGTTAAACTTCCTCTCCAGTTTAAAGAGGCAATGGACATCCTGTTCCCAGAGTCCATATTCTCATATACTAGCAGCATGCTACTGAGAAACCTCTCCATAAAGCTGCTCTGAGGTTTGGGAGGAATGTCTTGACTTGGTAATGTGGTGGCGGAATGCCGGGAACTGATCTAGTTTCATCTAGAGCGAGGGTCGGTGGGTTTAGTTGGAAGAGGAGCTAATTACTCACTCATATTATTTTTATTATTTTTACATTTCTAAAATTTGTAACATAACTCCTCTTCTCAGGAGAGGAAAAATCAAATCAAATGCATCTACAGCTATACAAGACATATCTAATCTGCTATCTCTCTCTCTCTCTCTCTGTATCTCTCTTTTAGCTGTGTCTGCGGGACTCTGGTAGTGACTGCCTGCACGACCAGGTGCAGCACATGATGAGGTCACTGCAGGACCTGAAACAGATGAGCAGGCCGCTGAGCGAGCCGTCCGGCCGCACCTTCGCCATGACGCGACTCTGCCATCAGAGGGCGCAGCAGCGGGAGCGGCTCACACGGCTCACGCGCCTGCGTATCTCGGAGGCCAGTGAGGCCAGTACCTACGACTCTGCCTGCTGCCTGGCCAGCCCTGTGGAGGAAGAGGAGGAGGAGGAGGAAGGGCGTGAGCGGCTGGGACAGGACTCCCCCAGCAGTGAGAAGAGCCTGGAGTTCGACTCGGGGTACTCCGAGGCCTCCTGGCAGGACGAGGGCGTGGTGCTCAGGAGGACCAGGAACGTGCGGGTGTCGAACTCGGCCTGTCTCCGCACTAACCGGGGGCCCGCCGGACGGATCCGGCCCAAATCGACCTCGGACGCTTGCCTGGAGCGCTGGACCTCGTTCGAGGCCAGCGACCCGGAGGACTGGACCACGTCTCTGCTCAGCCGCAGCAGGAACAGACAGCCCCTGGTGCTGGGGGACAACAGCTTCGCTGACCTCATAAAGAACTGGATGGACCTGCCAGAGTGTCCTGAGCCAGCAGAAGTAATCAAGCCCAACCCAGGCCGGCGCCTGGCCAAGGACCTCCTGGTCAACATGCGCAGGAAGCTGGCAGGGATGAACAAGACTAAGAGTGTGGAGATGAGGGCCAGACCAGCGGACTCCTCCAGAGTCAGCAGAGCCGCGGCGGCCCCGAAACGCATGTCCTGTCCTGTGGGCTTCCAGGCACGCAAACCCTTCTTTCACCAGTCCCATACAGGCTTGCATGAAATGGGAACAGACTTCTACCAGTTCACTGCCCTCATGAAGACAGGCAGTCGACAGCCAATCATATGCAACGACATCATCGGTTACATCTGAGTGATGTCACAGCTATGGACCGCGTTATCACAGATTTAAAAGTTATTTTATTTTTTTATATGCGCTTTATGTTCCAATAATGTTGAAGTTGTTTTAATAATAAAAAGTGTCTCTATTTAATAAGAATCATTGTTGAGTTAAGTGTGTATTTACCATCATGACATTCTTGTTAATGCAAGGTTGTGATGTTGAACAGATTCTCACTATCTGTCACTAAAGTAGGCAGTGGCATTATTTCAGTAATGAAAATACTAACCCAGACACATACCTTTACATAAACACTATGGCAGTCCACTTCAAATACAGCAGACTTTCCTATAAGCCTTTGAATACTACGTACACCAACAGCAGCAAGTGGGTGTTGTCTTCATTTCCCTACTGTTGTCATGATTTTCAGGTGGAAAATCTGGTGAAAAGCTGTTGTGACTGAGCTTGGTGAATATAAAACTTGCTTTCCCATCGTGAAGGAAGTTACAGACCACTACATTGTTTCAACAGCTTTTATTTGGTTCATAACATCACGTCACAGCATGTCAAAGATGATCTCTAATGAAATCATTAAGATGTATTTGAGATAGGATCTGCAGATTCCCCTGTAGTGATATAAAGCTACAGCTAAGGAGAGCGAGATGCTTAAGAGATGACTACATTCATGTGAAGCCAAAGGTTTGTTGGCCTCTGGCCTCCACAGAGAGAGGCACTGGTCCCAGAAGGACAGAGAGGAAGGCCATGTCAACGCCTGCTCACAGTCCTCAGTCTTCTGTGTTTGAGGAACTCATGCCTGGGTGTGTGTGTGTGTGTGTGTGTGTGTAGGGGTGTGGGGGGGGGGGGGGGATGCAAACGGCTGCTGGCCAGGCCAGGTCATCTAATCCATATGCCCTGGCACATGATCCCAGCCTAACTTCACAACACAGACAGGACTCGCACGCAAATCTGAGGGAATGTTTGCAAGCAAATACTTAAGCATCTGTCACTTGGTAATACCCAAGGCCCAAGTTGATCAGAGCGAATAATGAAGTAATCATGGCTTGCCAGAGAGAGGGAAGGATGCATTTCCTTCACGCTTCAGCAGATGATCCCTACAATCACTAACACCACTCCTGTGCTTCATCTGGGTTTAGTGTGAGTGTTGGATGGTGGAGTTCTCTCCTCTCTTTGTGATATAGAGTTGTTTTATACAGTGTCTTCAGTAAGAATTTAGCCCCCTTGCCTTTTTTTTTTTTTTTTTACATTTTGTGTCACAACCTGACATTTGTCACCGATCAACACAAAACACCCCATAAAGTGAACATGTTTTGTTTTGAGATTTTTGTGTCTGCATGTGAACATACTAAGCAGTGGCTGATGGTGATGAGGGGACAGGGCTGGAGGGCTGGGTTATGTATGAGGAGACGGGGGGGGGGGGGGGGGGGGGGTGACGTGATGTGGAGATCATTATCAGTCACCTGCACTGTGCACCATTTCCTTCAGAGGGCCTTTCACATGGTAAAGGGAAGATAAAGCAGCGGTGATGCGAATCACAAAGACATGGCTGTGGGAACCAAGGTGGAGCCCAACATCAGGGCTGATTACTCACCACAGATGATCACCACAGGGACGGCAATGAAGGGGCGAATAATTCGATTAGACAAAGAAGAGGCTATTTCTCATGGAACGCTCCTCTTTACATGAGTATAGAGAGGTTGAAAAACAACGGCAAAACAATGACAAACTGGAGCTTTTAGACACATGAATTTCCCATCAGAAAAACCAACACCATGATTTACATTGGAGAGGGTACATTTCAATATCAATTCGATGGATGGATGGGTGCACATTGTTCTGATCTCAGCAGATGACTGAAGTGGCAGGAGTGTTCAGTTAGGAATGAGTTGTTGGACCTCTTGGGCATGTCTTCTCTTGAGGACATCATCTGAACAGGTACCTGATGGGTGGTACTTTCTCACAGTCCTCATCCTCTGCGAACGAAGGGAACATCTCCAACATCTGCACGTGTTGGGGGATCTCTGCCTTGGTCACCGAGCTCACCACATCAGATATACTGCCAAAAACAAGACAAAAACAAACACTAGGCTTTTGTTTTTGGTGACTATTTGATGTGTGTGAAATGTTTTAAGTGATTCCTGGACTATCAGATACTAAACAGCGCTCCACAGTAATTGAATAGGTGATTCATACGTAGATATTGGGAGGAGCACATAAAACTCCAGGAAATACAAAACAAAACAAAAAGCATATTTGGAATCAAACTTTCACTGGATGGAAATACGGGACATACATGGAAGGATTTCAGAGCAAGGTGAGATGCCATGACACACTTCTAATTGAGGCATGTAGAGCATAGCCACATCCATTAAACTCACTGTACCCTGCAAATGGCATTCAGACAGTATAAACCCCCTTTCACACATGCAATTTCCTTTCCATGTCTGAAGGGAACTGACCAGGGAAATCCGCTCAGGCAATTACCCTGGTCGAGACCATGTATAATTCCATTCAAAAACCGAGGTTCATACTGAACCGTGGGCCAACTGAACCGTTGCACCCCTAGTGCACACACATCGTCTCCTCTCAGCTGTCTTGCATCGCGCATAGCCCACAGCGCAGAGCCCATATGTCTAACTGAGTCAACTTGTATTATGCTTATCACCAAGTTCTCCCATACTGTGCTTATGGACTAGTGGGCTATAGTATGTTTATATCAACAGTAATCAAGTGCTTTAGTTGGCGAGCGCACTTGGTTATGGTAAGCACTCGTAATACGAGTTGACTCGCTGGAACGAGACATGTGTGCAAGACCACCACACACGACACATCTGCCATATCATACCTCCGTCCCACATGTATTTATGATCATATATTTAAATAAAAAACTGAGGTATGGACTAGTATGGCAGATATGGTACATGGCAGTCCCACGCACCCGTCCCGCTCCAGTTGTGCATCCAGTTGAATGCATGCAATGATTCAAGTAGATTGCGCAACCAGGGAATTGCCGACATGTGTGAAAGGGAGCAACACAGGAATCTACCGGCTTTTGGCTCATGTGTGAACAGCGAAAATGCCCGGTTGGCACAGCTTGGGATTCCATGGAAATTACATGGAACTATGTGTGAAAGAGGCTTTCTTTCCTCATGTCGTTTTGATCTTCACTGCTCCTCCACACAGCCCATAAGAACAGGCCAATGATCACAGGAAGCTCAGGGCAGGGCATGACAGCTCAGGATGCAGCTCCTGGAACGAGGCCATTTGTCAAACGAGACCTGCTGTCCACACGACCCTCTCTCTCCTCTGACCTACTCCAGCTAGCTAGCTTCCTCTGGCCAGGGCCGTGCAGACACACCAGACTCTCCAGGGACTGAGGTGTTAACACAGCCAGGAAGACAGACACCGAGTGTCAGGAGGAACAGAGGGAGGGAGGGGAGGGGGGAGGGGTGGGTTGAGGAGGGGGAGAGGGGAAGTGTCAGGAGGAACAGAGGGAGGGAGGGGAGGGGGGAGGGGTGGGTTGAGGAGGGGGAGAGGGGAAGTGTCAGGAGGAACAAGGGATAGGCGTTGGGAAGGGGAGCCAAGAACTCTACGTTTTTAAAAAAAAATTATAAATCAGAGCAACCTCTCTTGAACCTTTTGCTGTTGAGTGATTTTTAGCCTGTTGTTTCATTCCACATAGAACTCCATAAAAACACCTCTCTGTTAGCGTTAACATTGAACTAAGAACAAGCCCTGAGGATACATGTTCTTCTCTGTTGGCACATGACTTTGAGTGAGAATGAGAGCAAGAGAGAGAGAGAGAGAGAGAGAGAGAGAGAGAGAGAGAGAGAGAGAGAGTCATCTCATGCCCTCTATAAAGAGTTGCTTTGGTGTGCTGCAATATCAAGAGGGATGCATGCTTAAACCGCATGGCTAGTGGCAGGGCAAGCCGAGAGGACAACACTCACAGCAAGTTAACTCTTGTTCCTCCACTCCTCAAAGAGGACAGGAAATGTTTGTGTGTGTGTGTGTGTGTTTGGTCTAGTCATAACCGTGCTGCCTAGATCTCCTGACACTGGCTCCCTGTCAGTCATAGAATAGACTTTAAGATCCTTTTACTAGTTTATAAATCACTTCACTGTGATGCACCCAATTACATGGTGGACATGCTCATAAGATACACACCAGCTAGACCCCTACGGTCTAGTGGCACGGAACTTTTAATAGTGCCAGAGGCTAGGACAAAGAGATTTGGAGGATCAGCTTTTAGCATATATGCTCCTAGATTGTGGAACACCCTACCTGAGGGCCTGAGGTTGTCTAAAACTCAGGACATTTTTAAGCGTGACCTCAAAACCTACTTACTCAATGTCGCCTTTTGATACTAAGGGAGACATTGGACATTATAGAACTAGGATCACTAGGCCATTACACCATACTCGTGTTTTGAGATTTGTGTTGACAGGAAAATGGACCCGGGTGCTGATGAGGCACTGTCAGCTCCAAATAGCACCTAGAGCAGTACTGGAACCGGTACAAGGGTGTACCAGGACCACCATCAGGTTGTATTGCTGTCATCTTTATTGTCTTTATTGTGTTGTTGCATCATAACTGTGCTTAAGATTCTCTTTTGGCAGGACCTGTGACCATCCGGATGCAGAACGATGCAAATATAACACTAAATTTATGGACAGTGTGTACGCCGATAATATGCAAGGAATTTTTCCTGGATACATGGTGTACAGGTTTTTGCCCTTGCTTGCTTGCTTTGTGCCGGTGGTCCTTGGCCTCCCCTTGGGGACCGCTGGGTACTGGTAGGCAAACTGGCTAGTAGTCGCTCTATTGGTAGAGGGCTGCAAGGGAATTTTTCCTGGCTACATAGTATACAGGTTTTTACTTTTGCCTGCTCGCGGCTCTGTCAGTATTGATTGATTGATTGACTGATTGACTGAACACTTTCATTGTGTGAAGCGCATTGAGTTGCATCTTGTAAGAAATGCGCTATACAAATAAAATGTGATTTGATTTGACACACACAATCCTCAGCTCAGATATGGTACTGCAGTTATGGACGTCTAAACAGCATAAATGTGGTCTGGGGTGGTCCAGTGGTCTACAGTGCATAATGCCTACAGTCCACCACAGTCTACAGTGCACACATATGCCCATGTCGCCATGGGTTCGAATCCGGCCCATACCCTGCTGACATGCCCTCTCTCCCTTACTGTCCTGTCTGTCTTCACTGTATCTGTCCAATAAAATGAAAAATATGAGTGCCCCACTCAGTACCCCCCCCCCCACCCCAGCATAAATGCACCGCCGATTTCAACAGACATACCTTTGTCCCAGCCTCTCCTTGTGATCGGAGCCAACATTGTACAACATAGCATTCCCATAAAACAAACTGGTGATCTCCAAGTTGTATTTCTCCTGCAAAAAAAGAACAAAAACAAAGCCAAACAGAGATTCAAAGTGTGATATTAACGGGTTAAGAGAAAGATCCTAAACAGTTAATAGCATCACATAATTGAATAATTGAAGGACAATTCAATGGACACAGTAAAAGTGATTTAGAGCCGATTCTACCCAGAAGACTACAATCGAGGGAAGAGCTGTCACCTCAAACAACCTCAGCTCAGGAAGTGATGCCGTGTCTCCATAAATAAACCACAGGATCCTTGGAAGTCGAAGGTTAGGGGGGGGAAACTGGAGCAAATGAGAGCAACTTTGTTTTTGCCAATTCCTTTCTCTGCCTATTCTCAAAATAAACATAAGAGGAATCAACAAGCCAATATTAGGCTCAGGGCTAGTGGCTACACACCCACCACATAGCCTGTAGTTGGTGTGATGGTCTGATAGCACTAGGCAACGTGCAGACAGGATAAAAACATATCTACAGCTGCACAAGCATTTATGCAGACACGCACGCACGCACCTACGCATGCACGCACCCACATGTGTGTGTGTGTGTGTGTGTGTGTGTGTGTAGATTAAGAGTACAGTTAAGAGGGTCTGTCTTGGCTGTGTAGGGAGGGAGACTGTACCTTGACATGATGGAGCAGATCTCTCAAGGTCATTTCCTGCCCACCATCATGTCTGCCCTGAACCAGGAAGTCATCCCACAGGGAGTACTCCTTTCCTGCAACCTGTGGATAAACACACACACACACACACACACACACACACACACACACACACACACACACACACACACACTTAACAAAACAATGTTTATAGTTTGAAACAAAAAGGAACTCAATGGCATATAAATCCAAACATACCATCTCTCTACACCCGAGGAATACGATGTGTATGCTAAATAGAGCAGCTGTGTCAGATCACCGGTGCTCTCTTGACAGCCAGCCTTGAGTGCAGCCCAAACAGAGACCCACATTAGGAAGGGTGCTTCCTAGTGGAGGCTCAAATATTATTGCTATAATGGTGAGAATAAAGTATAAAGAACATACATTCAAATCATGAAAAAGTTAGATAGTTGATAGTTGATAGTTATCAAACTAGTTTATCAAACAAGTTTAATAGTTATCAAACTCCTACCTGATACCAACTATCAAACTCCTACTTGACGCCTCTCCTGGGCCATTGAGAGTTGAAACACATTATATGATTGCTTTCCTTTTGTCCTTGTTATCAATATGTCTACAATTACAATAAACACACAAAACCGATCTTGTCTGCTTGGCAGGATTATGATGGACTGTGTCATACCTTACTTGGCCGAGTCAATCCTGTTACATTTCAAACAATAATAGAGCTCCGGATATCACGTGACTCGAGTCACGAAACGTTGTTTTACGGCGCCATATTGGCAGAATAGAAAACAATGTATGCAGCACCAGCGCCAGTGGCAACTTCAGACCATCTGAGTTTACGTCCCACTTCACCGACCAAGACAAAGAACGCTACATCGCTAAACTAAATAGATTGAACATCACCGACCCTTATAACGCCTATAATGTACCTAATACATTCTCCACCTCTACGAATATGAAAAAGCTGCTCTTGATTGTGAAATAACAACATTGGAATTTCCCCGGACTCGTTGCCTGACTACAGATCAAATGGCAGTCTGGAGCTTCTAGTAAGAGTTTTAGAGGCCAGTTTCCCTTCAGTGTTTCCTGGAGCGTAAGGCTGCCAGTTCATATAGACTCTCTCTTACGTCTGTTAATCTGGAACACTTTACTCAGACAGCACAGTGAACACAGTGTGGAAAATCTATACAGAGATGTGCTTTATCCTGTCCACTCTGGACATGAGCCCAACTGCAACCCCCACTGCCTCCTTCTTCTGCTATGTCTGCATATTCAAGAGGAAACACAGCAATGGAATAAAACAGAGCAGATACATACTGCATACAGATGTAGATAAGTAACTGTAGATGTACTGTAAGTAACTACTGGAAAAAAAACAAACACGATTAGGGACACAAGTCCCCCCATTAAAACCTAAAAGAATTGTGTAAATACCGTAACCCATGAGACTACTGTTTAGAGCAACACATTTAACACTGGCTGATGAAAACAGAGTGACGAGAGACCTTCATGACTATGAAAGACTGGAGCGTGTGTACTGTCAGACATTTACTGAAAATACTGTATCTCAATGGTAACCCATTCTACTACTGTTTATGATACACTGTGTAACAGACAGGGATCGAACCCACAACCTTCCCGAAGCTCACTTTACCGCAGCCTGAGAGACCTTTGATCTCAGGAGTGACTGGAGGTAAGTAGTGATCCCGTTGAAAACCCCTGCTGCAGAGGCCTCTAACCCTAACCACACTAGCCCTGTAGGATCAACCCCCTGTCCCCCAAACACAGACCAAGAAGGCTAAATCCTAAAATGATTTGTGAAACCTCTACAAACATAAACATTCCAGTGGTCTTGCGCCAGACATGAGAAGTGTCACCTGACCACATCTGTTTACCGTCCACATCATAATCCTCTCCCAGACTCCACAGGGACTGTGTCACCTGACCACCACTCTGCCAGGAAGTCAAAATATGTCATTTTCTGGGCCTCATCGGAGCAGGAACTGTCTGGCTAGGGGTTTTGTGACAAGTCAAAACTTGGCCCTGAGACCTGAATACCAACATTTCAAAACCTGGGTCCAATTATCTCTGCTTCAGCAGCCAAGAGGAACAGTCGGTCCACCCGTGTCTACTCTCTCTCCCTCTACCTGCTGGGTTTACGGTTATGGAGATGCACTGCTCACTCATCCTGTAGCCTTCGGGGTGTAGCGCTCAATCATTTATTACCAGCTAATTGGGGACTGAGGCAGGATGGAGACCACACACTCTAAATTCTAAAGTCTAGAAGAAATAATAAAGACACATTTGTGGAGAGGAAAGAGTTTCCATTGGTAACATGAATGAGTCGGTATATGGCCATGTTGGGAGGATGGTTGGGAGGAGTGGAACCATTGAGTGGAACCGAACAGGCACACACTTGCATGGGCAGTGTAGAACAGAGAGGCTGTGGCCTGGGGTGGTCCAGTGGTCTAGCACCGCGGTCTACAGTGCACACATATGCCCATGTCGGCATGGGTTCGAATCCAGCCTATGCCCTGCTGACATGTCCTCTCTCCCTTCTTCTCCTACTTTCCTGTCTGCCTTCACTACCTGTCCAATAAAATGAAAAATAACTTTCTAACTTTCTTAACTAAAAAAAAGAACAGAGAGGCTCTCTGGTGATGTAGAGGGGAGAGCTGGAGAAATAATTGCTTAGAATAAAACAAAGAAATGGTACCATCCATAAAAAACCCAGATGGTGTGAGATGTAGTCTCCCTGAGGCTTTGAAATAAACGGTTTGTTTTGTTTTGTAAACGGAATGTTTTCCAGAGCTGGACCGGAGCAGTGTTTCTCATTACCTCTCTCTGGTGTAGATCCTGCACAATGTAAATCAGGCT
Organism: Nansenia antarctica; assembly: GCF_963989245.1. Taxonomy (NCBI): domain Eukaryota; kingdom Metazoa; phylum Chordata; class Actinopteri; order Argentiniformes; family Microstomatidae; genus Nansenia; species Nansenia antarctica. Next base: position 20,299,967 of record NC_137691.1, read on the forward strand.
GTTTTTCACGCTCCCTCCCTCTCTCACATGTCTCTCTGGGAACTCCACAAGGAACCTTCAGCCAATCAGGCCACCCCGTCAGTCTGCATCCAGCCCAGACTGACGTCACCCCTTCACCGCCGACGAGCGGCATAAACATACGCAAGAATGGTGGAATCAAGCCGGCTGCTGGAAACAATTACAAAGCTCTTAAGTATGCATCCCACCTCCCCCCGAAGTCTCTTTGTTTTTGAATTCTCATAATAGAAAACACAAATGTCCCCACTTATCTATGCCTAAACTCTAAAACATGTTTGGATGGCCACACAAACTAAAAGGAGGTACACTTACTCGTGAAGGCTAATGACATGGCTCTGTCCTTTACCGAGTGATTGAATTATGTTTCTTGAATCCTGATTGGTTAAAAAATCCTTCTTGGATGTTTTTGCTGAGACCCCATTGGTTAAGATTAACCTCTAAAGCTGTCAAGAGTATTGTGCTTAGATGGGGCACTGCTTGGTTGGCACTCAAAGAGCAGTATTCCATATAAGGTAATATCTGCAATATAAAACAAAGAGTGAGTGTGGGTCTACAGAATAAACAGAGGACCAATGGAGGACAAGAGCGGGCTGTTAATGTCAAACAATGCCTCACTGGAGTTTCTCCTGCTCCAAAGGTCTGCTTTGAGTCAGCGAAGGGCTGTTTCGTACTGGGTCAGCTGATGAGCTGAGATATCGTTAACATTATGAGGAAAGAGAGAGAGAGAGAGAGAGAGAGAGAGAGAGAGAGAGAGAGAGAGAGAGAGAGAGAGAGAGAGAGAGAGAGAGAGAGAGAGAGGGGGGGGGGGGGGTTCACTCCTCCTAACTAACGTCCTCCCAATATGGCCATATACTAAATCATTAATGTTACTAGGAATGCATCGAAATGAAAATTCTTGCGTACCGGCAGTTTTCCATTTATTTTGCCATTGCATAAATTTAATACATTTAGCTTTTTATTTAGGCTAGTATGCTTATTCATTAACAGAACAGCATGGGTTGCTTGCACTGTTTGATCAGTGATCAAAAAAGTCTCGTATTTGGTAAACATTCAGCCTTTTCACACATTCGGCCGAACACCGAATGATATTTTTTTTTGCACTTTTCTGGCCTAATAATTTCGGTGGCCAAACATCCCTAAATGTTACCAATGGATGCTACCACTTTTTCCTCTGCGCAACTAAATAATTTCTATAATATTTATTCTAGTCTTTAATTTAGAGTGTGTGGTCTCCATCCTGCCTCAGTCCCCAATCAGTCTGTAATAAGTGATTGATAGGTGCAACCCCAATAATGCTACAGGAGAGTAAATGGTATTATATTGCGCCTTTATCCAAAGCGCTTTACAACGGCCTCTCATTCACACATTCACACACCAATGGCGGCAAGCTACCATGCAAGGCGCCGGCCTGCTCACTGGGAGCAATTTGGAGTTCAGTGTCTTGCCCAAGGACACTTCCACATGTGGCCAGCCGGGGCTCGAACCGCCAATCTGCCAACCTTGTGATCATTAGACGGCGGCTCTACCACAGCCGCCCCGTGGTGCAGGAGGTAGAGAGAGAGAGAGAGACAAAACTCTCAGCTTTAGTCTGGGACAGAAGTGGAGGACAGTCACCACTATGGACACAGGTAGGTTTTAGTGGGGGCCTCTCTATGTATGAAGGACAGCCACAGTTCTCCTCTGCTATACCTATATCACAGCGTGCATTACAACATATCAACTCAATCAAACATGTCTTCGCATTGGGCTTGCCAGAGCATGCATGCACTTGAACAATCCTTCATGTGTGAAGGAAAAACTATTATTCCTCATGTTTTTCCTTTATAAGCCACAAGGCATTATAGGCTCTTCTGTGCATTCCTCTATTAATTCTTAAAATGTATTTTAAAATGTATTTTATACAACAGTTAGTTCCGACCAAGTAATTTGATTGGACAAGAGGCATTCCATGAGTGCTGATATACAGTATAACAGCACTGGGACTTTTAACTATATGTATCACTCCGAAATGACCGTTAATACAAAGTAGCTAGCGTGCAGATGTTTGTGTTCAGGTTACTAGGCAACAACAGTCCAGTTGCGGAACAATTTTTTGTTGATGGAGCCAAAATAAATGATTAAATAAACAAACAAATCATAATCTGTTGTCACTTATTACTGTTAACTAATAAATCGCGCTGTAGAACTGTTGTATAAAAGCAATATCACACTCAAGGTCGTGCTGTTATACTGAATATCAGCACGGCTGTGAATGTCTTCGGTACTCGGCCTGCGGCCTCGTACCTACGACCGAATCACAGCCGTGCTGATATTCAGTATAACACACTCCCTCTCGTGTGATATTGCTTAAATACATGGAATGGAATGGAAATAGTGATATATCAGGGCACAAAGGGAAAAAGAGACCCTGGTCTCAAGGTGCTTTCCCCTGTAGAAATAAAGAGTAAATAACATGCAAGTGAAAGGGACCCGAATCTCCAATGCTTCAAGAGTTGGACATGATGAGATATGAGCTCTGATGTTCCTCCCAGATTGTAGCAGCTCCTCCTAATCTGTCAGGATGTCCCTGTTAGGTTCCTGCTCTGGGATCCTGTAAGAGGTGGTGCCTCCACTCAGGCAGGAAGCAGGGTGGGTATATCCTGAGCACATCCGGAGGAAATCAGCCTCAGGTTGTGTGGCTTCCAGAAAAAAAGTCCTCCATCAAGAAATCACTAATGGTTCTCTAAAGACACCTTGACATTATATTAGGTCATATGTACCGGTAGATGTGATCTACTAATCAATGTCATCCAGAACACAGGAAACACAAGTTCCCAGAACTTGACTCAAACCCACTACAGCCAACCACTCTACATTCAGGATGAAGCAGACATTTAACACAGGGAAATTCCAGAACCATTCATTAGCCGACCGGACATATAGACTAATGAACAGCACACACTCCTATGAGAGATAAGAGAGCCAACGATAGGCTGAGCCCAAAAATAGCAGCCCCTGACTGCAGATAGAAATGTTAAATAAACACACACACACACACACACACACACACACACACAGAGGAAGTTCACAGAGCCGGGGGAGTGCAGGGAAGTCAGGAGGAGTTCAGTCCTGTGAACCCAAGGCCCGGGACTGATAAGGGAACCAGAATGGACCTGGAGTCTGACTGGCTGTGAAAGAGCCCAATTGTGTGTCAGCCATTTTGTAAAGACCTCAACATTGTTAGCTCTGGTCCAACTGTAAGCATGATGTAAGGCTATCTGCCCTTTACGTACAATAGTCCATTCTCACAGACAGGAAGCTAGGTTCAGGGGACTAACCTTAATAAGTCCTTTCCGGCAGCACGCCACGATAAATGGCCATTTCACACTGCAGCTTCAGCAACAGAGCCTCGTCAAAAATCTCAACAAGGGAATCATTTTTATAACCCATGGTGGCTTGAGGCTGCGGCTGTTCCTTTGTTTTCTTTTTTCAGCCTTGGTTCTTTCTTTGAACATTTTCAAAGTGAGCTTTAGCGAAGACAGATGATGGTTCTGTGTGGTCTTCCAGATAGCTTCATTCCTAATTCCTCTCCAACAATAGTTCACATCTCTTTCTTTTTCTAGTCTCTCCTCTTATTTCATCTTCTTCATCCGAGGGAAACAAAAATGTTCTACAAAGGCCTGGCAGACTCAATAAGGTGAAACACTTGAGATAACATTGAATGTCTCTTTAACTAGGTGATAATTACGTTTTAACTAGGTGTTAAAGTTTGTTTTGACTTTTCATGGAGAGATAAAACGTTGTTAACAGTCTTTACTGATAGATACTGTACAATTAATTTAAATGAAGATGAAACATCTGTTCTTCCACAGTGACCTTTCTGAGATTAAATGCAAGCCACTGACATTCACAATACAGTTGAAAGGTGTATTACGCATGAATTACTGGTCACACACCCTGTGTACATTTCGCATGTCTATGACTTCATGATATTCATAAAACTTGATATCATATCAGATATGCTCACAGCATAGCCTAGAGCAAGGTATTTCAGGAAATACCTTGCTCTAGGCTCACCTGACAAACGCAGTGAAAGCAGCGAAATAGGTGAACAATCCATTTCCTCTTCTCTCTGCTGACGGCATCATGACAGTATTAAAAACCCTCCTGACGTCTTCCTTACGCCATACAGTCGCCACGCAAAGGGCAGCTCTGCAGATGCAACACATGCCTGTGACACAGCCAATATCTCTGAATATCCATAACCACCCAAGGCCCTATGATGGGCAACAGCCAGGACCTGGAGTCATTCAATTGTAATGGTGGTGGTGTGTGTGTGTGTGTGTGTGTGTGTGTGTGTGTGTGTGTGTGTGTGTGTGTGTGTGAGTGTGTGTGTGTGTGTGGCCAACAGCACAGAAAAATGTCACATGCCAAGATTTCACTAAAACAAGTAAGAATTACTTTACTTTAATTACTAATTAAGTAGTGCAGGCAGACAAAAAACAAGCATATATTGCCTTGATTTAATATATTTCATCTTACTTATATTAACGTTTTGCAGTGTATATATTTTTTTTTTTACAGATTATTAAAGTGCAGATTGTAAAATGTATTTCAAATTATGTGTCATACATTAACATCTGAAAATAGTTGAATAAGATATGCTTATTTGAATGTTGGAACACCTCAAACCAAATACCAGAGAAAATCGCTCTGAATCAAAACACGCGTTTGTGACCATTACGTTGGTAGCTACCTAGCAACTAAGCAAGAACATTGCTATGAACATCTAACTGCATGTTTAGCACATCACAACATGCTGAGAGAACATCAACATGCTAAAAAAACACAACTACACATAATTAGAGGATCACACAGTCCTTGCTTTTGAACACGTCCTAAAACTTAGGTTTGTTTACAAATTACAAGCCATGCTAACCCAGTAGCCACAAAGCAGGATGGCAGACGATACAGTGAATCCAATTCACAAATGATAAGTATTTAGTGATCCTAAAACTGTTTGTTATATTGAGTGAGCTCTTCAACACTTAAAGTTTCGTAATCAGAAAAAAAAAGAATTGAGAATTCCCGGCATGCGGACCTTTTCACCAGACGTGTCACATTTTGTGTGCACATGTGGGTGTGGTCTTGGCGCAGTCTATCAGTGAAGGAGTTGTCTATCAGTGAAGGAGTCCCATGTGATGAGTCAGGGTTACCTCGAGTTACATGGAGAGCCATATGATGCCTTAACACGGGAGACCCTCTCTAGTGCTGGGCAACATGCCACATAGGTTCTAGCACGGAACACACCTTATTATGCAGCTTCTGCAAACTACCCTGTTGTCGGTTAAACGGGTTTGATTGATTGAGATTGAGAATGTTTATTTTGGTCCCTTATACAAGTCACAATACATATTAAAAAATGTACACAGTCAATGCGTACCAGGACCAAAAAGGTGTAGGCTGAAGCCATGGCTTATTGGTAACTTAACTGGTCATGAAGCACTGTCAACTGCCAGTTGACACTATATGACCTATTATACAGTATATTCCCTAAGGTTTGTTGGTTGTGCATGTTATTTTTTTTTAAATAAAGGTGACATCAGATAGTGCTGTATGTCCCCACAATGGCACCCCTGTCAAGTACGGTTACTGACTGTAACTTATGTTCTTATGGTCAATATAGACAGGGCTACATTTCACGGGTAATACTATAGATTGTTTTATTGGGGATGTCATCTGTGACATGATGTGATTATTGGTCATTGCTCCGCTGGGAGAGGTGTGAGAGAATACACGGCTGAGCCTAAAACCCTTAACGTTCCAACCCCCCTTCACCATCTCAAACCCTACCCTCGTCATCCACTTCACCATCTCCACCCATTCCACTCCATTCCATCAACCTACCATTACCTGATATGAAACGAGTGATATGAAGGTCAAACCCTAATGTGACAAACACAAATGCCTAATATGAATCCCTCAAACACTCAGCAGAAAAAACAGTTGACTAAGTTAACTAATTGTATCAATGCAAATGCCTTCATCCAGGAGAGGGGAGGAACAACAAGGCCAGTGGGGTCAGGGCAGCATAGAGGAAAGCCTCAGGGGAGTGCAGCGTTTGACACACCAGCTTAAAGCAGCACAGCCATTTCAAAGGCTCCCATTGACGTGTAAAAGGGCAAACAGAAGCTCTGGTGATTGTCTTTCAAATCCGCAGATAGGAGCACCCTCCCTACCTGACTAAAATGACCCCAGACAGAAGGACTGAGTCAATAAAATCTGTTCCTTAACAAAGGGTGCATTCTGGATCCTCAAAAGGAAGAAAGAAAGAGAGCCGCACACTCTTGCACTCGATGCTAATTCTTTATTGGACCGATTCTGCAAACTGGATCCTCCCCAATTGACAGGTTGGGTGCTATAGAACAGCCCAGAAGATCACCGGCGCCCCCCTCCCCTCTCTGGAAGAGCTGTACAACACACGCTGTCTCAGGAAGGCCTCCAAGATCTCCAGAGACCCAACCCACCCTGGGTACGAACACTTTACCCGGCTGCCCTCGAAAAGGCGGTACAGGACCATGGCCGCAAGGACAAACAGACTGAAGAACAGCTTCTACCCCAGGGCCATCAAGGCCCTGAACACAGCAAAGACCTAGGTTCTGGGCCCTGGACAGTATGGACGGATTGATGGCAGCTGCTGGACTGAAAAAATCAGGTGTAGTGCTGAGGCACAAATATGTACATTTCAAGCCTGCAAACTGCGACACTTTAAATGAATGTGCAATAACACTATGTGCAATATGACAACCCTAGTCGTCTATCTGTACAGTATAGTATAGTGGATAGTGTACATAGCCTTTATTTATGTAAACCAGCTCCTTTCCCTTCTTGTGTTTGTTTTAGTTTTTTTTTCTTTCCTAGCACCAGGGGAGCCACCCCTCCTAAATGTCGTTGTTTGGTACCTGTACTATAGCAATGACAATAAAGACCATTCATTCATTCATTCATTCATTCATTCATTAATTCATATAGACGTGCTCAGAAAGCTGGATCTGACCAATTGTTGTAAACAAATGACACCTAGCCTGTAGCCCAGAGACCAGGGTAGGCTGGTTCATTAGGGGCAATTGGGCAATGCCCCACCAAAGGGAGAAGAGAGAGATTTTTTTTCTATGACTTCTAGACAGTGTTGCTTCTGAATATCATAGTCCAATCAGCTAGTGTTCTGTGGCGTATATCATAGTCCAATCAGCTAGTGTTCTGTGGAGTATGTTCCAATCAGCTTCAAGTCCCGCCCCTTTCGGGGCAACTTTCACACTACGCGAAATTGCACTAGGCTGTTCTCGTAGACTTGCATGTAAAATCTATTTTGGTAACTTCAGGCCATTCGGTCATTTGTCTATGGGGTTTTGGGACATGCACCGAAAGGGGCGGGACTTGAAGCTGATTGGAACATACTCCACAGAACACTAGCTGATTGGACTATGATATACGCCACAGAACACTAGCTGATTGGACTATGATATTCAGAAGCAACACTGTCTAGAAGTCATAGAAAAAAAATCTCTCTTCTCCCTTTGGTGGGGCATTGTCCAGTTGCACCTAATGAACCAGCCTCCCCTGCTTGAGGATATTACAACTGGACCTATTACCGAAGTCAAACTTCGTTTGTGGTCGCAATCTCCGCGGCTGTTAGGCTGCTACTGTTGGTGTTTTGCGAAGCCAGAATACACAAACTCGACCTGAAGGTAAGAGAGTCAGCTAAGATAAAAGCTACTTCAAACATTTAGTAATATCGTCAGCATGGTACGTTTTCTATTGTCGTCTTTTAGCTTGTTTGTTTATGTATTCAGCACACGCACACACACACACACACGCACACACGCACACACGCACACACGCACACACGCACACACGCACACACACACACACACACACACACACACACACACACACACACACACACACACACACACTCACTAGAGGGGATGAAGAGGTCTGTACAGGGGGGTAGGGGGGATGAAGAGGTCTGTACAGGGGGGTAGAGGGGATAAAGAGGTCTGTACAGGGGGGTAGAGGGGATGAAGAGGTCTGTACAGGGGGGTAGAGGGGATGGAGAGGTCTGTACAGGGGGGGTAGAGGGGATGGAGAGGTCTGTACAGGGGGGTAGGGGGGATGAGGAGGTATGTAGAGGTGGGTAGGGGGGATGAAGAGGTCTGTAGAGGTGGGTAGGGGGGATGAAGAGGTCTGTAGAGGTGGGTAGGGGGGATGAAGAGGTCTGTACAGGGGGGTAGAGGGGATGAAGAGGTCTGTACAGGGGGGTAGAGGGGATGAAGAGGTCTGTACAGGGGGGTAGAGGGGATGAAGAGGTCTGTACAGGGGGGTAGAGGGGATGGAGAGGTCTGTACAGGGGGGTAGGGGGGATGAGGAGGTATGTACAGGGGGGTAGAGGGGATGAAGAGGTCTGTACAGGGGGGTAGAGGGGATGAAGAGGTCTGTACAGGGGGGGTAGAGGGGATGGAGAGGTCTGTACAGGGGGGTAGGGGGGATGAGGAGGTATGTACAGGGGGGTAGAGGGGATGAAGAGGTCTGTACAGGGGGGTAGGGGGGATGAGGAGGTATGTACAGGGGGGTAGAGGGGATGAAGAGGTCTGTAGAGGAGGGTAGAGGGGATGGAGAGGTCTGTACAGGGGGTAGAGGGGATGGAGAGGTCTGTAGAGGTGGGTAGAGGAGATGTAGAGGTGGGTAGAGGTGATGAAGAGGTCTGTAGAGGTGGGTAGAGGGGATGAAGAGGTCTGTACAGGGGGGTAGAGGGGATGAAGAGGTCTGTAGAGGTGGGTAGAGGGGATGAAGAGGTCTGTACAGGGGGGTAGAGGGGATGGCGAGGTCTGTACAGGGGGGTAGAGCTATTCTCATGCTAAAATCGACTGTAAATCCAGATTTTAAAGTTGATATTCTTCCCCGTGGAGCATGCCCCCATAACCTGTGCCCCACCCAAAATGTTTAGCACCAGCCGCCACTGCCAGAGACCCTTGGTTGAGAACTCATATAAAGGAGGATAACCCTGCTTCTCACTTCAGGCTCTGGGATGCAATCTGATTGAATGTTCCTGTAAAGTAAACAATTGTGCTAACAGTTGCAGTTGAGAATAACTTGGACACACTTCTTGGTTTTGGATTTTATAAATAATAGTTTGTTACTTTTTGAGTATGTATCATCATATTAATGAACAGCATTAAGGAGATTCAAAAGATATTCCTTATGATGGATGTAGTTGCAGTCTCATTCCCAGCTGTTATATTGACCAAATCCAATTAGAATAGGAGGTCATGTCCTTTCGACATGATGTAACCCGTTCATGTGATGCTACCAAAGCCAGATCATTAAGCCTATCTGACGTTCAATACAATGTTCAATACTTTATTGAATACTTCAATACTACAGTTGTCATGCAGCTACAGACCAGTGGAGGCTGGTGGAGGTAGAAATCAGAGGACGGGCTCATTGTAATGTGTGGAATGGAATAACACACACAGCAGCCTATAGTGAGCCCATTTTCCGATTTCTACCTCCACCAGCAGAGCTCATGTGTTTGATACCATTCCTTGTTCCATTCTATGTATTGCAATGACCATGTCCTCCAACTTCTGCGATGATCTGATATCGTTTGCACCTCACGGGCTACACGACTCCGGCGAATTCGTGAGCTGAGACGGTGACGAGACGATACCGCTGGGAGGGTGTTTTGGAGGGTGTTTTGGAGTCATGTGGTCGGCGATTGGGTGCGTTTTTCCGATAACGATGACGCGGACACCCACAAATGTATTGTGGTTTACTTTATACTGTTCAGCACTTGGTTACATTCAATGCATGACTTATAGGCTGAATAAAATTATGAAAGCGGCAAGTAACAAGTGTGCGCATCAGGCATTAGGCACGTAACATCCATATGCTGTATAAATAAAGTTTGATTGATTGATGTATGTGCGCATTGTGTGCGACCCAACCATTCAGCGCAAGTCTTGTGCTATAAATAGCCTACACTTGATAAACCAGTGCTGTGATATCAGCACTGAGGCACTTATAACAATTATCATAAAGTTTAATGCCTAGAACTTTGATGCGCACACTTGTTACTTGCCACTTTCATAATTGTATTTAGCCTACAGTATATAGCACAAGTCATGCATTGAATGTAACCAAGTGCTGAACAGTATTAAGTAAACCACAATACATTTGTGGGTGTCCGCGTCATCGTTATCGAAAGACACACCCAATTGCCGACCAAACGACTCCGAAAATGAAATGAAAACACCGTCCCAGCGTTATCATCACAGCTCACGAATTCCATGGAATTGTGCAGCCGTGAGGTGCAAACGATATAAAATCTTAAGGCCAATGCACACGGCGTGCGATATTGTCGCACGACAACATTCGATTCTCAATTCACACCACCGAAGTCAACAACACGGCCCATCTCATATGGGATTACAAGACACCTATATTACATAATAATAACAATCGAGCATGTAGGCACAATATGCCCAGTTGTATCTTGTAGAAATTGTGGAAGCAAGGTAAGCAATATTGGTAGAGCCTATAGTAATCAGCCTGCCTGGTCCGACTTCGGTGGTGTGAATTGAGAATCAAATGTTCATTGGTGTGCATTGGCCTTTAACCGTTTCAGACAAATCCGGCGTGGTGTAGCCTATGCCTTAAGCTTCAACTCTCCAAAACACCAGAGGGATGAGAGTTCATGTTAGGAAAAGCTTGAGCAATGATACACCCAAACGACTGCCATCAGGAGAGAATGACAAGGTCGGACATCACTGTGTCGGGATAAATACCCAGGAGACCTTGTAGCGGGGTTAGGGAAACTGTGAATGTGCAGTAATCACCCGTGTCCGACTGCACAGGCTGCCACTTCATAGGGGCGAGGTAAACAGCCGTGTAACCACAAGGCAGGGTGTGGAACTAGCGGCAGGTCCCAGAGGACATAGAGGAGAGGCAGAGAGAATGTGAGATGAAGAAAGAAAGAGAGAGAGAGAGAGAGAGGCAGATAAATACAGAGCATAAAACATACATGGTTTTAACAGACATAAAATGAAGCAAATTAGGTGTAACAAGGCTAGTTTATGCAGATTTTGCACCGGACACACATGTCAGTGTAGCCTATACCACTAACCATTTCCCAGTAGAAAACCAGACCATACAGGAAATGAGGGTATCCAGTGGGCCTTGGTGTGACTCTGCAACAGGAAGTGTGTTGGGAGTAAAGCTCTGACCTGTGAGGGGGCGCCGGGTTTTGGACATGGTTTTTACCATAACACTCTGATGATTACACTGTGATAAGCACACGCTGACAATATTTACTTAAAGGGAATAAAAATCACAAAACGCACCAAAAATAAAAGAACATACTACATACAAACGAAACCTATTGTCTCGATTGTTTTGATCCTCAAAAACAAACCCATTGTCCTTTCTATTTGCAACTCTTCCTCTGATCTAAATGAGTTCCCTCTTTCTAGTTTATGGTGCTGACTGGCTGACAGGCAACTGCATGCCCTATGATTCATAGATAGCGGTACTTCCCCTGACTGTTACAGAGTAGACTGATACTAAATAATGTTCCAGCAGCTCACAGCCAGTGGTCAGAGGACGCAATGAAGGACGTCATACCTGAACATCTCCACAAGCACGGGTTACATTCCAACGCACACTGATGAGACCAGAATAAACATACACCTGTGCAAGCCTTCAAACAGACCGGTGATAACTGTAGCACAGGTCACTCACTATTTGTGTGTCCGTTTCAGTTTCAAAACAGGAGAAAACTAAGCTTAATGCATTACATAAAACCTACAGTAACATACAATTAGTTCTTCTATTAAACTCTAATGTTGAGACCAGAAAAGTAAAGCTGATAGAATATGGTTCTGAGTGGTCTAATGTGAATGGAAGACCATAACCCTTGTAAAAATGCATCTGATAAACTTGTCTCTTATTTGGGAAACAACCACACTTCTTCATTTTGTCATTTATACCATCATAGATGTCACAGCAGCAGAATTAGAAGGACTCTGCCTGTTCTCCGGTGCCTCTGGGCCTACGCCTACTAGCCCTCCAGCCCTCCTTCTTATCTGACCCTCAGCATTGCTAACCAGCAGCACATGTGGCTCAACCAAGCAGCATGCTCACTTATGTGATGTCCCTCTGTTGGTCTGGGATTAGCCAAGACACACACACACTGTAAATGGACTGCACTTATATAGCGCCTTTATCCAAAGCGCTTTACAACGGCCTCTCATTCACCCATTCACACACACATTCACACACCAATGGCGGCAAGCTACCATGCAGGGCGCCGGCCTGCTCACTGGGAGCAATTTGGGGTTCAGTGTCTTGCCCAAGGACACTTCGACATGTGGCCAGCCGGGGCTCGAACCGCCGGTCTGACAACCTTGCGATCATTAGATGGCAGCTCTACCTCCTGCGCCACAGCCGCCCCACTGTGACATCCCTCTCACCACCACCCTTGAGCTGGGGATTCAGGGCCAGGGAAAGCACCCCGGGTCAACCGATCCACCCTGACACCAGCCGGTCGAGCCCCTTCCGGTGGAGGGGCCCTTATTTATCCTTTTGAGTTGAACATTACAGCAGTGCCGTTCCTTTGAGTGGGCAGTGCCCCTCCTCTCTTATAGACAGGAATAAATATGCTGATAAGGCTGAAGAAACCCTCTGTCTCCTCATCTCTCCGCCGCAGCTGACCCAGAGCCGACCAGAGGCAACGCTGACCCGCTGGCTAACAAAGCTGGGACCGAATGACGATGTCGAGAGGGCAGCGGAATGCCAGAACTGGCCACCAGACCAGGTGGGCCCACATTATAGCCCTGTTCCTGACGGGGGCGGCACAACGGGTCCGCCAGGACCTATCCAGTCAGGAGGCGGCAGATTACCCCACTCTGAAAGCAGAGGCAGAGACTGCCCCATATTCGAGAGGTTCTGGAACCAGACCCAACAGACCCGAGAGGGCCACACACTGACCCGCCGACGACCAACCCGGGATGGGATCAAACCAGCGTGCGCAGCCCCCTCACCCCCCTCCTCCGCCTCGTCCCCTTCCACGAGCCACCGAACCGGACAGAGCCCACTGCACAGCGAGCGGTCCATCGAAGGACCAAACGTAGCTGCAGACCCCCTGAGCGAACACCACGGAGACGCCGTCGGAACGCCCCTCCTAGGGGAGGGCCCCGATAGAAGACAGGGAAAGTTCGCAACCGCCCAGTGTGAGGACGATCTCCTCAAACATGCCTGGGCACACGTACGATGGTCCACGTACCCCCCCCCCCCCCCCCCCACACACACACACACACACACACATCACTCAAAAACATCTGTTTATCAGCCAGTCAGGAATTCTGGTTGACATCTGAGCCAACTAAAGGAGTTTCCTTTACAAACAAAGTAAACATGTTTTATGAATACTTGCATTGCCAAGGGTGTGATAGCATTTGAGTGTATAGCATTGCAGGATTGTGTGTGTGTGTGTGTGTGTGTGTGTGTGTGTGTGTGCATATTTCATTGGCAGCAGTCAACAAGGCTACTTTGCCAGAAGTATAAATCATGGCCTGCCTTAGAAACCATATCCTGCAGTCAACCTCTGCAAATTCCATTCAGTTGGACAAGAGTGATGTTTTAGTGCAAAAGAGAGAACTGTTAACGTGTGTCTACATTTGTTAGTGGAGCATTATGGTTTTGCTGACACATTTCACACACACACACACACACACACACACACACAATCCTGCAATGCTATACACTCAAATGCTATCACACCCTTGGCAATGCAAGTATTCATAAAACACTAGCAGCTGGTAACATTGAGTGATGTTTACCAGGAAACTAAGGGACAAGTCGGCCATGACATACCAAGGATGCTTCAGATTGGACGGCATTACATCCAATTTGTTCCAGAGGGAACCAGGTCATGTTTCTCACCAGAACACTTTTTAAATCATCTATTTATCATTTGAGATATTTGTTCCCTTCTTGCCTCAGGCCTGCCGTGGGTTTTAAATGTTGTAAAAATGCATCATATGTTATTTCAGTCACAGCTTTGAATTCACTAGAGAACTACTTTTAAGACAGGTCATTTACACTATGTCATTTCATAGGACAGTGTATTCATTCTCTCAGCATGAACACGAGCAGTTCTCATTAGGAGCAGTAAATACCAACTGAAACCACAACCTGTAGACCGCCACAGGACCTTCCCATTGGTTACCGCTGAATTAGTGTGGAATTTAAGACCTATAAAGTCTCAACCAATTTAGATTTTCCATTACTAAACTGGACATGTTCCCATGTGTTGGTTCTTTAACATGCATGCATAACTTGTGGAGTAATTAGTGTGGGGCATACACACACGCACACACACTGAGAAACTGCCCAGAACTGAGTGAGATTCTGCTGGTCAGCCCATGTCTTCTGTCCTCCAGGCTTGTCAGCCCATGTCTTCTGTCCTCCAGGCTTGTCGACTGGCACTCTAGAGCAGGGGAGGTCTGAGTGTGAGTAATCAGTCTCATCTGGAAGCTTCATGCCTCTAACCACCTGCCACATACAGTCTTTGAGACTGAGACTCTTTGTGTGTGTGCGTGTGCGTGTGTGTGTGTGTGTGTGTGTGTGTGTGTGTGTCCATTAGGCATGTCTATGCCCATTGACCCCACCGTGTAGCATAAAGGGGTATATGTGTGTGTGTGTGTGTGTGTGTGTGTGTGTGTGTGTATGTGTGTGTGAGGAAGAGAGAGAGAAGAGAGAGTCTGTGGATTGCATCAGATGAATCATAACATCAGTAGCAGCAGAACTACCCAGAGCTGCAGGAGCAGCAGATAAGCTAGTAATTACCCCCCACTAATGAGAGGTCTGCCCTGGGCACTAGTCTGGCCTGCCTCCCCTCTCCAACCCCTGACACCTCCTTGTGAAGGAGAAGACAGGGGCCGAAGTCACAGAGACAGAGAGCTGAAGTCTGGGATAATAACGCTAATAACTCCCATATGTCTCCCTCTTCACCTCAACACACAAGAGGAGAGGACCAGGGAGAGTGAGGGAGAAACAGAGAGAGAAAGACAGCAGAGAGAGAGAAGAGGAAAGATAGGAAGACAGTAGACAGAGCGAAAGATATAGGAAGACGAGAAGAAGAGGTGAGAGAGGACCAGAGTGAACAAGGGAGAGAGGGAAACATATAGTAAATGTTTCAGGCTGAGAAAAAAGAGCTATAAGGAAAATAAAGCAAATAGTAAGTAAAGAAGAGGTCAGTCAGGCACTGTGGAAAGCAGGTAAAAAAACAGTTTGTTTCCACAGATAAGGTAGTGAGACTCATGGTGGTTAGATTCATAAACATGTGTGAGTGTTGTTGTGTGTGTTGATTACCACCCACAGGTAAGAGGGAAGCTCATGTTAGACAGTAATGGTTGGTGAGGCATGAAAATCACCTTTCAGCGAAATTCTCCATTTTGAATCCAAAATAGGTAACCTATCTGAATCGTGTAGATCCGAGAAGAAGAGAAGGACTCAAGTCGCTCAACTGGTGATGGTAGTCGCAAAGCCCGAGGTAAGAATGTAACATCAACGAAACACAAATTGCTAGCTAACGTTAGACGACTAACTTTGATACTAACATTACTAACTTTACATGGTAACGTTGGATACAGTACAGATAACTACTAACATTAGCGTCGTCAGCCTATTTAGCGAGCTGTTAGCTAACTTATCTAAACTTAGCTGGCTAAGTTTAGGTGCGTCACTCTCTGTCTGGTCGTTTGTCTAATGTTTGCTAATGTTAGATAATCGACCAGATACCCTAACCCTATATTTAAACTGCGCTGCTGCGCATTTCATTAGAGAAGTTGTCAGTCTTGTCTCTTATACAACATATGTGAACATGTAAAGATACTTTATTTGCATTTAATTATACATTCATACTTTTGTTTTTGTACAAACTTGTATTTCTGCATGTGACCACCACTAGAGTAAATCTAAAAGAAAGATTATGAGCATTTGGAAGCTAATTTTTCCACCCCAAAAAACTTTGAGGAGGAGCATAACCCTGAGACCCCCTAGCAGGTTTCGGGTCTCGTATCCTTCTCACCTTTTTCACCCCTGACCCATTTTCATGCCTGGGTGATGCTGTTGGTAGTGCATGCGTGCATGCGTGAGTGCATGTGTGTTTGGTAGGAAGAAAGGGGAAACATGAAGAAAAACTGAAAAAGATCCTCTGACTAATTAAGCGGAAAAGCTTTATCTTTTTCTTTTTTTTTCTTTTCAATTCCATAAATAACTCTTCAATAAATACCAATAAAGTTGTACTTATATGACCTTCCACTGAGGATGGAGCATCTCCTTATTAGACGATAGGTTTGGTAAAGCCTAGCTCAAATACCTCAGGGATATGTTTATATGAATTTCCGCCAATACCAACTGGTCTTGCTTCCACTGAGTGAAATTGGAAAGAGCACATCAGCCTGTTAAAGATGCTGTGGTTTTGAGAAGTATTACTAACATTCCTCAGGGATAGGTTTTCATGAAAATCATCTTAATGAGATAATTGGTTACATCTGTTTGGCCAATGTATGTAACGTTCCCCTAAATCTCTCAAATGGTACATATTCTGACACCATTAGTCTGTTATAGGACTACACCATGCCAATACAGATAAGACAATGGCTACATAACATCAACATGTGTATACCTTAGTGCTCATGCTTTGGGTCACTTAGATCAAAACACTCACTTTCCTTATAGAGAACAGAAAGGGCAATATGGAGAGATACCACAGAAGGTAAATGGTTCGATCACTAAGGCTCTCTGAGTGTATATAGAAAATAGCATGTGTCCATTTAGGAAGCGTAATATAAAAATCAGTAAGTCACCAAAAATCATCCTGGGAGAATTGAACACACACACAAACACACACACACACACACACACACACACACACACACACACACACACGCACACACACACACACACACACACACACACACACACACACACACACACACACACACACACACGTGGGAAAGCTCCGCTGTCCCGAAAGTTTGAGGCGACTCGACAAATGTGCTCTCACGTTCATTAGCCCAGGTTGTATAAATAGTTCCATCTGTGGTCTTTTTGAAGCTGATCGTTGGCTGGAAACCCACCATCAGCAACCTAGTGGAAAAGGGGGCTCCACCACTCCAGAGGGAACACATGGGAAGCACAGGCAGCTCCACCACTCCAGAGGGAACACATGGGAAGCACAGTCAGCTCCACCACTCCAGAGGAACACATGGGAAGCACAGTCAGCTTTCACATGGAGTATGGTGAGGGTGGAACATGTGTGTATGGAGAGATTTGGGTGTGTGCCAGGATAGCAGGGCCTCTTTGATGGGGAAACATCAAGAGTTAATCCCACAGAGAAAAAGTATTAGCCTGTGATCATCTCTCTCTCTCTCTCTCTCTCTCTCTCTCTCTCTCTCTCTCTCTCTCTCTCTCTCTCTCTCTCTCTCTCTCAAGACCTTGACGGCACACATGCTTAAGGGCTCAAATCTGTCCATCCTGTTTGGAGAACTGGACTGAAGCTGTTCAAATACATTCAAAACCCTCCTGGCTGCTGTCTGATGAAGCTCATTTGGCTGAATGCATGCTGGGTTTATAGGTCGGAATCATATGTTCCTGGCTAAATTAATTGGAGATGTGGAGTTATTAAACATATGGAACAGATAGACCATAATGCAGCCATTTGGAGGAGCAGCCTGGGTTCACTGGTAATCATCGAACTGCTCTGGGAAGTAAGGTGAGTCCACTACAGGGTAAAACACAGGTAGCGTTAAAAACCTAAAACCTCTAAACAACTTGACATCTATGGGTAGTGGATGAGTACCTATACACCTACTGCTATACACGTACGGCACCAATAACTAAAGAAAGAAAGAGGGACAACAGAAGGCACAAGCCATCTATGTTCATCAGAGGTTACTCATTATTCTGTGACTGCTATTCATGCCTCAGTCTTGAGTTACACCTCCACAATGCAGCTGCACGCTGAGTCTCCCCTAAGGAGGGCTGGAGGCCTCAGATCGTATGTACCCTGTGTTTCTTACTGGCACCGTAAAAGGGAGGCCGACACACAAACCGACCGACCACATGCTGAGGTAAATCTCCGCCTCTCTCTCTCTCTCTTTATGTCTCTCCTTTTCAGTCTGCCTCTGTGATTTCTGTGGCAGATGTGTGTGCCCTGCAATTTCAGAAGTGTCCCTTCTCACGACTCACCAGGTGGCATTTAACATTCTTCTTCTCTCCACACGTAAAACATACAGTACAGAGCACCTTGCATACAGTGAGTCCTTAACTGAAGTGTGAACAGATTTGTCTCTCCGATTTCTCACTTCCTACACAGGGTGTAATGGCAGGCAGAGAGAGAGAGAGGGGGGGGGAGAGAGAGAGAGAGAGAGTAGAGAGTAGAGAGTGTGAGTTCCACACTGAGCAGTGAATGAAGGAGTGTTGCAGGGAAAGGCTGAGCAGATGATCCTTAGAGCTTCGTCTCTCTGCTCCTGCTGCTCTCTGGGTGAGGTTGGGAGTGATTAAACAACGCAGCTCGATCACAGAAATGCTCTGGGAAAATCTGGTTTCAATACAGCGCTTCCTGTTAAAAGGCAGGAAATAGCTGTCATTTCTGCAGGCATAACAAAGCAGCAGAGTGAGTGCTGGACCTTGGAGCACGCAGCTTCCCTGGGCCCAAGGAGCCTGCCTCCCAACACTGCTAATTCAATTAGGAGAGAGAGGGCAAGGTGGGGCAAGAGAGGCATAGGGGGGGGGTTGGAATGAGGAGGGGCAAGCTGCTAGGACAGGGGGCTGCAGAGGATGTGTGGGGAAGAGGGGAGTGAGGAAGGGGGGGAGGAGGAGGGTGGGTGATGAAGACACAGGAAGGGGGCTGTCCACAGCAGGCAGCAGTGCAGACTATGAAAGCCCTCTCTTACACCAGCAGAGCAGAGCAGAGCAGAGCAGAGCAGAGCAGCCCATGCAGTCAGGCGGCTAGACTGAACGGTTGAACGCCTGGCTGGACCCCTCACTCCTCAGTCCCCAGTCATCAGCCCCCAGCCCCAGTGTCACATTTCTGCTCTGCGCGCCTTCTCCGGTTTAAGAGCCTGTGGCTCTCCTTACAGCAAACAGCACCCAGGGGCGTCATTAGGGGCCCACTCGTCATCACCCCCCCCCGATCAACACAGAGGGCAGAGATCGCTCTGATAACAACACCAGTTGCACATGCGTAATGCTATAGTCCTTAGTGGACTTCTGGATATGCCGGCATGGAGAGGGAGCTTGGCTGGAAAAACAAAAACGTTGATGTGATGAGGACTTGTAGGGGTATGTCTCTGCCTCAGAGGATCACATTTAAGAGCCGAATGACCCTCGTCTAGGTCATAATGGAATATCAAATTACTCCACTCTGCAAGAATGTGACCACCACTGCACTAAAGAGGCATATTGAACAGACTTAATCTCATTGTAATGTTTTAACACTGCCTTTACAATGGTACAGTAGCAACTACAGAAACTAGGGATGTCCCGATCCCACTTTTTCACTACCGATACCGATATCAATCCGATATTTGTATTTATTTTTTTACTCCTGAATAATAGCAAATACTTCCCCATTATACTGTATAGTCCACAACAACAGTTGGCTATTAAAGACTGCCAGCCTTTATTCAAGCAACAAAAACAGTACTCTGCAGTACTCAGTGACCAACTGGTTTAAAGTTAAAACAATTTAGTAGCATTCAGCATTGTAGAAAAAAAAAAAGGTTACTGTCTGATTTTTTGTTTTAGTGCCTTCAGGTTTTTATTCTATTTATCTGCTCTACAAACAAATGGCAAATCAATTCTAGGACCCTTTTTGTAGCCTAGTGACGCCCGCTGGTGAGACCATAAACCAGTTGCAGAATCGAAGGCTCAAAAAGTGAAACTTAATGTGTTAACAATATCTGTTTTTAGTTTTTTTTTCATAACAGACATGAGCTTTTAAAGTACCCACTCTATATAACATGTAACAGTTTTACGACCACTAAATACTTATAATTTGTGGGTTGGATTCACTGTTCTCGTTTGCCGTAGGCTACCGGTAAGTGATAATGACTTGTAAACATACTTACGTTTTAGGACGTGTTCAAAAGCAAGGACTGTGTGTGTTCATCTAATTATGTGTAGTTATGTGTAGTCGATGTTCTCTCAGCATGTTGTGATGTTCTAAAAACGCAGTTAGACGTTCGTAGCGATGTACCACTGTTAGCCGCTAGCTGTTAGCAGCGTTTGTTGTTGTGGTTTGATCAGTCACTTTTCTCCTGTCACATTCCCATTCTTGAGGTGCACCAACATTCAAATACTTGTGTCGTCTTGATTTATTTTTCCGATTTCAATGTATGACGCATCATTTGAAAGCTTGCAATCTGTAGTTTCAGACTATCTAAAAAAACCGAAAGAATACTTAGGCAAATGGTTTATGAATTCACCAGCTGGTGTCAGACTCATTACACACAGGTAGCTACTAGCCAACTCTCATGCACGTGACTACTTGTTACTACTGTTGTCATCAAGTGAGTGACACGCCAGATCGAGAGCGCAGATCGGAGCCTTTTTTTTCATGTTTGAATTGCGATCCAGCATTCTGGACCAATATCGCACAGATACCGATGCCGTGGATCAGATCGGGACATCCCTAACAGAAACGGTAGAGAAAAACGAATGACATGTGATGAAAGTTCACAGTTTACTACACAAGATTATCCCCAGTGTTAGAGTCATGTTTCTGTGCTCTCTAGAGTTATTATTCTTTGTATGACCCATGCCCAGAAAAAAAACATAAACACACAGTGGAAAACGATACTCAGATTCTCTCCCGTTTGTTTACATTTTTGTGCCTCTTTACAAGATAACAACAGTCAGGGAAAAAGCAGGGGGGACTTCCTATTTTGGGAAACAGCTGTTTAAAGGCAACAGTTCCTGGGGTTGCTACAGCCAGTGGGAAAAGGCGCAGAGTTGTTTTGACCCCTTTGTTGTCATCAGAGTTATAGTTATAGTTCCTCATGTCAGCCAGCTAAGCCCTATTTCCTTCACAGTAAAGAGGAAATGCTTTAAGTCCTTCACTCTTATTCCAAGCTGATATACTTAATGCTGCAGAAGGATAGGTGACTCCAGAGGTCCTGGAGATGTATTAAAAAAGAACACATTTAGATAAATAAAATAACCTTTATGTTAGCAATCAAAGACTAGCACTCCATGGCCAAAAATGGTCATGCTTTAATTTGTATGGTAGCTGGCCCTCTCTTAGCTAAATCTGAGTTTATCTCCACTGTTTATTCTCCCTCTCCTGCTTACAGGGACATGCAGGGCCACACCAGACCCCTCTCCTCCGCCCTGCCCTTCTGATGGCACCTAGCGATGGGAGTTACCCGCTAGTCAATGCTGCTTGGACATACTGTAGGAAATTAATAAATCATTTGATATAAAAAGCCAAGGCTGATCAGAGGAGTAGTATGCTGTACCCCTGCAGCTGTGAGATGAGCCCTTGATGCTTCATGTCAGAACACAAGTGAGGTTTAACAGCTGCACGTTGCTTCAAACACAACCTAATAAAATCCCCTCTAATCCTCAAGGATATTTAGTCTGGCAAGAAAAAAGATGTAGATAAAAATGATGATGTAGCTTTATGCCGAAATGACTAAAGCAGAGACTGCAGCTGTGACACAGCTCTGTGGCAAAGAGTAAAATACATATCAATATGTTTATGAGATTGATATTGTCAGAGGAGCAACCTATGCTGCACCATGCAATTGTGTATACATTATGAAAGACATCAACATGTTATGTTAATGGAATTGTATTCATCTTTCTTAATTCCTATTCCCCAGCCATAGATGTCTAAGCTGCTGCAACCATTTGGGCTTCTTTTCTCCAGTTCTACTGCACCTCGCCACTGTGCTGTTGACTCACAGGTCACAGACAGGCTCCTCCGACCACTCCCCATGTTATTTTTCATTCACGTCATCTGCCCATCTGGCCTGACAGCTTGCCCCTCCCCCCCCCACCCCCACACACACACACACACACATCTCCACCACAGACACAAAGACTGCCAAGGTGAGCAGAGGTAACCCAACCCAAGAAAAGGCCTTTCCAGATGGGCTCTGCCCGCCCCCCGCCCCCCCACCTCCAACAGGCAGCTGGAGCTGCTGGACACCTCTAGATTAGAACATGCAGGAGACTGAGAGCAGAGATGAACAGGCATTAGCTGGGCTTTGGCCTTAATAGAGAAGACAGGAAGGGAAAGGCTATTAGGGAAGGCTAGTCTAACCCTTCATCACTAACATTGAAGTATCGAGCCACATTGAATCAATAACCATTTGGAGGTGTTGGCCAACAACTGGTGTGAGCACTTTACTAAAGAGAGCAGAGCATGTGATCTATCAAGAAACACAGGAAATTGAGATTCCTCGGGACCTTCCATTAAAATACACAGGACACATATGGGACCAGGCTAGTCTCTGGACTCAGGAGCACAAGCAGAGATGCACGCACATGTCCCTCACAACAACAACAACAACAACCACAACAACAACAACAACAACAACAACTGTCAGTAGGGCTGATCTGTGACGTGGCCAACTCTGACCCCTGACCTCAGATGACCCTGGCTGCTCTTTGAGCACAAAGGTCACTCACCTAACATGTTAATAACCACCATGCTATGGCTGTCCATAAACACAGACACAATCGTATTCAGCCATGATCTATATCTGTGTTTCTATATAATGGACTGTAAAAAAAATACTGTTAAATTAAATAGCTTAATTAAATACATTTTGTAGAAGAAAATAGGAAGCCAACCATTACATAGGCCCAAAACATCGACACACACACAGACATTAACAACAACACACACCAACAAAACCCATGCTCAAATTCTTTAACTACACTTTTTGTAAGTCCTCTATAAACATTTTGTGAACAATCCATCTGGGTTTGAGGAAATGAGATGACATTTGCTCTCTGCAGTTTGTCTCCAGACAGAGGCCCGCGCAGGCTGGCCCATTTGGGTGTATGGAGTGAGGGGGTGGGGCAGCATTGGATGAGCCTGTCTGAGAACCAGACCACATCTCTTACCATCTGTGTTGGTAGAATGCAGAGTGGACATAAAGCCACTGGTGCAGACGGTTGACAGACAACCTTTTACCCTAAGAGATCCATCAAGGTGTCTCCTGCACACGACTGGGCCAGTGCGATGTGTCCACTACAACGTGGGTGTGCGTCTCTCAGTGCGTATACTCTTCACAGATGACAAGAAGAGGAAGGAGCAGAGCGGTAAATAAGTCACCTCGTGTCACACCAATCTGCTTGTCATTATCACCTTCTCACCTCCCACCCAGACTCAGCTCTCTGAGGCCCCAGAGTTCACCCAGACCCAGCTGGACTGACTTATATATCGCCTTATTCCAAAACTCTTTACAATGGCCTCTCATTCACCCATTCGCACACCAATGGTGACAAGCTACCATGCAACACGCCAGCCCACTCATTGGGAGCAATGTCTTGCTCAAGGACACCTCAACATGTGGCCAGCTGGGGGTTCGAACCGCCAGACTGCCGACCTTGCGATCATTAGCCGCCGGCTCTACCTCCTGCGCCACAGCTGCCCGGCTCTCTGAGCCCCCCAGTCTTCACCCAGACCCAGCTCTGTGCTCTCCCCATCTGGAGACCTCCTGTCCCCCCCTAGCTGCTCTGATCCTAACACAGTGACTGCTGTTGGCTGAGGCTTTGATGCTTTCCTCTACATTGAGAAGAATATATAATTCACTATTAAGAGACTGACATGAAATGCCAAGGCCACAATAAGAGACCTGGGGACTGGAAAATGTTGTGTGTCACTCCTTCCCCTAAGAAACGGGCAGGAGATCTCAGTACTCCATTATAAATTCTTACGTTCTGGAGATAGTGACTCCCTCAGAATGACTACTAACAGTCGCTGAGTGTGTGATTCAATGTTTCCATGCTGTTTTGGATCAGGTTTGGAATGTCTGGGAGAAAGAGAAAATGGAGAAGTGTTCGAGGAAAGACAGAAGGAACAGGGGGGGAAATAATAACCAGAGAAAACTGGATTTCATTATTAATTATTATTCATCCCGAAAAAGCTGTCGTCTTTGTTGTCCCTGTTCTATACATAGGCCTACATATTATCATAGCCATCTTGCAGTTTGAAAGAAGTCTTAGCGCCTCCAGAACGAGAGAGTTAGTCACTGAGTCTGTCCGAGTGAGGACAGTGGACAGCACCATACTGTTCTGTTCTACCCTGGTGAGCCAGAGAGCCTGCAGTCTGCAGCCTCAGCGCTGAGCAGGGAGGCACAGCTGCCCCTGTCATCACGGTGCCCCACCCATCATGCAGCTGCAGCATGTCTGCTTGTAACCATAGCTGTAACCAGACCTGCACTGTTTCACAGCACGACCCCCCCCCCCACACACACACACACACCCTCCTCCCCCTTACCTCGCCGCTTCCTCAGGTCCCATGGGGCAGAGTTACCCCACTCTCTGACCCCTTACGACCCTGATCTGTTGGCGGGTTCTTGGGCCCCACTGGGAGGGCAAGACCAGTCCATGGGTCAGACCCCCTTTAGAGGTGAGCTAGAGGGCCAGGCGGGCATGTTGGGGGGGCGGTCGCATTACCTCACCAGGCACGCTCCCAAACTCATTATTATCATCACCCATAGCTAGAGTCTAACTCTTTACCCATAGCTAGAGTCTAACTCATTACCCAGCTGGAGTCTAACTCATCACCCATAGCTAGAGTCCAGCCATAGCTAGATCTGTTTAGCTTTGTTAATTGGCTGGCGCCCATGTTTCCTCCAGGTTTTCAAGTGTGGCTAATGCTTCATATAGTTCAATAAGTCTGGTGTTACCTCCAACACTACTGTAGATGGGATGCTGAAGGGGTCTCTCTCTTTAGAGGACAAGGTCTTTTTCTCCTTCTTGCTGTTTCATGTGGGTGCCATTGTGCATTGAGGTCTATCGGAGTGTTCAAACACAGCTGCAGGCTTGGGTCTGTGTGGGTGTGGGGTGTATAGTTACCTACTGCCTTACCTGGACACTTAAACCCCTGGGCTTTTAGTCTGAGCTGACTTAAGATCTTGGTTATGTGCCATGTATTCTCGGTTTAGCTGTTGGTCTTTTTACACTCACTCTCCTCAGAGAGGGAGGATGTGACGAACGCCCCATACTGAGCCGTGCTTCAAAAAAAGCGGTAGCGAATACACAGAGTGTCTTTGGCGTTATACAAAGTTCCCTTTTATGTGCTGATTAGCATGTTTATAATAATAACATATGCAATTCA
Organism: Nansenia antarctica; assembly: GCF_963989245.1. Lineage (NCBI taxonomy): Eukaryota > Metazoa > Chordata > Actinopteri > Argentiniformes > Microstomatidae > Nansenia > Nansenia antarctica. Next base: position 20,325,390 of record NC_137691.1, read on the forward strand.
GGGGTTTTATCTGCCTATGGCTCTGGTTCACAGTACCTCTACTGTACGGTGGAGTTGAGCCCCTTTCGCTCACCGTGAAGCTCTGGGGCGCGCAGGGCTGAGACAGGACCAAGAGCTGGACGGCCAGGTTGATGAAGGCCGAGCGGTAGGCGGTGACCTTCTCACGGCCCTGCACCAGCTTGTACAGCTCCAAACACATCAGCCCCGCCACCACTGCCGTGGTGGTGGCTATGGCCGGGATGATCCGCCCAGCGATGAGCTTACTCTGGGAACGAGAGAGAGAGAGAGAGAGGGGTTTTGAGAGTGTGTTTTGAAGTGTCTGTTTACTAGTATATGTTCATGTGTGCTACCAAAAAGCTGTATGTGTCTGCAAAAGAAGCTATGGAAGAACGAAAGAGAGGGAGAGAGAGAGAGAGAGACGTGGGGGGTAAAGGTGATGTAATCTAGAAACAAGATCAAACATGTATTACGGTGATTAAGGCCCCCGAAGCGTCCCTCCTGCCTTAAGCCCCCCCCCCCCACCTGTCTGCACGACTGTGTGCGGGGCCGTGGCCTGCTCAGGTGACACTTCCCGGGGGACAGGCAGGTAAAGTGCTGTGATTAGTTCTGCCTTAGGAACAAAGGTGAGTGGGGCTGTCTCTGCCCTCTTTTCTCTTTTTTAACGCTCAGCGGCTTTAGGGCAGGTGAATACAGCCATAGAAAACACAGCCCCAGGGGAGAGGGGGAGTGTGTGTGTGTGTGTGAGAGAGAGACAGAGAGAGAGAGAGTACTGTTAGTGTAAGCAGTGTTAGTTTTGATTAGGACATAATATGGATTCATACCTTGTGTCGATCAGCAGCAGGAATGTCATAGTTCTGTGCTCTCAGGTTAGAGGCGGCGACGATGTAGTCCATGTGGAAATTACTGTCATCATCCTGGAAAGATCATTTAAAAATCGGTAATGTATATCACATGTATTCATAGCACAAACACACCATTCATATCCATGAAGTGATGGATAAGATCAGAAGAAAAAAATCACTCTAATGACAGGCCACTTTGCACATCTCTGTCTGCAGCCATATTTAAGCCAAAGTCTGTCAATGACGTGATGCCCTGGTTCGTTTCCTTTGAGCTGTGTGGCCATTGTTGCTGTGTCACTTTAATCACACTAATACATGACTTATTCACCCCTTCTCCAGGGTAGTGAAAATCAGATTTCGGCTGTGAGCGACAGAGCCTATGAGGTCATGCCTCTGCTTACAGCGGCTCTACAAAGGCTGATGAGGCGACAGTCACTCAGGGGCAGCTGGAGGGGCTGTGAGGTAGTCCACGCTGGCAACCCGACGCCTGTGGAATTCACCCACACACATTCCATGCCTCCATCATACAGCATCACCTGGGCAATGTGAGGAGGAGGAGGATGATGATGATGATGATGAAGGGGAACATGGCACTTTCAAGGGTCTCACACCGATCCAAGGTGCGATCTGATACATCTTTGACTCACCTCATCAACACCTTCTCCCCTCACTCGCCTAGACAAACTCAAGTCTAGTCGCCTACATGCATCTAAACCTGCTTTAATGTCCAGAGAGGCGAAGAGAGACGCTTAAAGGTGCAATATGGAACATTCACACTTTTCCAAAAGCTTTCTTGAAATGACTATGTCGAATCGGTAGCGATCACGGAATGAGTCCCTGAAAGGAATATTTAATTTACGAAAAGCTGTTTTGGTCCCAAAAACTGCTTTCTAAAATGGAGTGTCTTGGGACAACTCTCGGGTTGCATATAAACACGGCCAGGGGTGTTAAAGGGGAGTGAACTAACCGATGTTCACCTTTTTGTCTCTGGTGGCTGCCACTTCCAATCGATTGATGCATGGATGCAGAAACACAACAACTAATGTCTGACACGGCAAGTCCATTTCAGGGATTATATTATCCTAAGGGAGGGTGTTGTTGTAGGGAACTTCAGATAGAGTTTTGCCAGAGGCGGCAGACTTCCAACAGACTGATGCCCAGGCTCCTTGAAGCTTCTCTGCATAACAGTGACTGGACGAGACAATGAGAGTGTTATTGAAGAAACGGCTGCCCCTCAGGGCTTCGTGACTGTGCCACTTCAAAGAGCTGGGTGACATGGCGGTAGACCATGTATGGGGGGGGGGGGGGGGGGGAGCGGGGGAGACTGCAAACAGAGATCCTCAGTGACCACATACCCCCAAAGGACAAACAAAGAGAAACAGTGGTCCTCAGGCCCAAGTCACACTGTTCACACTATTCACCACTGTTCTCAACTCGGGTTTTTTTTAACAGGATGTGTGCTCTTCAAAATCCTCCCCATGTGGAATTGCAGCAGAGAGGCCACAAAACACAGGATAGCCCTGTCTCATCAGCCCTATTGGGGCCAGTACAGACATGGGTCACTAAGGACCCAAAGATGAAACAGCCATGTTGTTGCCCCCCCCCCCCCCCCATAGAGTTTAGGCATTGCCCCCTCCAAGGCCCGGTCGCCAGTCAGTCTGTGCTCCACAAAACAGTATGCAGCGTGAAGCCTTGGAGGTATTCAGAATAGTGCACTCTTATTACCTTCTCAAAGTCAACGGGGTACATCTGTAGGGCCGGGCTGTTCCGAGGGACAGAGGCCTTTAACTCCTCGAGCCGGGTTTTGACTGGTGCCAAACAACAGAGACACATTGAGTTCCATTTAGACTAGATACAGCAGACAGATAGGCATGCAGAATGGCAGAGGGGAATTGGCGGACAGATGATGGTTTTGATATTTGAATTGACTCACCTACGTCCCCACTATCCCTCTCGTGCTCTTCCTCCATCTCCTTGTCAGTGGTGTGGATCTTGACAGAAGACTTGGGGAAGAAAGGTGGTATGTTGACCTTCTCTAGAGCTCTCCTGATGGCAGAGCAGTCTCTGGTTCCTGTAATCCCATAGGTCTGCCCATAGAGGGTAGCTGCTGCCACCACGTAGTCCATATGGGTGGTCTCCACATGATGACATGATAACAAAAACTGTTAATGACCCTTCACCTCCAGGTCTTAACAGTCAAAACCAGATCTGAGGTAAAATAAATAATTACACAGCCCACAAACGTACTGTCATATCAGGCGTGTGTGTGTTAAGTGGTCATTTCCTGCCGGGTACACCCCAGGGAGAAACAGGCTGTGGAAAACACTAACATCAGACAAGACGTTGTACGTGGAATGTCAACCACATGACCAAGCTGTTTGAGATACGGTCTGAACTCTCTCACCAGGTGAGCAATCGACTGACTAATGGATAAAACATGTGACTTAACCCCTATGATTCTTTCTGTGTTCATTCAAATGTGTCTCTCATTGTATGTAGCACAGGGCCAAGACCCAAGTTGATTTACAGCTGTTATCAAATGGCAGTTAAAAGACCATAAATAGGTTATTTGAGGTTATTTGCTCTAGAAGCAGTGTGCTTATTGAGTTAGTAGGATCTAGGCTACTATCCCTAAAAGCCTTTGTTCATCTTCTATTGTCTGTGAGCTGCAGGCTCAGACATGGGGAAAGGGTCATAACTCTTCATACCAGGAGAGATGAGGGGAAAGGAGAGAGGAGAAGAGGAATGGAGAGAGAAGAAGCAGAAGAAATGAGGGGAAAGACGGCAGGAGTAGATCAGATGAAAGGATATCAGTAGAGAACAGAATGGTTGACTCTGGGAAAGGTGAGTAGACAGGAGTGAGAGGAGAGGACAGAAGTCAAGGAAAGATAAGAGGAAATGATAAGAGGGCAGTGTCAGGTTGGGGTGTGGGGTGGGGTGGGCAGTGGTGGTGTGGAGAGGCCATACTCTTTCACACTCAAAGGACCGTTCTAACCCCTCTGGCACACCTTTTTTCATCTCAATGGCTCCATTGTGTGGCTGTGCATGTGAGTGAGTGAGTGAGTGGATGTGAGTGGATGGGTATGGGCTTGTGAGTGCACGTGTAAGTGAAGGTAGTGATGGGGTAGATGTTATCCCCATTGCTTTGTCTCAAGCAGCAGATAGACAGTTCTCACAGTGTAGATAAGAATCCGATATATGACCAGATAGTGAGCAGTTATCAGCCGAGACAATGACATTTCAACCATTCCTGTTGACCATACAAGGGGCGAACAGGGATAACAGTTATATATGACAGAGACCGAGTCTTTGAGGAATGATTTGTTTAAAAATGAGTGTAAAACTTACATTGTTGGGGTCAAAAGTGAGCGGATGAGGACACCTCTTAGCTCCAGACCAGAATGGAAGGCCAGAGCTCGTCAACTAGAGAGAGACAGAGAAAGAAATCATCCTTAAAGGGCCAACGAAACAACAACAAACCAGTCACCCCATGAGGGATGGGGCTGGAGAAATGTACACAGTCCCTGAGAGAGACACAATGCTTAATGACATTAAACACACAATATACACCTCTATACTGCAGAGATTATGCTTGAATACTCTCCACACTTTACACATTCATAAATACTGTACAATGAAGGTATTCAAAGCAAGGAGAAGCTTACATGTGACTGTCCACCCCAATTCAACACAGATCAAACACATTACCATAGGTGTATTAGACAGCTATGGGCTGAGGTTCCTCACAACAAGATGATAATCATCATATCATCAATAGCCAAAGAGAATGGAGCAAGCACACTACCCTACCCACTTACATGGGATGACTGGTAGATGCATGGGGATCAGATGTCATGAATGTCTAGTCAAACACTTTCCCTGGGTTGTCCTCTGACATACCAGTGCCACATTCCCACGGAGCCGCCAAACTAATGTTGTTATCAGGTGTGTGTGTGTGTGTGTGTCTGTTGACCTCACAATTTGTTGCCCTGATAAAAGAACAGTGGAGTCCCATGGCTTTGACATGCAACACAGCCCACCCCCCACCCCCACACCCCCCACCTTTTACAGTCTGCCCAACAGGGAGCCGCAGCTCAGTAGCAGCTCAGGGCTATTATACACTACCCTACATAAAGAGGATTCTATTATACAGTACCCTACATAAAGAGGGTTCTGTTAGTTTTGGGATTTCTTAATACCATTCCATCTGCAGAGGGGCAGTTTCTGTTGGTTTAAAAGTGCAAACTTTAATTCACACCGGAAAGGCTCTGTGCCGGTTCCGGTTCATGTTCTGGAGTCTCAGAACCTTGGTGCTTTCTGGCGAACCGGCCTGCGTTCATACCAGTTTAAGAAACTGTCAACGTCATCAACGGAGGGTGATGAAGGGGTGAGATAAACAACATATTTCACAACAAGATGGTGACGACTTCACTGGAATTGAGGATATCTTCCACTACAGCATCTAAAATAAACACTATTTTGAATGAAAAAAACTAAAGACACTTTCTTAACACGTTCACTTACTAGCCAGCTACTCTGTTACTAGAATAGAAATGGCCACGAAGTTCGCGTTCACGTGTGTGTGTGTGTTTACTGAGCATGTGAGGAAGATAGAGAGAATGATGAAACCTTACTAATCACTAATGATTAGATTTAGATTAGATTACATTTTGTCTCCTTCCTTCTTACTCTCTTGCTCGTCATCACAGTCTAGAATATGACACACCCACTGACGATGTCACTGTTCACAAGGAAAACACTTTTCAGGTTCTGAACCAATTAATTTTTTAGTCTGAACGCGCCGGCTAGTTCAAAATGACGTTTGGAAACCGGAACAGGTTGAGAGATGGGGCTGGGGAAATGTAACCACTCAAATTCATAGATAGAGCTCTGGAATATTATTTGAATTATTATTAAACCTTTATTTAGACTGGGTGTCCCACTGAGACCAAGGTCTCTTTTCAGCGGAGCCCTGCTTACAAACATGGAACAATCAAAAGTAGATTCAAAATTACAAACAATTAGAATGACAATTTACAGAATATAATTAATTACAGTAAAACATGTACATTCCTTTGTTAAGGCCTAAAATGCACCCATTGACACAAGAGAATCTAATTTGAGTACCTTTTAAACATCATTCCCAGTAATCGAGGCACAGAAACTAAAGGCCAATTTATGTGGTTGAGACAAAATGTGTGGAACTTTGAGGTACTTAAATAACAGCTTTAGATACAAATACAAATCATTGATAAGCCATATCAAAGGTGAAGCAGGACTTATTTTTGTCAAATAACTCTCAAACTCTTGATAAGAATGTGTTTAAAAATACAGTTTATCATCTATCCAAATGCCCAGGAACTTACAATGTGGGACTTCAATTCAATTTGGGATCCTTTGAGGGCACACATATGCAGATCATTGTCATCAATATTACGGTATTTAAGCACTAACAGTACATTATATTGATATTAATGTTTTTGCTATTCATTGTTTGTTTACAAATACATTGTTTACAAACAATTAAATAAAACAACCTTATGATGTATTTTGAGAAGGTGCGGTAGGAATCAACTACAGTATATGATTATTTGTGACTTCTCATACAAGGCGCTTTACAACGGCCTCTCATTCACCCATTCACACACCCATTCACACACCCATTCACACACCAATGGCGGCAAGCTACCATGCAAGGCACCGGCCCGCACACTGGGGTTCAGTGTCTTGCCCAAGGACACTTCGACATGTGGCCAGCCAGGGCTCGAACCGCCGATCTGCCAACCTTGCGATCATTAGACGGCAGCTCTACCTCCTGCGCCACAGCCGCCCCGTCTTACCCTCTGTGCTCCCTGACCCACAACCCGACATACAGGAAGCCTACAGCCAGACAGCCTGTTGCTTCACAGTAGACAACGTAACCACATATTAATCAGCTGTGTGGTGTTTCAACACAAAGTCTATCTCTCAGGATTACTGTCTGCTTGCTCAATATCACTGTCTGACTCAATAACAATGATACTCTTAACTCTTAGTATCACATGTGTAGAAATAGTGTACGACAGGGGAGGCTGGTCGAGGTAGAAATCGGAGGACCGGCTCATGTCTTGGAAGACAACTATACATTGAGAGGACAACTATTGGGGGGATTTTGAGTAAGTGCCCAGATGAAATGCATACATCCATCTCAAAATCAATCAAACCAAAAACTAGATTTTATCTTCTACCCTAGCACTTCTGGTGTCTACTAGTAAGACTAATAATGAGTAATAAGCTCACTCATAGGCAGTTTGTGAGCGTTAAACCTCAGCAGGCTTATCATACCTCCCCAGAGCACTTTGGTTCGGAGTTGACGGGAGGATACCGAAACCTCAGCCAACCTGACCTTTCCCAGAGAGAGAGAGAGAGAGGAAAGGGGAAGCAAAATGCAGGGTAGGAACCAAAACTAGAATAATAATGACCAAAACAACCAACATGTCAGATCCTTTTCAAAACATCTAATATCTAAAGCTCTTGCTCTCAAAACAAACGTTTTTTTTTTTCATGTAATAAGTCATTTTCTTCTGAGTGGGGCAGTCCCATTCATATTTTTTAATTTTATTGGACATATAGTGAAGACAGACAAGAAAGTAAGGAGAAGAAGGTAGAGAGGGCATGTAAGCAGGGCATGGGCTGGATTTGAACCCAAGCTGACATGGGCATGTGTGCACAATAGACCGTGGTGCTAGACCACTGGACCACCCCAGGCCACCAAACCTAATCTAACAAATCTAATATCTAAACCGCTTGCTTCCAAGCAACCTTCAGCTTGCTATAATGCAAAATAAAGTACAAAGCATAGTACATGTTTCAAAATATAAACATATAAATTTTTATTTTATCAGTGGTTTAATATTACAACACTATTACAAGTCGATGTACTGTATCCAATCGGTTCAACAGAACTTTAACTCATAAATGTGAGTATTTTAGCACGTGAGCATGTGCCCATTGTTTCAGCATGACTCATTTTCCTACAAAGTGAGTATAATACCAAAAGGCTTCTCCCAGGGGACTTAGAGCAAAAATGCTATGCATTTCTCCCAGAGACCCACCCTCCCTTCACTAAGACTTTAACAGGATATGAGTGGAATGAAATCAGTCTCAGCCAGGGGTATTTTTATTGACCCATATCTTGGAGGAGAGATATGTGAGCAGGCCAGGCCAGGCCAGTTGCCAGACCAGGGTCACAGTGGGTATGTTTGGGTTTGATACTGATCCTTTTGTGGTCCCCCTGGTGTGACAGCAGCATGTGTCACTCTCTCTGCATGTCACACCAGAGTATAGATCTCGACAGACACTGGGAAAGTCAATCTACAACTATCTAAGGTATTTTCATAGTGATCACTGTGGACACCCAGTTCACTATCCAGCAATACTGTGTTGCAGGACTGAAGCATTGTAGCGGTAAACTAAATAGGCATGGATGCAGTTATCGAAGAAGCATATTTAATCATTGGATATTTGTAAATATACATGAAAACTCTAACGAAACAAACATTAAGTTGTTGCAAACAATAGCCCCACAATTCAAATTGCTCCGACTGAGTCTCAAACTTGCAACCCCTGGCTTGCCAACACACATGATCGTCTCCTCAAATATGTATAATGTATAAATATGTCTAAATATGTATAATGTAAACCAGCTATGCCATCAAAGAGCTAGCAATTCGACAGCGCGGGTGGGGGGTTTTGAACATGAGGAGTTTCTTTTACCATCTCAAATCAGTTACAACACTGCATATCTGATCACATGGTAATGTGAATACTCTATATCTCACATACAAGAAATCACAAGTCTGATTTCTCGTTGAGAGGAGTGGTTTCAGGTGTGCAGCTGTCCGGCTGTTCTTCATTATCTCATCGTTAGCCCTGCATAAAGACCTGTTGTTACTAGTAACCATCAGTACATGTGGTGGTTTCCAGCGGCAAGCTACCGTCCTTTCCGCAGCTGTGAGACCGGTTAAAAGGAGCCGTCTGTCACTAGTAGACAACTTCATAGTGGAGGTCTCTTTCAGTAATAGCAAGCGTTGTGTACAAGGGATGGATCTCTCCAGAATGTTGGACATAGTGCTTTCTTCCACTTCCCACAGGAATCACTAATTAACCACTCGTGTCATCTCCGTTCAACCAGGCCGACGGCACGTCCAGACCAGGCTAGTGGAGCCCAGAGCCTCCTCCCTGAACAGCGGGGATTGCTTTCTGCTCATCACACCCCACCACTGTTTCGTCTGGACCGGGGAGTTTGCCAACGTCATCGAGAAGGCCAAAGTGAGTCTGCTTTTTTAATCCACGTTCAGACGTACTGCATCACTGATTCAACACAGAATCCCACACTGTCATAGAGCAAGTGGTAGCTGCTTTGAAAATACTATCGAAAGTAGCACTTTCTGTATGATGTGTAACTGTGTTCGGCTCAACACATCTAACACAACTGCTGGTCCAGCCTTCACTACTCTGCCAGATCGTAGCTTCAGCTAACCCGTAAAGATACGCTTCTAGCTCCCCTACCTGTTTACTGCCCCGCCTGTACCTGCCTCCTACTTACCCTTGTTTGCCTTTACCCCCAGAACCCATGCCTGCCCTCCCCATGTGATTGCAATTTGTTCCTGTTCGCGGATGACTCGGCTCTGCTGGTCTCAGGGACATATTGCAGGTGGAAAAAGCGGTAAGCACTGAACTGAGTAGAATCTGCATCTGGCTAGCTGACAATAAACTATCAATACACCTAGGTAAAACTGAAACCATCCTATACGGATCCCCATCTAAACTCAGAAAGGCTGTACATTTCAAAATAAAAGTGGGTAACATTAATATCACAAGAAAAGAGGATATTACATACCTGGGCTCCATCTTAGAGGCAAATCTTTCCGGAGATAAAATGGCAGCAAAAGTAATCAAAAAAGTGAACCATAGAACTAGATTCTTGTACAGGATATCCTCACTTGTCAGTAAAAACACACTGAGGACCCTATCAGGAGCTCTCATTCAATGTCACTTCGACTATGCCGTAACATCATGGTACTATAGAACCACAAAGGCCCATAAAACAAGACTCCAGACAGCCCAAAATAAACTGGTTAGGCTTCTGCTAGGCCTCAACCCTAGGACACATCTAACCGCTGCTCATTTTGAGCCTTGATTGGCTACGAGTAGTTGACAGGAGTGCAGCAGCTTGCACTGGGCCTGGTCTTCAAGATACGCTACACCCAAGTACCTGTCAACATACTTCCAAAAAGTGAACAACGTCCACACATACAATACCAGAGGAAGCTCCACGAACCACGTTCAACCGCGTTGCACCACAAACAAGGGCAGGGTTCGACAGTGCGACTGTTTTGGTCGCATTTGCGAGTGAATATATTTCTGTGCGACTTGGAAATACATTCAATCGCACCAGTGCGACAAAAAAAAGTTTTTTTATTTTTTATTTTTATTTTTTTAAAAGCTGAACTACTGTCATGCGCAGTCAATCTTATGTTCGTTAATAAGATCACAGCGCATCTAAACCAATGCAATCCTTTGAAAACAGAAGAAGAAGAAAAAAAACAGACACGTGACCCGCAAGCACAACAAGCGCGCATTTACATTTGAAAATCCTGTCAGAAAAAGACCGCTGTTAAAATGAATCCGATTACGGCATACTTTAGCAAGGCTAATGTTAGCACCGTTCCAGACAGAGAGGAGGTAGAGGGGGGTAGTGGAGTCAACATTACAGCTGGAGACGAGAGTGACGAAGAAAACAGAGACGGGGAAAGCGAGGAGGAGAGCGCCCGGTCAGAAAGTGTGTCAGGGGAGGGGGAAGGTCATTATCCACGCGGTGATAATGGCGGTGCCACTGCCAACGCGAAGTCTGGTCTGACAAAAGTGACAAAGGTCTACAGGTACAGTGCCGAGTGGCAAACATCTTTCCCGTGGCTGTTGCTGAAGGAAGGGAAGATGTATTGCAAGTGGTGTGTCGCCCACATGAAGTTAGCTGGAAAGACCGCGTTTGTGTCAGGAGACGCACAGCTGAAACGCGACACAGTGAAAAAACATGGTCTGTCTCGCAAACATGTGAAATGCAGGGAAGCTTTCATGTCAGCTCAGAACAAGCCCCTTGAGAAAGCTGTTGGACGCCAGAAGGCTAGCTCCAGTGAGGAAATTAAAAGACAGCTCAAGTTAAAGTTTAACATCGCTTACTACGTGGCAAAAGAAGAGATCCCATTTATTAAATTCCACAAATTATTCGCCCTTCACAAGAAAAATGGCGTTGAATTAAATCCAACCTATAGTAATGACAAACGATGCGCTGACATGATCGGGCAGATAGCGGATGCCATGAGAGAAGACCTTGCTGTGAAGATCAATTCCGCACACTATCTCGCCTGGGCTTAATTATTTATTTATTCATGAATCATTTATTAATAAATGAATATTCTTACTTCCCCTTTACATTGTGTGAGTCTCCATTTTTATTACGGCCAAGAGCCGGTTATGATAATTCTGATATGTTATGATTATGATAATTTGTTGTCGTCATACGAAAATTGCGCAATTTTCATTGTGCTACTGAAATTGTTGGTGTGCTACTAAATTTTTTGACATGGTAGCACAGTGCTACCTGGGGAAAAGGTAAGCGTCAAACCCTGAAGGGGTTAAACTCGTTTGCAAACTATGCAGTAAAAATGTGGAACGCCCTTCCTATAATCTTAAAGGAGTGCAAAACACTGCCCACCTTCAAAACCACTCTCAAAAAACATTTACAGGAGGCTGCAATCCGTAACTGGACCCTCTAAATCAAAAATCAGATTAAAAGACCCGAACTACCCACTGTACATACTTTGTGTTTTGTCCCCCGCCCCCACCTGTGGTGTATGTCCCCACCTGTCCTACCCGCTGTACATACCTTATGTTTTGTTGTATTGTTCTTCCCATGATGGATGTATGTTTATCTTGTAGATAGTACTAGTTATTTGTCTGTATTATCTTGTAGATAGTACTAGTTTTTTTGTCTGTCTTGCATGTAACGATGAATTGAGAATCAAGGACCCCAATTGAAATAAGCCAATGGCTTTCTTGGGTTTTTATCCTGTTAGTTGACCTTGTATGTAATATGTACTTTCATGTACCTACTTCTGCAAATCTTCTAATAAAGTTTTCAATCAATCAAAACTCCTGCCTGCCTGCCCTACAGGCCTGACCCTTGCCTGCCTGCAGACTACTCCTCCTGCCTGCAGACTACTCCTCCTGCCTGCAGACTACTCCTCCTGCCTGCCGACTACTCCTCCTGCCTGCCGACTACTCCTCCTGCCTGCAGACTACTCCTCCTGCCTGCAGACTACTCCTCCTGCCTGCCGACTACTCCTCCTGCCTGCCGACTACTCCTCCTGCCTGCAGACTACTCCTCCTGCCTGCAGACTACTCCTCCTGCCTGCAGACTACTCCTCCTGCCTGCAGACTACTCCTCCTGCCTGCAGACTACTCCTCCTGCCTGCAGACTACTCCTCCTGCCTGCCGACTACTCCTCCTGCCTGCCGACTACTCCTCCTGCCTGGAGACTACTCCTCCTGCCTGCAGACTACTCCTCCTGCCTGCAGACTACTCCTCCCGCCTGCAGACTACTCCTCCTGCCTGCAGACTACTCCTCCTGCCTGCAGACTACTCCTCCTGCCTGCAGACTACTCCTCCTGCCTGCCGACTACTCCTCCCGCCTGCCGACTACTCCTCCTGCCTGCCGACTACTCCATGGGCATATGTGTGCACTGTAGACCTACTATTGTCTCTAAATCAGAATTCATAAATATAGAATTCTATATTTCTATATTTATATACAGTAGAGTACATCCTGTTATAATGTTCCCCCCCCCCCCATACAGTAGAGTACATCCTCTATTCTGAATTTTATATATTTATGAATTCTAAATATAGAATTCATATAGAATTATAGTGGAATTCACCCGCCTGCAGACTACTCCTCCCGCCTGCCGACTACTCCTCCTGCCTGCAGACTACTCCTCCTGCCTGCAGACTACTCCTCCTGCCTGCAGACTACTCCTCCTGCCTGCCGACTACTCCTCCTGCCTGCAGACTACTCCTCCTGCCTGCAGACTACTCCTCCTGCCTGCAGACTACTCCTCCTGCCTGCAGACTACTCCTCCTGCCTGCAGACTACTCCTCCTGCCTGCAGACGACTCCTCCTGCCTGCAGACTACTCCTCCTGCCTGCAGACTACTCCTCCTGCCTGCAGACTACTCCTCCTGCCTGCCGACTACTCCTCCTGCCTGCCGACTACTCCTCCTGCCTGCAGACTACTCCTCCTGCCTGCAGACTACTCCTCCTGCCTGCAGACTACTCCTCCTGCCTGCCGACTACTCCTCCCGCCTGCAGACTACTCCTCCTGCCTGCAGACTACTCCTCCTGCCTGCAGACTACTCCTCCTGCCTGGAGACTACTCCTCCTGCCTGGAGACTACTCCTCCTGCCTGCAGACTACTCCTCCTGCCTGCAGACTACTCCTCCTGCCTGCAGACTACTCCTCCTGCCTGCAGACTACTCCTCCTGCCTGCCGACTACTCCTCCCGCCTGCAGACTACTCCTCCTGCCTGCAGACTACTCCTCCTGCCTGCAGACTACTCCTCCTGCCTGCCGACTACTCCTCCCGCCTGCAGACTACTCCTCCTGCCTGCAGACGACTCCTCCTGCCTGCAGACTACTCCTCCCGCCTGCAGACTACTCCTCCCGCCTGCAGACCACTCCTCCTGCCTGCAGACTACTCCTCCTGCCTGCCGACTACTCCTCCTGCCTGCCGACTACTCCTCCTGCCTGCCGACTACTCCTCCTGCCTGCAGACTACTCCTCCTGCCTGCAGACTACTCCTCCTGCCTGCAGACTACTCCTCCTGCCTGCCGACTACTCCTCCTGCCTGCCGACTACTCCTCCCGCCTGCAGACTACTCCTCCTGCCTGCCGACTACTCCTCCTGCCTGCAGACTACTCCTCCTGCCTGCAGACTTCTTACTTAAGACCAGTTATCTATGTTTATGTCTACTTAAGACCAGTTATCTATAGGGATGTCCCGATCCCATTTTTTCACTACCGATACCTGGGCTTCAGGTATCTGCGATACCGATATCAATCCGATATTTGTATTTATTGTTTTACTCCTGAATAATAACAAATACTTCCCCAGTATATAGTCCACAACAACAGTTGGCTATTAAAGACTGCCAGCCTTTATTCAAGCAACAAAAACAGTACTCTGCAGTACTCAGTGACCAACTGGTTTAAAGTTAAAACAATTTAAACAGCAGCATTCAAATTAATTAAGGACAGTAAGGGAGGAGAGTAGGAGAGGACAGTAAGGGAGGAGAGTAGGAGAGGACAGTAGGAGAGGACAGTAAGGGAGGAGAGTAGGAGAGGAGAGTAGGAGAGGACAGTAGGAGAGGACAGTAAGGGAGGAGAGTAGGAGAGGACAGTAGGAGAGGACAGTAGGAGAGGACAGTAGGAGAGGACAGTAAGGAAGGAGAGTAGGAGAGGAGAGTAGGAGAGGACAGTAGGAGAGGACAGTAGGAGAGGTAGTAGTAATACTCCTCCTGCCTAAGCCCCTGCCTGCCTGCAGACTACTCCTCCCGCCTGCAGACTACTCCTCCCGCCTGCAGACTACTCCTCCCGCCTGCCGACTACTCCTCCCGCCTGCAGACTACTCCTCCTGCCTGCAGACTACTCCTCCTGCCTGCAGACTACTCCTCCTGCCTGCAGACTACTCCTCCTGCCTGCAGACTACTCCTCCTGCCTAAACCCCTGCCTGCCGACTACTCCTCCTGCCTGCCGACTACTCCTCCTGCCTGCCGACTACTCCTCCTGCCTGCAGACTACTCCTCCTGCCTGCAGACTACTCCTCCCGCCTGCCGACTACTCCTCCTGCCTAAGCCCCTGCCCGCCTGCCGACTACTCCTCCCGCCTGCCGACTACTCCTCCTGCCTGCAGACTACTCCTCCTGCCTGCAGACTACTCCTCCTGCCTGCAGACTACTCCTCCTGCCTGCAGACTACTCCTCCTGCCTGCAGACTACGCCTCCTGCCTGCAGACTACTCCTCCTGCCTGCAGACTACTCCTCCTGCCTGCAGACTACTCCTCCCGCCTGCCGACTACTCCTCCCGCCTGCAGACTACTCCTCCCGCCTGCAGACTACTCCTCCCGCCTGCAGACTACTCCTCCTGCCTGCAGACTACTGCTCCCGCCTGCAGACTACTCCTCCTGCCTGCCGACTACTCCTCCTGCCTGCAGACTACTCCTCCCGCCTGCCGACTACTCCTCCGCCTGCAGACTACTCCTCCTGCCTGCCGACTACTCCTCCCGCCTGCCGACTACTCCTCCCGCCTGCAGACTACTCCTCCCGCCTGCAGACTACTCCTCCCGCCTGCAGACTACTCCTCCTGCCTGCAGACTACTCCTCCCGCCTGCCGACTACTCCTCCCGCCTGCAGACTACTCCTCCCGCCTGCAGACTACTCCTCCTGCCTGCAGACTACTCCTCCTGCCTGCAGACTACTCCTCCTGCCTGCAGACTACTCCTCCTGCCTGCAGACTACTCCTCCTGCCTGCCGACTACTCCTCCCGCCTGCCGACTACTCCTCCCGCCTGCAGACTACTCCTCCTGCCTGCAGACTACTCCTCCTGCCTGCAGACTACTCCTCCTGCCTGCAGACTACTCCTCCTGCCTGCAGACTACTCCTCCCGCCTGCCGACTACTCCTCCTGCCTAAGCCCCTGCCTGCCTGCAGACTACTCCTCCTGCCTAAACCCCTGCCTACCTGCAGACTACTCCTCCTGCCTAACCCCTGCCTGCCGACTACTTCTCCTGCCTGACCCCCCGCTTGCCTTACGACCATCCTATCTGCCTACTCCCTTAAATAAATATACATTCTTCTCTGGTCTGTGTCTGTGCTTGGGTTCCCTATCTGACCATAACACCAACAGTGCCACCATATGTTCATAAACCACACCACAACATTACTGAGAGAAAAGTCCATTACCCACGATCTGGATTCAGGATCTGGGTCAGGCAGGGCTCTTAAGCAGGGTATATACAGGAATCTTGAGGTTCATTTCAATACCTTTCTAAGACTTTTTAAAGACCTTGTCAACATTTTTCCAGACCTCACCGCCACTTCGAGCTGTAATTGTTTACATCAGTGACACCTTTAACTTAACAGTTTTAGTTTGCAATAGACTAGACCACTATCATACAACAGACTTTCCGGTTCATCTTTGTTTTATAATAAAACTAATGAATTCACAAACTTTTACTAAACGTTTTTAGGACTCAAACTCTTTGGACAGAGTCTAATTCAGAAAATACCTAAAAAATTCAAGACCTCATAAAATCGTGATAAGACTTTTTAATACTTATTAAGGGTCTTGATTTTCCCCAAATGTATTTATCAACTTTTAATACTTTTCAAGACACCGCGGATACCCTGTTAATGGTTCTAAAGCTGCGTGCACACATGGCCATTGCGTTGCACCGGAAGTCATTCATCTCAATGGGGCCGTTGCGTTGATCAGTTGCCTTGCTCTGCATTGCGTTTCTTGACCGTCAGGGTGCGCCAATCAGTCAAAAAAATTCAGCTTTTTGCGTTGCGTTGGATCCGTTAAAACAACCGGAAGTAAACCGGAAGTAGTTTCTTGCCCAGAGCTCTCACCTCAGGGCCAACCTAAAGCGCGGCATCAAAGCGGCCAAGGCAGAGCACAGAGAGAAGATTGAGGAATGCCTCCTGAGCAACGACTCCAGGCGGATGTGGCAGGGGGTTCAGCAGATGACAAACTTCAGAGCCAACAGGCTCACAGCCGCAGAGGACGACCCCCTGCTGGCGGGAAAGCTGAACACCTTCTACGCCCGGTTCGACGAGGGGCGAACGGAGGTAACCACAACACAGACACCACTCTCTCCAGCTCTCAGCAGCCTCACCCTCACAGAGCACGAGGTGAGACGCGTACTGAAGGCGGTGGACCCCAGGAAAGCCTCGGGGCCGGATGGCGTCCTGGGACGGGTGCTGAGAGACTGCGCCGACCAGCTGGCCGGGGTTTTCACCAACATCTTTAACCAGTCCCTGTCCCAGGCCACCGTCCCACCCTGCCTGAAAACCTCAACTATCATCCCAGTCCCGAAGAAAAGCACGGTGAGCTGCCTAAACGACTACCGCCCGGTGGCACTCACACCAATCATCATGAAGTGCTTCGAGAAACTAGTCCGGGCCCACATACTCACACGCCTCCCGCCCAACCTGGATCCATACCAGTTCGCCTACAGAGCCCACAGGTCCACAGAGGACGCCATAGCGACGACTCTCCACGCCACTCTATCCCACCTGGAGAGGGGAAACAGCTACGCGAGACTGCTCTTCGTGGACTTCAGCTCCGCCTTTAACACCATCCTTCCAGACAGGCTAGTGACCAAACTACTAGACCTGGGTCTATCACACTCTATATGTGCGTGGATCAAGGACTTCCTGACCGACCGCCCCCAGAGGGTGCGGGTGGGCCCCCACACCTCCACAGCCCTCAGCCTCAGCACTGGGTCACCCCAGGGCTGCGTGCTAAGCCCCATCCTCTACAACCTCTACACCCACGACTTCACCCCCATCCACCCCAGCAACTACATCGTAAAGTTTGCAGACGACACCACCGTGGTGGGATGTATCTCGGGGGGGGACGAGGCGGCGTACAGGGATGAGGTAGAGCAATTGAGCAAGCTGTGCAAGGTTAACAACCTGCTGCTAAACAAGTCAAAGACCCAGGAATTCATCGTAGACTTCAGGAGGAAAAAGTCCGAGATCCTGCCCCTGCTCATCGACGGAGAGAGCGTGGAGATAGTCTCAAACCTCCGATTCCTGGGACACAACACTAAAGGCACCATCAAGAGGGCACAACAGCGGCTATACACCCTGAGATGCCTCAAGAAACAACACAGCAAGAAGGAGATGCTGGTGGCCTTCTACCACGGCGCAGTGGAGAGCATCCTCACCTTCGGCATCTCCAATTGGTTCCACAGCTGCACGGCAGCGGAGAGAAGCGATCTACAGAGAGTCGTGAGAACAGCACAGAAGATCACCGGCGCCCCCCTCCCCTCTCTGGAGGAGCTGTACAAAACACGCTGTCTCAGGAGGGCCTCCAAGATCTCCAAGGACCCGACCCACCCTGGGCACGAACACTTTGTCAAGCTGCCCTCGAACAGGAGGTACAGGACCCCGGCCGCTAAGACAAACAGACTGAAGGACAGCTTCTACCACAGGGCCGTCAAGGCCCTGAACACAGAAAAGGCCTAAGTTATGGGCCCAGGACAGTCCGGACGGATTGTATGGCAGCTAGTGCTGAGGCACAAACATGTACATTTTCAAGCCTGCAAACTGTGACACTTTAAAATAATGTGAAAAAATACTTTCTTGTGAAATATGACAACCCTAGTTGACTATCTGTGCAGTATAGCACAGTGGATTGTGTACATAGCCTCTATTGATGTAAACCAGCTCCTTACCTTCTTGTGATTTTATGCATCTATGCTTTTTCTAAAATGTGTTTCTTTTTCCTTTCCTAAACACCAGGGGAGCCTCCCCTCCTAAATTTCGTTGTTTGGTACCTGTACTGTAGCAATGACAAATAAAGTCTATCTATCTATCAGATGTAAAATCCTAAATTTTGGCCGCCATTGGCTAAAATCTGTAATTTGGCTCTACAAGTGTTAATATGTCATTTTATGAAGTTTTTATATGTTTTCAGGTGAGAAAGTAACCATATATATTCACAAAATGTGTCCAGTTTATCAAAATAACCCATTTATATATCTTATCTGACGTTTTTTTCCCCACTTCTGTGGGAAACTTCGCTAGCAACACGAGTAGAGCTTTGCATCTGCATCGCACGTTGAAGTACGTCAAGCCCATCCCACCAGGTTGCGCCAGAACGGTGGGTCACGGTCCGCGGTGTGCACGCAGCTTTAGTGTGGTTTTCCAGTGTGTGTTGTGTTACCTGTTCGGGGGGGAAGCAGTGCAGCAGTTGTCTGATGTCGTTGTTGTAGAGGGTCTCCCACTGACGACGAGCCCATCCGACACAGTCCTCCCAGCCTGCCGGACGCTGCCCCCCTACGGCTCCCCACACCCCCTCCAGGACCTCCAGGGCCTCGGCCTCCCCACGGCCCAGCGTACGTTCCACAAAGCTAGTGCCACTGCAGGGAACAGCAGAACAACTGCATTACAATAAGCACAAGCTAATGGACCTCTATGTTATCCCTTTCAAGGGGATGATACACCTGAGAAAGATGGGAGGAAAAAAGGAACAAACAAAATAGGATGATGTAAGGTAGGTGGGCAGGATGAGTTTAGATTTAAAGCTAATTCTCTCATGGTCTCACAACAATACAAAACATACTCCTCTCTCTCCCCCCCCCCCCCAGGGTTCATCCTCTAAAACAGACGGATTGACTCCCATTGTTCTGACAGAGCGCGTCTACAATAACTGAGTAGAGACAGGAGCAACAAAGCCCTGTCCAGTATAGGTTCCAGTATCCTGCTCCGGACAAACACTGACATCCAACTGTGTCCTCTTGTAATGGTCAACCTGAATGTCAATGAAGTTACACACTCCATTACATTGAGGCTATTCTAGGGGCTTAGTCGGTGCATACGTACATAGACAGCTCAAGAGATTCTAATTCACCCTCGCCCGCTCTGATGTCTGTCTGGTGAGCAGGAAAATGGGTAAAACTGCACAATGTCAGTTGAGCGCTAGCACTGTTGGTGGGTATGTGAGAAGAGGTTAGGGGGCCTCCTTTGAAACTGGGCAAGGGGTCAGCTTGCATCTGAGGGGAAGGAAGTAGTCAGTGTAGGGCAGGGGTGGTGTTGTTGTGTGCACTGTACAGCGCAGTGTGCTGCTCCATAGCAGAGCACATAACAGCCAAGTGCCTGGCTGGTTCCTGCACCATGGCCCAGGTTCCTGTATAAACACACCGCTAGCTTACTTTAAACAGCAGCACACAGGAAAGACAGATGAAGATGAAGCAGACCCCCCTACAGACGGTTACACTCAAGTGGACCTAAACAGGAAGTATGGCGGCAGTTTGAGGTTGTCAGTTTCACAACATACATATGGTTTGGTAAGAGGGGCTTGTTAAAGGAAGCTTCATTCTTCCTCATATTCACCTCACAGACTGTGACTCCCTATAATTATGGTAAACCTGGACCATGATGTGGGTAGTCATTTTTGTGACGAAGAGGTGAAATGCTAGATAGCACAAGTAATAGCAATCTATGCTATCTAGGCCTGCCATTGATTGCATCTTGATGACATTACATGTATCCCCTCTATTTCCTAAATGCCAGAACTCTCTCTGAAGTCTTTATATCAGAAGCAGATTTCCTGGAGGGTTTCCCATATGGTTCCAGTACGGGGGTTGGGAGGGAGAGACGGTGAGAGGATCTCAGGGCTCAGGGTCTGTGTCTGTGGGGCTGGGTGAGGTCCTTCTCTACTCCAGGGCAAGGGGGCTTCTCTACCATTTAGGGGGCTTACAAGAAATCTCTCTAAGATACCTTGAGCCCCTAACAGACACACAGACCATGACTCTTAACTACACTCTTCCTGGGACTGATTAAGAGGGCTCCAGAGCAACAGAGCTCAGACACATTGTCACACTCAAATCCCCACAGACAAAGAACTGAAACGGATTCAGTCATAGCCAAAACTAACCACATCAAACCACTAGTCTAGGTCAGCTGGTACTGTACTTAATTAAACCATCGTAACGTATCTCAATAAAACTAGCCCGTGGACCTTTTGGTAGACACTAAGAGTTATGGACCTCTCTAATTAGCTAACTCACTGTGTTATGGCTCCTGACCCAGGGGGTGGAGAGGCTCGGAGGTCCACATGAGAGAAAAGCCCCCTGGTGAGAGAGGGCTTTTACCCAGCAGGGACTCTTTTTACCTGAGGTTTACTGCTGAACCCAAACTGCCCCGACCTCTTATTTAACAACAAACAAATCAACTCCCAACTACTCCATGGCCATCTGCAGTGTCACAGTTCCATCTGGACACTAAGGGGCAGCAGAGACCGCCGCATGAAATAACAGTTTGTTCCTGTCTACTCTGTGGACAACTTCAAATAAAGTGTCTTTGCCTTTCAACTGCATTCCCTTGTCTGGTGTCCTCTCTGAGCCTGGTTCCTACCCCACCACTGGCGGACTCAGTAGGGGGGCAGGGGGGGCCCCCACGGCTGAAAAACGTCTGTCTTAAGTGCCCTTTTGAGTGCCAAAATGAGAGGACGTGCCCTATTGGTGCCCCTCCAATGGTCTAAACTAGACCATGTGCCCCCACCGTTGAAAAACGTCGCACTAAAGTGCCCTTTTGAGTGGCAAAATTAGAGGATGTGCCCTATTGGCTGCCCTTCCAATGGTCTAAACTTGACCATGTGCACTGATGGGGTCCCATGTTGTGCAGTAGGTGCCCTTTTTTTCTTTTCGCCCCTGCCCTTCAAACAGCCTGAGTCCGCCACTGTACCCCACACACCCTCACATGCAGGGCACGGAACATCATTAGGAGCAAGGCTGTCTGTGTAAAACAGTGTTTCAAGCGAGGGGAGGGAATGGCGTAATGTTCGATGGTTGCTCTACAGCTGGTTGCAGATCTAGCAGGGTGAAAGAGCTGAATTGGCTAGTGTGGGCACAGTGGTATACAATTTAGCATGACCATGAGTTTCAATGAAACGTGAGCAGTCTTTGTGGTGAAAGTATGGTTTAAAGACTCTATTTCTGCTGATCGTGTTTGCAAGATCAACTGAGAGAGGTGTGTTATGAGAGATGGATCGACTTACCTCAAGTACTGATTCACGTTTTCAGCTGCTTGCTTAAAGAGTCCCTCGAAATGGTCTCTGGCCCACTAGAATGACAGAGACATAAAGTTGGTCTGGCTTACTGTGGTGTTCAATTCAAAGCTCACTCAGATACACCCTCTTTTTTGGCTGAATCCCCCACAAAACCTTATTAACTCTGGAGTGAGTTGAGTTAAGAGTGTAGAAGACTTTCCATTCTAAATCAGTTGTGTGTGTGTATTGCGGGGGATTCAGAGACAAATTGAGTCCTATATGGATGAAGTGTAGTCAACGTTGAGATATGCATGAACCACACAGAGAGGGGAGAAGTTGACGAAAGGGTAAGTTACAAAGATTCAACACAAAATCTATTTTGTACCAGAGTGTGTTTCCATGCCTCACCTGTAGGGTGTGCTCTATGCGGTGTGGGAAGTTCTTCAGGGTGCACAGAGGAATGGCGTTGTTATTCCTTGATATTGGTCCTGGTCCATAGGACTGTGTCAGGTGGGGCACCACCACTAGGGTGTGACCCTTACTACCCAGGGTGCCCCCCTCCAACATGGGCCTCTGGTGCTGAACGCAGCGGCCATCAAGGTACACTCCTATAGGACAAGCCCACAGTTGTATTAGTACGCCAAGTTCCCTCCAACACTTACTCTTAACTTGGGGTTAACTTCTTAGTGACTTCTACCCCACATATAGAAGACTTGTGTTGTCTGGTCAGTTACATCATGACATTTGAGACTCCCACTATGGGATGAGTCCAGCTAACTCTATCAGACAGCTGGTAATAGATTGCTGCTGATTATTAGTGCTAATACTGATGGTGGCACATGTGACTACCACTGCCATTACTGTCACACACCAGAGGAAAACACCTCTATTGGTAGCACTGGTACTACTAATTATGGTACTGTTACTGGTGCTGATTGGAGTACTGTACAGCACAATGCAGGTAGTAATATTATGATCGACAGTAGGCTACGAAAGGTGTTGCCAGGGATATACAGTAACTACAGGCAGCGGTACGGCTGCTGTAACTGTCACTAGTATGGTTTTGAAAGAAGTGCTATAGGTACTGGTACTGACTAGCTTCCACATTGTCCAGAGCAGCAGCCACTCCATCCAGCCCCATGAAGAATTGGTGTCCATAGACCTGTTCACTGTCTGGGTCCAGGCGGTTCTGGTGAGCAGTGATGTTCATGTAAGGGTTCATTTCCCTGACCGCCTGGGCAGCAACCTCAGATTTCTGTCTCTGTGGAAGGAAAGAGAGGCTCAGAGGTGAGCTCATGACAAATGTGTCCCTCCCGTTTCACTACATTTTGCCTCCTGCAAAATAGAAAGTATGATGACAGGGTGGAAAATAGGGATTAGCAGAAAATATAGTGAAAGAACACAGAAGGCAGGGAAGCAGAGAGCGGCAATAGCGGGAGTAAGGGATAGAGAGAAAGAGGGGGAAATTAAAGAAGAGAAAACTGTGAAAAAAACTGTGAGTAGAAGGCAAAACCCAAATATTTACACAGCAGTGAAGTATATCTATGTATACATTCATTCATCAAATGTTGACTTGATACAGCGGTACTGGGTATATTTTTGACTTCTGAGGGACATCTGGAACATCATAATAAAGCCAATGCCAAGCACTCAGCAAAATTCAAATTCAGTGGAAACCAATCTAACCTTAAGATACTAACCAGTCAGCTAGCTATACACATTTTGCTTGGCTCACTGCCGTTTAGTTATATAACAGTATAGTGGGCACAATTTTTCCAATGTATAATTTTTCCAATGAACTGCAGAATGTTTTGGTCCTGATTTTACACAGTTGGGGGGGTGGGGGGGGGGTTAGGGTGAGGGGGTGACTCATAAAGCCATCACCGGTTGTCGCTCTTCAAACGTGACTGTGTGACAGAATGACCCGGTCATGAAAACGAGTGTATGATCGTTAGAGGGAGCCAGGGGGCTAAGGTTCAGGAGTGCGGGGACAAAACGTGAACATGGAACTGAACCCATGTAATGTAATACGGACAGAATATAACTCTCTGACCTCTAACCTGTCCGTTAGACCCCTCCACTTAACCAGGTCAAGCAGGAATCAGTGAAGTGGAACACTTTTGAATAGACCGTGGCGATGGAATGTCTGAGATGGTTGGGCCAACCACGTACGCTAGTGGACATAGGATAGACAGAGTTTCTCTCACCCCGATGTCTTGAGACCTAAAGAGGAACTGGCGGTTCAAGTTGGACCTTTCTATGGAGTCCATGTCCGTCACAGTGATGTGCCCACCCTCTCCAGCACCAAGCCCAATCAGAGCGAAGTTTTTGAGAAGCTCACAACCAATAGCACCAGCCCCAACCTGATGAGAAATTAGAAGTTAGAACGCTCTGATCTGTCAAATCAAATTGCGTTATATAATATTCATATAGATATACATAGATATTCACATGAAGAAACATCACACACACTCACACACACACACACACACACACACACACACTCTCTCACACACACACACACACACACGCACACACACACACACACACACACACACACACACACACACACACACACACACACACACACACACACACACACACACACACACACACACACCAAAACAAAACAAACAGCAGCAAGCAACAACACGTGCAAAGGAAACAGGGAGAGGGTTTGGCAGTGCTGACTGGTTACTGCACGCCCAGGACCAAATGCTAACAGGAAATGCCACCTGAATCACAACCGTTTCCTGCATGTGTCATTACCAACTCTAGCAGTGAGTGACCAAAGGAAAACCCAGATGTTTATATTTCACTATGCAGGTGGCGCCCACTGGTGGATAACGATGAGACGTGCACTCACCAGGAAATACCTCTGTTTACCTAGCTTCTCCTGGAAGACTGCTCCAAACACAGCAATTTGTCCATCATATCGACTGTTTCTCTATAATAGAGCCAGAGGACAAACAGTTAGACACACACACAGTGAACAAGTATCCATAACAGATTTCAATGAATTAAAAGTAAAAGCATGGCTTTCTCAATGCAGAGTTTTGAGTATGCTGAACCTGAATCATAAGCTGTTATGACAAAACCTTACTGGTGAACATGTACTCTCTGTCAGTTGCTCCTCCTCCTTATCAATGTCCTCGGGAAGGCTCTCCAGTGCATCGAAGTATAGCCACTGCTGCAGAGGGGTGAACTTCCCACTACATGCCTGAAGAGACCAAATAAATACCCCCCAGCCACATATGCATACCTCAGCAACAGAAAATAAAACAGACATCCCAGGAAACTGCACTCTCAGGTCACATAAAACCTGAACGTTTTGAGTACTCAGTTATAAATGATGTATTACAGCTTCATGATGAGGAGATCATGAGATATCACTGAATTGTTTGGAGGAGCACAAGGTCTTGACATTGCTGTTGACACCTACAGGGCCCTATTATGCACTTCTTAACTTGCCGTCTTAAGTCTTAATTAAGACGCACCGCCAGGTTAAGACCTACCGCCACCCTTATTATGCGCTTCATACACGCTACTGCTATTATGCAGGTGTCGATAGGCGCCCACACATAAGACGTAAGACTCCCGTGCATATATTACTCATTGTGGGAGTGTTCATATGTTAATGAAGTGCACTAGGCGCCCCTGCTATTTTGCGATCTGACTTTGCGCCTAGCGCTAAGAAGTGGTTTGAAAAGTTCTTAAGTTTAGACTTCATGCACGTTTTGAAACACGAGGGTCGGCGCGCATGCGCAAACCGCGGAGGCGCGCTCGTGTTTCAAAACGTGCATGAAGTCTAGCGCCTATGAACTGCATAATAGCATAGCGCTTATGACTTAACGCAGCCGGTTCTTAAAGGGAATGGCACCTGGCACGCTGATTGGGTTGATTGAGAAGACGCCCAAAACACACCCATGACTAATTTCTGGGCTTAGCGCCGGGTCTTAGGTGCCCACTACCGCACGCATAATAGCAAAGTGGCCTTGACCACGCCTCCACGTCTTAAGTTTAGATCTACCGCCTCGTCTTATTGCTTAAGACTTATGAAGTGCATAATAGGGCCCACAGTGTCCTATCAGGTTCCCACTTCACCTTCATGACTTCCTGGGCTGCCAGTCCTCCAATGAGAGCGTTGACAGGTGCCAGGTTGCCGCGGGCGACGAAGGCCAGATTCCGTACCACAGCATCGTCCAGCTGCTCCAGCCGCCTCACCTTATTCAGCTCCACCACCAAGGCCAGCAGCAGCTCAGCATCTGACTATAGAGGATGGCAAAGGGAGGATTGCCGGCCTGACTCCAAAGTAAGGCAGAACATGAGTTGTGTCTTTAGGGACTCTCTATCCCTAACTCAATGTCCTGAAACTGCCTCTAAAGTTGCTTGCTTTACCACACGAATAATGGTGTTAAATAGCTTAAAGGCAAGAAAAAAAAAGCGATATAGGCTATGCTTGTACAGTGACCTGGGATCTGGCCTTAGGGAGTCGTCCCTCTCTCTTCACAAAGTCATGTAGGCCTTGGAAGGCCAGGTGCAGGGTCTGGTGCCGTTTCATCTTCGGTCCGTCGGTCATCTCCAGTAACTCAGGGTCAACTAAGGCCTCATCCAGGTGTTTCTATAACATGTAGAGCATGGTGAGCTGATGTAGCAATGTTAGTGAATGCAGTATTGGTCAACATTGGGATCCAATATGTGAATATGATTATAATCATGGATTTAACTCCCCTACATCAATATGAACACAGGAGGCAATACTACTTATATGAAAGAATAGTACTTACAAATCTAAGAATCTGAGACTTTTTGACCTCAGTTGCGACCCCACCCTTTTCATACTCTGAAAAGCCCGAGGTGTCACAAATACTGAAGGAGTAGGGGCCTGGCGATGAGAGGGGAGGTCATCATTTACACATAAGTCACAATAGTCATCACAATAATCACAATAGTCATCTGACATTTAAGGACTCACTCAGGACTTTGATCTCCACTGGTCCATAGCTGTTGAGCTCAGTCATGCCAAACACTTCAGTGAGAGACACACTGTTTTCATCTGTAAAGCCATGCTTTTCATTGCTACAAGTGACTATTCCAGGATTCGCCTAAATGAGAAGGAAGCAAACATATCCTGTCCAGCTGCATTGGCATACTCATTTCAGGAGCTATTATGTCCAAAGGTGGTCCAGAGGTTATGCAATGTTCTGCTGCTTTTATAACTATTTCTGAAACTGAAACAGCAAGGAAAAGGTAGGGATTACCTTAGTGATGTGATCTATCATGGCTGATGTAGGTGTCTCCCCATCTTTGTCCAAAACCTCAAACTCCTCTCCAAAGTCACAGAACAACTGCCTGCAAACCAAAGGGTATAGGTTAAAGGTATTATTTTGCAGTTGAAACCACTGTGCGTTAATATAACCTATTTTAAGATACATAATTATGACTATGACATCCATATCACTATCATTGTTTGACATGCCAGTATCCTCCTCCTCCTCACCCGCAAAGCCCTTTGGTGTCAGCTACAATGAACTTGATTCCATTTGAATGGCAGAATGCCCCAAAACGCCGCTGTTCATCCAGGGAGGAGTCAGTGAGCACCACCACCTGATAAAACACATCAAACATCCTGTCAGCCTCTCAAACTCTGACACTTTGTTGTGCCTGTGAGAATGACAGTGCGTAGGACAATCTCAAGGCAGCTAGGCCATGGCCCTACCTGGAACTGGAGCAGCAGATCCTCATCCAGTGGTCCCTCATGGGCTGACACCTGTACATGGGGGTTCAGGGCAGACAACTGGGGGAGGGAAGTCTTGGCACGATTCTGGCCAAGGTGAGACTCCAGCAGGAAAAACTGTGGGAGAGACATGAGCCACCTGAAACCTGGCGCCACTTGAACAGTTTCTTCCCCAGTGGGCCTCACAAGCAAGCCCCCCGCCTCGCGTTGACTCTGGGACTTCCACACTCGGAAGTCTTTATTATATTGTTGTCTGTACCTTTGTGTCTTGTGCACCAACCACACCAAGTCAATATATATATATATATATATATATATATATATATATATATATATATATATATATATATATAAACATAAAATAATTCTGATTCTGATGAGGGGAGATAGAGAGATTTCCAGTAAGCCTATTCCCTCATATTCCCTTATATACCTTCCTTTTAAAAGGTAGATTGTGTTTTCTAGAGTACCTGAGAGGAGAGATCCATCCACTCAGCCACAGCCTCATCCTGGACAGTGACAGACTTGACCCCAGACAGGATGACGTTCTTGGCGACCTCCACCCCCAGCCCACGCAGGCCAGCTATCAGGACATCAGCTGTCCCCATGCGACGCATGGCATCATGCCCCAGCACGTATCTGACACAGGCAACACACATGTGGGATGAGTCCTTCGAGGTTCTTTGAGTTATTACAACAAAGATGTCAAATCACAGAGTTATTCCATCACGGGTGTCAAATTATAGAGTTGAAAATACTTACAGCTGTCTAGAGTAAAAACCCTCGTCGATATCATTGCTGCTCTCAGACATGTTATGAAGCTCAGTTATGCCGTTTCACTGCTGAGGTTGCTCTCTAACCATCCAGCTCTGGAGTTCACTACGCGTGTGATATTAGTGTGTCCTTCCTAAAAGGATTTGGACGGGTTTTGTATTGGGAACCTATAGCTGCACCGGGTCAGAGTTTATTTTTCACTTTCGTTTCATTTAAAATGTTTCATTCATTTATTTTAAAATGAAACGCACAACTCATCATGGCCACTGGAGGGCGCTTTAGGACTATTTATTATCGTAAAATGTGTATTTTGCATCGTTGTTTGTTATGCAATTATGTATTCCTTGGGGGATTCCACTGAGAATCAATACATTATTTAAAAAAACATATGGGGATAGGTAGATTGTACAGAATATGTTGAACAGATAAAGTTAGAAAGGAAATCCCTTGAGTTAGAGTTAGTGCAGCTCTGGTCATGACTATTCGGTTGTTAAGTCTGACGTCAGACATGACGTTTAGCAATTTCCGGGTCCAAACCAGAGATTCCGTGCACCAGAGTACCAGTGTACTAAAGCACCAGAGTACCAGTGTACTACAGCACCAGAGTACCAGTGTACTAAAGCACCAGAGTACCAGTGTACTAAAGCACCAGAGTACCAGTGTACTAAAGCACCAGAGTACCAGTGTACTAAAGCACCAGAGTATCAGTGTACTAAAGCACCAGAGTACCAGTGTACTACAGCGGTAGAATGAAAGTTTAATCGTTTTTTAGACTCGGATCTATTCATACAACAAGGGACACAGCACTTTCCCGTTTTCCCACATTTGTCCCATATTTGAGCCTCGGAAAAGCGCTATGTAAATATAATGAATTATTATTTTTACTGAGGCATTTCGAAGACAGCGCCTCAGCCAACTTTGGACCCGGAAACACGTCACGACTTAACAACCGAATACCTTAGATGCAGAACACCATGTCATGGAGAATGCTGCTTGGTTAGTAGCCTAAATCCTGCTCTGAGTGGAAGCAGTCTCATGGTGACAAACAATGTTTAGATTGGTGTCTGTGATTGATGAACAGTAGTGTTTATAAAGTCATCAGTAAATACACTATGCAATCTGGACTGGAAGAGTTCAGTTAAGATGAGGATATCTTAGACCTACATCCAGTGAATTACAGGAGCTCTGATATAGCTATCGGTCAAAAGATGGTAGCACACTGTTTACAGGCAGGCAGGCAGGCAGTGGAAAGT
This sequence comes from Nansenia antarctica, assembly GCF_963989245.1. Classification (NCBI taxonomy): domain Eukaryota; kingdom Metazoa; phylum Chordata; class Actinopteri; order Argentiniformes; family Microstomatidae; genus Nansenia; species Nansenia antarctica. The sequence continues at coordinate 20,354,866 of NC_137691.1, forward strand.
ATGCGTATTGTTATATTGGCGAAATTTCCATTAGGGACAGGGGGGACATGTCCTCCCCACTTTTCAAAACCTAGATTCTGTCCCCCCCACTTTTTAAACGAAAATAATCGTGCGTAAACTGAAAAAATCATGCTTAATCCGCTATTGTTTTGCCAGCCATCATATTCTGGCTGAGAATTGCTGACTTTTTAAGCCCCTGATATGATATACAGAGTGTGTGAGGACCACCCCGAGGGCAAAGAGAACCGAGGGGAGGTTCCAGGAGATGTACAGCTATGCAATGGAGATGATCACGAAACTAAATATTCAGCCCATAACCATGCCCCACATCCGCCGTCCACCAAAGCGTTTAATTGGCAATGCCGCTACTGCACAGTCACCCACAACCCCAGAAGAGTTCTACAGAGCTGACTTCTTCAAGGTGCTGGATACTGTGGACATGCAGCTGAAGGAGAGGTTTGATCAGGGTGGCCTGAAAACGTCCTAACTGGGGAGATGGACATTGAACTGGTGGACCAGTATCCTGAGTTAAACCAGAGGTCACTTGAGGTGCAGTTGAACATGTTTAAGCTCCAATACACATACACAACCACTTCAGAGTGGCCCATATACTGTATACATCTTTGTGTAATGTTTTGAAGGGAGAGATGATGGAAGAGAATAAATAAATGTTCTTCATATTAAAAGTGTGATTAATTGAATTCATCTTTTATCTTAAAGGGTAAACAATGACTAAGTATGAATACATAAAGGTAAGAAGATCTTGAAGGGTCATAAAAAGGGGACTACAAAAGGCATGTATTGAGTGATGTGTGTTATTCTTGTGTATAGATCTAGCCTCTTAATTTTGCCCTCAAAGTGCACCAAATTGATGCATTTTACTTTCAAATGTAAAAAGAATTGTGGGGGGGCATGCCCCCGGACCCCCCTAGGGGTTTTTATTGTGTGTCCCCCACTTCCCAAACCGAAGTTTCGCCCTTGATTGTATATGTAAGTACTTTTGTAAAGTATGATGTATTGTTCCTCTGTAAGAAATGTGAATAAATATGTCTGGTTTATCTTATCTTATTGGCAGTATGGTGACTTTCCATTGCATGCTGAGAACATGTGAGGTGACCCAGGTAGAAGTAATTAAGTGATTATGTATGGTCATGTGAAGAGTCCTTGCAGGGATAGGAGGGTAATGGCTAGAATTGAATCAAGACGAGAATCATCTTTCGTAGGATGAAAACCAGTGATGTGCGGTGAGGTCAATCGGAGGGGAGGCACTGGCTAGTATCAGAGCCAGATTTACACACATCTGACTCATCCCGACCACGCCATCGTACCCTCGGGTTTTACTGTCTGCCGTGCGGATAGAGCAGCTGAACTTTCCGGGAAAAGCAAAGGAGGAGGGGTATGCTTCATGATCAACAATGCTTGATGCAACCCAGAGAGTGCTTTGCTCCCATCAGCCATCATTTGCCTAAATAACTATCGCCTTGTCGCTCTCACTTCCCAAGTGAGCAAATGCTGTGAGAAGCTGGTTAAGGGGCTCGTCTTTGACTTGCTATCACCCGATCTGGACCCCCCACCAATTTGTCTATCGGCAAAACAGATCCACCGATGACGCCATTGCCACTGCTCTCCTCACCCACCTGGACCAGAGGAACTCCTATGTGAGGATGCTGTTCGTAGACTACAGTTCAGCATTCACCACCAGTGGACAAACCTATGATGGAGCAGCGAACATGTCGGGCAATAGCAAGGGAGCACAGGCCAGGATAAAAGAGCTGCAGAGCTAAATTTAAGAACATTGCAACCACAGCATCAGCATTTTCCTGCCTGACCCCCACGCTTGCCAATCGACCATCCTCTGCTACTCCCTTAAATAAATACACCCCATTGGGGTTCTTTACTTTATAACTTTCTCTGTGCCTGCGCTTGGGTTCTCTGTCTGATCATAACAGTACGATCTGGCCATGGAACTAAACCCAGCAGACACAGCATCAGTGATACAAGCCATCTCGGAGCAGGGCAAACTACTAGTGAAACACTGACGCTCTGATGGCTCTCGGAGGACAACTCTCTGTGCGCGAGAAACGCATGCAGAGACTAGAGGAGTTGTTCGCGGAGATGAGCTAAAACTTTAAGATACTCGCTTCCACGGTCACCGGACCCGACACGTCTCTCAGCTCCCCAGCACCTTCCCCGGGTTCCACCCCCCACCCATGGCTCCACTCCCCGAGTGCTATAGTGGCGATCTTGGTTCATGTCGCCCTTTTCTACTCCAGTGTTCCCTATTATTCGAGCTACGGCCCCAGACTTTCACCTCAGACCGAGCTTGCATTGCCTACCTCATCGGGCTATTGAAGAGTCCTGCTCTGGACTGGGCTGCGGCGGTCTGGGATAACCAGACGGAGGCTTGTAATTCCTATGAGGGCTTCGTCGTGGAGATGCGTAGGGTCTTTGACCATCCTGTCGCTGGTCGGGACGCCACCAAACGCCTTCACTCTCTCCGTCAAGGTTCCCGCAATGTGGCTGAGCTAGCCATTGAGTTCCATACCCTCGCTGCAGAGAGCGGGTGGAATGATGAGGCACTCCGGAGCGCTTTTTCACAAGCGTTGAGTGACAAACTTAAGGACGAACTAGCTACCCGGGATGAACCGGTGAATCTGGAACAATTTATCATCCTAGCTATTCGTATTGACAACCGGCTTTGGGAGCGCAGCAGGGAATGCCATGTTTACTTCCTCCAGCCATGTTTACTTCCTCCTCATCCTCAGCTCCGGCCCGGCCATCACCCCTGTCCTATGCCGGGGCCTCCCGAGAATGCACAGAGATTGCCGAGCCTGAGCCCATGCACCTCGGTAGAGCTCGCTTAACGTCAGAGGAATGACTCGCTGAGTCAACTCCAATGTATGCTTATACTGCGGACGCATGGGGCACTTCCTATCCTTGTGTCCCCTCCGTCCACCTAGATGAGTTGGCTCGTCCGTAGGTGACGAGTTACGTTCGAGCCAGACCTATCTTACTTCCCCTCTCTCTTGTCCCCTACTTCAAGCCCATCTTCTGTGGCGTGGCCAATCCCAGCCCTTCTCTGCCCTAATAGACTCCGGGGCGGATGTACGTTTTATGGATATGGATGTAGCCCGGCAGCTGGGTATTGAATTGGAACCTCTAGAGGTGCCCCTTAAAGCTAAGGGTCTCAATGGCACCCCCTTAGCCCAAATTAAGTTTAATACTCCTCCTGTCACTCTTCCTGTCAGGCAATCATCGGAGGAATTGAGCTTTCACATAATCGCCTGTCCCCTCACATCCTTGGTGCTCGGTTTCCCCTGGCTCAAGATACACAATCCCCACATTGATTGGGCCACGGGCCAAGTTAGTGCTTGGAGTCCTCACTGTCTTACCCATTGCTTTCATGCTACTCGGAGCTTCGCCTTCCTCCAGGCCCCTGCAGGAGCTGAGTCGGACAGGCTCGCAACAGCCTTGCTGTCAAGACTCAGCCGTAAAAGACAGGAGCGCTGGGAGGAGGCTATTGATTCCATCGACTTCTCGCACTCCAGCCGTAAGGCATGGAGTATCATGAACAATCTCACTGGTAGGTCCAGACACTCCCCTCGTCACTGCCCCATCTCTGCAAATAAAATCGCATCACAATTTGTGAAAAGTGGGTCATACGAGAGCAAAGACCGCGAGTCGTCTCGACTTGTGGCAAAAGAAGTGTCAGACCTCTGGAGGGCCCCAACACCTAGCAGGGACTTCATCTCCGGTGAATTCACCCCGGAGGAGTTCGCTGCTTCCCTCCAGCATCTAATTCCTGATTCCATCTGCCCGGAGCTTATTCTCCATGCCACACCCGCCTTGAAGTCCTGGCTGAGAGCGTTCCTCACTTCCTGTTTGCGCCAACTCAAGATCCCCAAAATCTGGCGAAGAGCCCTAGTTGTTGCGATCCCTAAACGAATAAGCCTGAAGGGGACCCTAAGAGTTACCGTCCCATCTCTCTGTTATGCATCCCCTTCAAGATCCTTGAGCGTCTCATCTACACCCGCATCGAACCAATAGGCTAGGTGCACGATCTCCACTACTTCCTGAAAGGCACCTTGCATGAACATATCCTGTCTCACTCTATTGGTTTAATTGATTAATCAGCTGTGCGGTAACAGCTGATTAATTAATTAAACCAATAGAGTGAGACAGGATATGTTCATGCAAGGTGCCTTTCAGGAAGTAGTGGAGATCGTGCACCTAGCCTATTGTCGACCCGCTGCTCCCACGTGAGCAGGCCGGGTTCCGACGCGGGAGGTCGACCGTAGATCAAGTCACCCTTATGACTCAAGACATCGAGGATTGCTTTTCGGCAAAAAAGAAGGCCGGGGCCGTCTTTATAGACCTGACGGCTGCCTACGATACCGCGGCCTCACCTGCAAGCTTCTCCGCCTGCTGCCGGACAGGCACATGGTCAGAATGATCATGGAGCTCATCCGTAACCGCAGCTTTACCCTCACCACCGGTTGCGGACAGCTAAGCAGGCTTCAACGCCTTAAGAACGGCGTCCCTCAGGGATCGGTCCTGGCCCCCCTCCTCTATAATATCTACACCTATGACCTGCCCAACACACTCTTGCGGAAGAACGCCTACGCAGACGACCTCGCAGTGATGTACTCTGCTGGAAATTGGCAGTCTGTGGAGGGGATTCTAAGCCAGGACATGCAGACACTAGTGGCATACTTCCGGAAATGGAGATTGAAACTTAGCGAGGCAAAGACGGTGTCGGCTGCCTTCCACCTTAACAACAGGGATGCTAAACGTGAGCTTAGAGTACACCTAGATGGAACTCCCCTGCCATGTTCTGCTGAGCCAGTCTATCTCGGCGTGACATTGGGCAGGACGCTCACGTTTCGCCGGCACCTCGAGTCACTGCGCAAGAAGCTAACAGCTCGTGTGGCGTTGATGAGGCTAGGGCTGGGGCGCCGGCGCAAGGACCTTGCGCACAGCAGCCCTAGCCCTCGTTTATTCAACTAGTGAATACTGCGCCCCAGTATGGTGTCGCAGTGCCCACACCCGCCTCATCGACTCGCCTATAAACGAAGCCTTGCGCATTGTGACAGGATGCCTGCGTCCTACCCCCGTGGACAACCTTTCCATTCTAGCAGGCATCCAGCCCGCAGGCCTCCGCCGCATGGGAGCCACAGCAAGTCTCGCATGCCGGGCCGTGGAGCTTAATAACCATCTGCTCCATGATAGGCTCACTATATGATGAATGAATGAATGAATGAATGGTCTTTATTGTCATTGATATAGTACAGGTACCATACAACAAAAATTTGGGAGGGGGGGCTCCCCTGGTGCTAGGGAAAAAACTTAAAACAAGAAGGGAAAAGAGCTGGTTTACATAAATAAAGGCTATGTACACTATCCACTATACTATACTATACAAATAAAACACTGTGCTGTACTCTATGCTATGCTATACCTATCCTAACATTTCCTATCTCTGAACCTTATGTACCCGAGGGTTGTCATATTGCACATAGTGTTATTGCACATTCATTTAAAGTGTCGCAGTTTGCAGGTTTGAAATGTTCACAGTTGTGTTTCAGTATTGCACTTGATTACAATCTAGTAGCTGCCATCAAATTGTCTAGATTGTCCAGGGCCTAGAACCTAGGTCTTTGCTGTGTTCAGGGCCTGAATGGCCCTGGGGTAGAAGCTGAGCTTCAGTCTATTTGTCCTTGCGAACATGGTCCTGAACCGCCTGTCCGAGGGCAGCCGAACAAAGTGTTCGTTCCCAGGGTGGGATGGGTCTCTGGAGATCTTGGAGGCCTTCCTGAGGCAGCGTGTGTTGTACAGCACTTCCAGAGAGGGGAGGGGGGCGCCGGTGATCTTCTGGGCCGATCTCACGACTCTCTGTAGCGCTTTCCTCTCTGCGGCTGTGCAGCTGGAGAACCACACGCAGATGCAGTAGGTGAGGATGCTCTCCACTGCGCAGCGGTAGAAGGTCACAAGCAGCTCCTGTCTGATGTGGTATTTCCTGAGGACTCTCAGGAAGTAGAGCCGCTGTTGTGCCTTCTTGATGATGGCTGCTGTGTTGGTCTTCCAGGACAGGTCATCCTGTATGTGCACCCCCAGGAATCGGAGGGTTGAGACTCTCTCCACGCTCCCTCCATCGACGAGCAGGGGCTGGGCCTCAGATTTTTTCCTCCTGAAGTCCACGATGATTTCCTGGGTCTTTGACTGGTTCAGCAGCAGGTTGTTAACCTTGCACAGCTTGCCCAGCTGCTCCACCTCATCCCTGTACGCCGCCTCGTCCCCCCCCCGAGATGCAGCCCACCACGGTGGTTTCGTCTGCAAACTTTACGATGGAGTTGCTGGGGTGGACGGGGGTGAAGTCGTAGGTGTAGAGGTTGTAGAGGATGGGGCTTAGCACGCAGCCCTGGGGGGACCCAGTGCTGAGTCTGAAGGCTGTGGAGGTGTGGGAGCCCACCCGCACCCTCTGGGGGCGGTCAGACAGGAAGTCCTTGATCCATGCACAGATAGAGTGTGATAGTCCCAGGTCTAGTAGTTTGGTCACTAGCCTGTCTGGAAGGATGGTGTTGAAGGCAGAGCTGAAGTCCACAAAGAGCAGTCTTGCGTAGCTGTTCCCCCTCTCCAGGTGGGATAGAGTGGAGTGGAGAGTCGTCGCGATGGCGTCCTCTGTGGACCTGTGGGCTCTGTAGGCGAACTGGTATGGATCCAGGTTGGGCGGGAGGCGTGTGACTATGTGGGCCCGGACTAGTTTCTCGAAGCACTTCATGATGATTGGTGTGAGTGCCACCGGGCGGTAGTCGTTTAGGCAGCTCACCGTGCTTTTCTTCGGGACTGGGATGATAGTTGAGGTTTTCAGGCAGGGTGGGATGGTGGCCTGGGACAGGGACTGGTTGAAGATGTTGGTGAAAACCCCGGCCAGCTGGTCGGCGCAGTCCCTCAGCACCCGTCCCAGGACGCCATCCGGCCCTGAGGCTTTTCTGGGGTCCACCGCCTTCAGCACGCGTCTCACTTCATGCTCTGTGAGGGTGAGGCTGCTGAGAGCTGGAAAGAGTGGTGTTTGTGTTGTGGTTACCTCCGTTCGCCCCTCGTCGAACCGGGCGTAGAAGGAGTTCAGCTTTTCCGCCAGCAGGGGGTCGTCCTCCGCGGCTGTGAGCCTGTTGGCTCTAAAGTTTGTCATGTGCTGAACCCCCTGCCACACCCGCCTGGAGTCGTTGCTCAGGAAGCATTCCTCAATCTTTTCTCTGTGGTCTGCCTTGGCCTCCCGGATGCCACGCTTTAGGTTATCCCTGGTGGTGCTGTACAGCAGTGTGTCCTTCGCTGAGTGGGCGTTGTCCCTCTCCTTGAGCAGTTTTCGGACCTTCTCAGTCATCCATGGCTTCGTGTTGGGGTAGACCCGGACACGTTTGTCCACGGTGGCTGAGTTGGTGCAGTTCACTATGGCCTCTTTCACACCGGCAGTTCCGAACGCCGGTTCGCGTTCGCGTGCCGAAACCTCCGAACGTTGACGCTGTCTGGCGAACGAGCACGCGTTCATAACAGTGTATCGTTCGCCAGACAGCGTCAACGTTCGGAGGTTTCGGCATGCGAACGCGAACCAGCGTTCGGAACTGCCGGTGTGTAAGCCCTATATGTGGTTCAGAACCGACGACGTGAACTGTTCCAGGTCCTCATGCTCATATAACAGCAGAGCCCTCCCGGCGTCTCATGTCGAGACACCCATTTGTGCCTGCCGCACAGGATCTCAGGCAGCAATGCAGAGATCTTAACATCAGTGCGGCAGGAAGGGCGGATTATATGTGGCGCGCGGAGTGGGAGGCGGAGTGGGAGGCCACCTCCAAACTCCGCAACCACATCCCAGTCGCCGGCCCTGAGCCCCTCGGGATGGACTTGCCAAGGCTATCCTGGGTGAGGCTCAATCGTCTCCGGACCGGCGTCAGGCGTTTCCGCTCATCAATGCACAGATGGGGCTTGGACCCAAATGCGTCGTGCGAGTGTGGCACAGAGGACCAAACCGCAGACCATGTTATCCTGGATTGCCCGGTGTACCACCAACCCAACGGGATGCATGGTCTTTCGGTATTAGATGACGAGACGATGACGTGACTTCTGGAGGGGTGTCCAGAAATATAGCCCGGGTGAGCCCCTCAACCAGGTCTCGGGGTGGTAAAAGGGTAGCCCCTCGGCCCCGAGCCTGGTGGAGTGGAGAGGAAAACAACAACCCATACGCCGAAGAAGAAGGAGCTCCGCCCCCACCAAGACACCCCTTATTCCTCTGTCCCACTGCACTACCACGACCTCGCCCCGGTGTACAGCAAACACCATGCTCAGTCTCTACCCCCCCACCGCCCTTATGATTGCGCCGTCAACCTCCTTCCCGACGCACTGTCCCGTCAGTTCGCGGGGGACGAGGCCTGCTCTGACCCTGAACCCATTCTGCCTCCCGCTGGTCTCCTTCAGCCCCTACCGGTTCCCCCCTCGCCTCTGGTCCCACGTCTCTATGGATTTTGTCACTGGGCTGCCACCATCCGAGGGCGACACTCCCATCAGCAGGGTTATCTCCTGTCTCTGCTGTCCGTCTCTGGTTGCCACGCTCCATGCGCATCCATCCCACCTTCCACGTCTCCAAGATAAGACCGGTTACCACCGGTTACCACCAGCTTACTACTTCCCCCGCTCCCGTTCCGCTGCTGCCCAGGAGGCGCCCGTAGAGGGGGGGTACTGCCTCTCTCTCTCTCCTTCTCCCTTTTTCCCCCCTAATCAGCAGGAGTGTTGTCAGGTGTGCGGGAGTCAGGCTCAGCTGCTCTACATCTCAACTCATTAGTCCTCCATAAAGACCCGGTCCAGCCTTCACTACTCTGCCAGATCGTAGCTTCAGTTCCACTTCCTTTCAGCCTGACTCCTGTTGCCTGCCCTCCTGCCTGCCTGCCCTACCTGCCCTCCTGCCTGCCTGCCCTACCTGCCCTCCTGCCTGCCTGCCCTACCAGTCCTGTTACCCGTCCTCCTGCCTGCCTGCCCTACCTGCCCCCCTGCCTACCTGCCCTCCTGCCTGCCCTACCAGTCCCGCTACCTGCCTGCCTGCCCTACCTGTCCTCCTGCCTGCCTGCCCTACCTGTCCTCCTGCCTGCCTGCCCTGCCTGCCCTCCTGCCTGCCCTACATGCCCCCCTGCCTGCCCCCCTGCCTGCCAGTCCAATTTTGAGAAATGTTTAAGGTTAGATATAACACTTTCCATTTTTGCAGTGCTAGAGGTTTTACTTGTAATAAAGGTCTCTGAAGAAATTGCAAGCGCCAGAGTTTTTGTTAGTTATTAGAGTAGAAATTCTACTTCCTTATCAGCTCTACATATAATAGTATTTCAAAGTTATTTCTATTTTACAGTCCACTTTTTACTTGGTAATAAAAAGTCATGATAATAACATAATACTGATAATTACATCATAATTATTCATTGAAATTCATCACTTCCAACTTATGTAATTTACCTTATTGTTTTTACATTTTGAGGCAAGTGCCAGAAAGAAGCTATTTTTGCCATATTTCTTTGGAAATACCTGTATATAATAATATAATACCTGAAACCTGTTTTCCTAAGGTCTATTCTAGAATTCTGAATCAGTCCTAGACAAACAGACCTGGACTGAGTGAGACCAGGCATGGTGTTGAAAAGGAGTTGGCTTCTGACCGGAATTTGTATTTACCTGATAGGAAAATAACCCGAATATTGAGGACAAACAACACCACTTTTCAAATAGCCCCTGCAATTTGGACTTTGGACTCACAGGTAAATGTTTAACTCTATGTACTATGTTTAGTGTATACTTTATTCAGAGTTTGATACCTTTTGTAACAAAACATTTTCCCCACCCATTGTCCACTGTTTTCCTGAGAACCGTGGGGTTCCTTTGCTCAACTATTAATACTATCCTTGAAAGTGACTGCATTCTTTCCATGTTTTTTTCTGTCTGGAACATAGCCTATTTGAAGAGTTTCATGTGATAGCTATGAATATTTGGCAAGCAAACTGCAAGTTTTTCACAGCCGCATTCCTGCTCCTTAGAAATGTCTAATGTTGGGTGGGTTTCTCTGGCTGCTATATGACCTAGTACGTGTGAAAATGGGTAGCCTATACTTCAAGACACTAAAGTTGAGTCCACATTCATGGGAGATAAAAACAAACAAACAAACAAACAAACAAACCAAAAACGAACAAGTCATTGCTGAGATTGTGCAATTCCAACCATGTCATACTTCCCTCCAGTAGGCGGGGCAGCAGAGAGGGGAGTGAGCCCAGGGAGAAACACCGTGCCCAGTGCGTCTCCTGGTCCGTGCCCAGTGCGTCTCTAGTCCGTGCCCTCAGGTGTGCGCCTCTGCCAGCCCAGGACCATAAGGAAATGAAACACGGAATCTCTGTAATGGATCCACTCTGACGCGCAGGGACTTAGAGCGCATTTTTTCTACTAGTCTACTGGCACAGAAAACTGCAACCGTCGGAGTTGAAATCAAGACTTTCGGCTTAACTTCAGGTATGGAGTCTACGTGGAGTAAAACAAGGAATGATTTACCTGACTATAATTCAGGTTGTGGGGCGGCGTTGGGGCAATGACGCAGGCTCCTCTCACCCATGTCAGAACGGTGTAAACAGAACGTTGTTTTGGTAGACGCAGGTTTCAACAGTATAGCCGACACCGGTAAACGATTTAAAAGCTCCGATTTAAATGATTAGGCCTAGTCTAGAGCCTCATCTCTCTCCGTACGTCATACCGTTTTCCGATGGGATATTTCATAGAATATAAGCGAATGCGAATGAACCCATTATGAATAAACCATAATTCTGTATTCACACATAACATCCACTATTAGTTGTATACAGTTATAAACTAGTATACAATTATTATAAATTAAATGAGCAAAGGTTCTGCACAATGTGTATGTGTATGTATTTCGCTGTGATTGAGGAGGAGTGACACCACAGGAAGTTTGTGAAATTCATAACTTGCATCACACCTTTCTTCATTCTCACATGGGTGTGGGAATAGAATGCAAAACGTGTTTATAATTGATAACCTTATTAGACTTTTGAATAAAAAAATAATAAAAGCATTTCTATATTATTTTTTTTTTTTTTTACTTTATGTGAGAGTTGCCTTTCACTTGTTTTGATAAATTGTGACAGTACATTTCCACAGTTACGTCAACACAGTGCATGTTATGTCTTGTCTAATGTAAATTCTTGACCCAACTATGTTTCCCACAGGGTGGGAGTGTCTCAATAGACACTGAATGTATTTTCTTTTGAAATAATGTGGATTGTTTGTAGTGAAAAAAAGAAACTCCTCAACAATTTTTAAAACTCCCGTTCCTCAATACGATCCATGATATCATGGAGCGCTCTAAGAGCATAGAGAGACCAAAGTAAACACAACCCTGAGTCATATGGTCTTAAAAGAACCCGTTGCAAGTCTTTCTCATCCCCTTATACTTAACAAGCTAAACAGTTTACATTTGAATAGTTTATGTAACAGTCAAAAGCAGTCTGTCTGTTGAAAATTGGTTAGCGAGATAGAAATACTCTAAACTAAAATGCTCTGTCTGCCATGTCAACCCACACTCCTCTTCTGTTTTTCTCTACATAGAGCTCGACTCCTGGTCTCCAGAATGTTCTGGAGGAGAGACGTCTCCTGTAGGTAACAGATGCCAGTGGTGGAGTGTGGAGTGGAGATGGTCCCCTGGGCCACCGTACTGGTGACATGCATATGGATACAGACTCACACTGCCTTAGGACTGACCCCCTGTCACTCAGCTCCTCGCAGGCTGGTGGATTTCACCGTCAGCTACCATTTACCCCACTTTGAGACTACCAAACCCATACAGAACATTGCGGTCAACCCATTCAACCCTGAGGTTTATGTGGCATCCCAGAATGTGATTGAGGCTGTAGACAGAGGCTTGACTAAGTTATGGGAGCTACGGACAGGTCCTGTGGGGAGCCCAGAATGTCAGACTTGTCACCTGTGTGACATCGAGAACGATCCTGAGGACTCAGTGGACACAGACAACGAGGTTCTGCTATTGGACCCGTCGGAATATCTTTCCTATCTTTACTCCTGTGGGAGCTCTCAGCATGGTGTCTGCTACATCCACCAACTTCAGGTCAATGTCACAAAACCACCTACTTCCAGCACGACACCACCTATTTCTAACTGTCTCTTCAGAAAGACGGCCAACTCTCCGTCAGACTGTCCTGACTGCTTGGCCAGCCCTTTAGGCACCACGGTTAGTATTGTGGAACAGGGCTTCACGGCCCTCTTCTTCGTAGCGGCTACCGTCAATGAGCGCGTGGCACAGAGGTATGGCAGGCCATCCATATCCGTTCGTAGGCCGCTGGCTACAGAGGACGGCTTTGACACTGTCATGCCGGGTCTGACCGTGCTCCCCAACCTGCAGAACTCCTACAGGATCGATTACATCTACAGCTTCTCCACAGTGGAGTACGTCTACTTCCTGTCTGTGCAGAGGGAGAGTGTTCTCCTCAGCCCCTCCTCGCCGTTTCAGACTCGGCTGGGCCGACTTCCGGTCAAGGACACCGAGGCGTGGATGTACCGGGAAGTGGTCCTGGAGTGCCGCTACGAACCCAAACGGAGGAGGAGGAGGCGGGGGGAGGACTACCAGGACGTGGTGTATAACGGGCTGCAGGCGGCCCACTTTGGCCGGGCGGGGAAGGAGCTGGCGGACGAGCTCGGGGTAGATGAGAAGGATGACATCCTGTATGGGGTGTTCGCTAAGACGGACGAGTCTGGACGACCCTACCGCGACTCAGCCCTGTGTGCCTTCCCCATGGCCAACGTGAACAAGGCCATCAACAAGGGGGTGGAGGCCTGCTGCAAGCAGGGCCCAGAGCAGCTCTCCAGAGGACTCTGCCAATTCCAACCCTGTGAAAACTGCCCTCACGAGGTGAGATGAGACCCACTCCTTTCTTTTTATTTATTTATTTAAGTTATTTTTCTTTTTCAGTTATTTTCATATTTTTTAAATTTTATTGGACAGATACAGTGAAGACAGACAGGAAAGTAGGAGAAGAAGGGAGAGAGGACATGTCAGCAGCAGGGCATGGGCCGGATTCAAACCCATGCCGACATATGTGTGCACTGTAGACCGCGGTGCTAGACCACTGGACCGCCCCAGGCCACAGACCCACTCCTTTCTAACTAGGGCGTCACTATAGGTTAGTCAGTTAGCATAAAGTGAATGTCAGTCTAGTCTGAAGGGAGTAGGTAAAGTAGCCTTGAGAAACAATGGTTCTCGAGCCTAATGGCCCATAGGGGGCAGGAGCCTATCTCCTGTTTCCGTAGCGTGAGGCGGCTTGATGTACACTTGAAGTACACCCCCTGGACATGACGCTGGTATGTCACAGGGTCTTACCCCCAATCCAACCCCTTAATGCTGAGTGCCAAGCAAGGATCTATGGTAGGTGTGTGAATAAATAAATGTGGAATGTGTTTAACTTGTAGTACCTATTGCAAGACTCAGTGGTGTGTGAGGAGGAAGTCAGATGTGTGAGAACAGGGACAGCGGGAAGAAGGGAGTGGTTGATGAGTCAGATATGACCTGCGCATTGAGACACTAGTTGTTGCACTGTTGAGTTGGAGGTATAATAAGGCATCCAAACAGAACGGGTGGGAGTTGTTTACACTGCCTGAGTTCAGGAGGAGAGGCAAACTCTCTTCCTTACTGACATTTCATAGCTTAGGTTACTGGAATGTTAGTGTCATAGGTACGTGAATGGTAGATTAAAAAACTACATGTTGATTTAATACAATAGTGTTTGGCAGTGAATTATACCCACTATCAAGCAAGGTGTGGCCTTATCGCTGTTGGTTTCAATCTTTCCACCTCTTGTAGGCTCATAATCATGCGTAGCCTATGTACAGCAGCAGAGACGGTGTGCCAACTCAAAGGTTATAAATCACGCTGATAAAGAGGTGGAATGCAAGGGGGAGGGACTGGGTGTGCGGCTGGTGTCTGGCTCTTACACGTTTTATATGAGTGCATGGAAACAGACACAACACAGAGCAAACAGCCAAGCACAGGACAGGGAGCTTGGAATGACCTTCGTTTAGGTAGCGGTAGCATTTGACTCCACAGTGTGGTTGCTATTCATGAAGAGAAGCAATTGACCATTCCTGAGTCTTAAGTGGATGATGCAATGTGTTGTATACTGAAAGTTTAGGCTTTAAAATAGGTCACTTTAACTTGAATAGAGCCGTAATTATGAACGGCGCATTGTAATTATGTTGTAATTATGTAGTAGAGTTGTAGGTACAGAGACAGGTGAGATCAGATGGAAATGAGAATTGGAGGCATGTCAAGAGGCATGTCAGGGCAGGAGAGCTAATTGCTCTGCACTAGAAAAGCCTTTTTTGCTATAGTAGTATTTTTCATGTGGACTGCTGCTAAAAAAAATCACTCCATACTTGAAAACGCTGTTAGTTTTAGGTATGCAAAATCATTATGAAAACAGGGCTCAGCACAGAACATCTGCTTTGAGTTTTGGGGTTGCTGACAGTGTGTTGAAAAGCAGCAGTCCCAATGACATCCTGATGCTGATCCTGAGTTCACCACTGTTTTATGGCCCGGTTCCTCTCAGAGCTCAGCTCTGCATAGGTGATGGCCTTGAGGCGCCAGGGTTGGGGCACATCCTCCCCAATAATAGAAGATTCCCCCTGCTGCTTCCTCTTTGAGTGTGTGTGTGTGTGTGTGTGTGTGTGTGTGTGTGTGTGTGTGTGTGTGTGTGTGTGTGTGTGTCTGTGCGTGTGTGTGCGCGTGCTTGCATGCTTTTTTTTTTAGGAGAAAACAAAACTGCTCAGCCACATTTGTAACACCCATGTTAATGAAATATTGCTAGAGTAATAACATTGTTACAACTAAGGTACTGTGTAAAAGCAACTTGATGATGTGAGGTGTGGTGGTGTGACTGTCCTCAGCAGAGCTCAGAGAACAACACCGTCTGCAGTGCCAAGCCCACCTTGGTGTCTAAGCCCCACTACAGGGTGGACCTCTTCAACAGGCAGATGCGGGACGTCCTCCTCACCTCTGTCCTGGTCACCACCATAGGGAACAGCACGGTGGCACACATCGGCACAGAGGACGGCAGGATGCTGCAGGTAACGGACATCTACCGGAAGCACTGCCGGACTCAGGGGGGGCGGCAGGGGGGGCGACCTGTTTTCTGTTTTCACAGTTGAAAATCTTCTCGCGTAAGTGCCCTTTTAAGTGGCAAAAATGCCCTTTTGAGTGGCGAAAATGAGAGGACGTGCCCTATTGGTGCCCCTCCAATGGTCTAAACTTGACCATGTGCCCCCACCGTTGAAAAACGTCGCACTAAAGTGCCCTTTTGAGTGGCAGAATTAGAGAATGTGCCCTATTGGCTGCCCTTCCAATGGTCTAAACTTGACCATGTGCACTGATGGGGTCCCATGTTGTGCAGTAGGTGCCCTTTTTTCCTTTTCGCCACCTCCCCCTGCCCTTCAAACAGCCTGAGTCCGCCACTGACCGGAAGCGAAGGCAATTAGGGTATCAACTCCCGCCGGAGGAGTGGTTTCAGACTGATGTTTGGCGATATGTTTTAGGTCATCCTGAGAAGGTCAAGCCCCATCGTCTTTGCCAACTATTCTCTGGGAGAGACCAAGGTGTCCAGGGTAGCTGCTGTGCACAACACAACTCTGTTGTTTGTGGTCGGAAACAAGGTACTGTATAATTTTCAAGAATGTTTATGGTTTAAGAATGTTTATGGTTTTTAGACATTTGATTCTTTTTTGGGGACAGAAAATGACCATTTCTCTCCCACTCCCTTCCTTCCATTATTTCTCTCCTTTTTGCTCCATCTCTCTCTCTCTCTCTCCCCACCCCTCTCTGACAGATGTTCAGTGTGTCTCCTCGGGGTCCAGGATGTGCTCACTTCCTCACCTGCTCCATGTGTCTGATGGCTCTCTCTCTCCCCACCCCTCTCTGACAGATGTTCAGTGTGTCTCCTCGAGGTCCAGGATGTGCTCACTTCCTCACCTGCTCCATGTGTTTGATGGCTCCTCTCTCTCCCCACCCCTCTCTGACAGATGTTCAGTGTGTCTCCTCGGGGTCCAGGATGTGCTCACTTCCTCACCTGCTCCATGTGTCTGATGGCTCCTCGCTTCATCGGGTGTGGCTGGTGCTCAGGGACGTGCTCCCGACGGGTGGAGTGCACCACTCAGTGGAGCAGCCAGTCCTGTCCTCCTGTCATCACGGAGGTATACCTCCTACCTAGGCTAGCTGCTAGACTTGGAAAGTATTTGTTTAACATTTAAGATGACTACCAAAATGTCCACATTTCGAGGATTTATTCCGTTTCTTTCTACATTTGATTCTATCCTATTACCGTATTTTCCGGACTATAAGTCACACTTTTTTTTCATAGTTTGGCTGGTCCTGCGACTTATAGTCAGGTGCGACTTATATATCAATATATATATAATTTCATACTGACTGACATGAACCAAGGAGTAAACATTACCGTCTACAGCCGCGAGAGGGCGCTCTGGGCTTGTGACAACTATATGCTGCTCCTGTACCACTGAAGAAATTAACTGAAACATTAACGGGAGCTTGGTGAATTTGCTTACCGGTAACTTGCTTGTTGGACTCGCTGGCTTGTTATGTTAATTTAGCCTATTCAGCCTCCTAGGTATGTTCTTTATGCTATTGTGCAGCTGAATAACTGTTAATGTGTTACGTTAACATACCGGACACCTATTCAGCCTGTTGTTCTGTGTTCTATTGTGTAGTTGAATAACTTGTCTTTCCAGATTAAATGACTGTTCTTGGTCTTGGATTTTGTGAAATACATTTCTAAATAAATGCGACTTATATATGTTTTTTTTCCTTTGGCTGATGCGATTTATACTCCGGAGCGGCTTATAGTCCGGAAAATATGGTAATATGATATTCTGACTGGGTATTGTATTTTTGGGCAGTTTTTCCCGAAGACAGCGCCCCCTGATGGTGAGACCGAGCTGAGGCTGTGTGGCTGGGAGTTCCAGTCTCCTCTGCGGCCCGCGATCATCAACCAGCAGACCCACTGGGTGACAGTAGGAGAGACACCCTGTACTGTGCTGCCAGAGAAGAGCAACAGCATGCAGTGAGTCATGTACACACACACACACGCACACACACACACATGCACACACACACACACACACACACACGCACGCACGCACGCACGCACGCACGCACGCACACACACACACACACACACACACACACACACACACACACACACACACACACACACACACAGACACACAGACACACAGACACACACACACACACACCATGCCAAAAACCTATCATTCCTGTCACCTCTCTTAGGCTGGTGTGTAGGATTCAGCGTCAGAACATGACAACCCAGCCTCTCAACATCACTGTGGAGGTGCACGAGGGGACGGTGGAGGGACGCTACTCAATCGAGGGGGAGGCCCACAAGCAGGGGTTCTACTTCGTGGTGAGAGGAGGATTACATATTTTTCTTATTATTGACACACTGCTGTATAATGGACATTGCAGCAAAATGCTTAGATACAATGTTGTCCTGTACTCAATCCAGGAGCCAAGCATAACCACATTTATGCCTGACTATGGACCTCAAGTAGGGGGGACGTTGGTCACAGTGACAGGGACTCACCTGAACACTGGAATGACCAGGAATGTCACTATAGGTGACCAAGACTGCCCCATCAGAAGGTAATTATGAGAAGCTATCTATATTTTGATTATATGTTTCGTTCTCTCAAGGTATCTCAGTATATCTGTCAGACTGTGCTTGTGTGTGTGTGTGTGTGTGTTTGTGTGTGTGTGTGTGTGTGTGTGTGAGACTGTCTATCTCTTTGTGTCTATGTCTATGCCAGTATTCATATGGTCATTAGTGTCTTGTCTCTCTGTCATAACCGTCTCGCTCTCAGTGTCTCCGAGAGCAGTGGGACCGTGTCCTCTATAGTCTGCCTCTCTAAAAGCACGGACATGGTGAAGAAGGTTCATCTGAAGGTCTTCATTGATAACTCCAAGGTGTCCACCGCAAAGATGTTCCACTACAAACACAACCCTGTGATTACTGAGATAAGTCCTTCCTGCAGTTTCACAAGGTAGGCCATTAACTCACTTACTTTTCAAGTAATCACTTAACATGCCGAGACAGTGATTTCTTCTCAGTAATAAGAAACTGTCACAGCTAAAAACTGAGCCTTAATGCTAATCTGTATGTATTTGTGTTTTTTTAACCCTGTGATGAAGGGGATCCAAAATCACCATCAAGGGCAAAAATCTGGACTCTGTGTACAAAACTGTGATCCACTTTACATCGAAGAACCTCGCCCAGAAGCCTCTTCAACGTGTGAGTTAACGTCCAGATTTCGTCACACGCTGAGATGAACATTAGTTTAGTTTAGTTTTAGTTTATTTATTTAGCACACAAGAGATTGTGCAAGGAGGGAACGAAGCCCAGAAGGCTTGTACATAGTTCCACTCCCGTCAACATTCTGTTTCCGCATGTTGGTAATTGAACAAGACAAAACAGACATTCAAGTCACTGAGCTCGGTCAAAACACATTCTCTGTCTTCAATGTTATCCAGGTCTGCGTTCGTCTTGGGAATGCTACAGATATGGAGTGCTTGGCCCCTGTCTTCCCCAGGGATGAGAGTGAGAACGGGGAGATCTCCTTCGACATGGACGGGGCCCGTGGACTCATGAGGAAGCCGTTCCAATACCTCCAAGACGGCTACCCCATCCCCTTTGAGTCTGACGGCAACATACTCAGCCTGAGCCCAGGCCAGACTGAGGTCTCGCTACATGTAAGGTGGTTCACACAGTCAGCCCTGTAGAGGATACAACCAAGAGATGGTTACGTGGTCATGTAGTCAGCCCTATCAATCAACATGGTGATAAATTGTGATAATGGTTTCATTTAGTGCTGAAATTAGAGAACAACATTTTGTACATCGTTCTACAGCAAAAAAAACTGGGTCTAGTGAACTCCTGTATGAACATCCGTATGACCATCGGGGGCGTGGACTGTAAAGTCCAGGTTCTAGAGAATGAATTGACCTGCAGGATCCCCAAAGACTTGGTCATCCCCAGCGAAGGCTCACCTGTGATGGTAAGGAACTATACTTTATAGTTTATTTAAAAAATGTCCTAAGTAAACCATTATCAAGTGTGTACCTGGCTAGCATGACTACGAGTGAGATCCTCGTCCCCCTGTCCCAGGTCTCTGTAAACGGCCTAGTCTATACGATCGGTACGGTGGTCTTCGTCCACAACCGCACCATCACAGTGGGCATCGTCCTGGGCATCTTTGCTTCGTTACTGTTGGGAGCTGCGTTGGCCTTCATCATCATGAAACATAGGAGGAGGACGAAGAAAGGTAAGATGGTGGTTGTCACTCAGGGGAGGCTGGTTGAGGTAGAAAACAGGAGGACAGTAGGGCACAGTGGCTACGCCCGTCCATGGCTGTCTGTCTCCACCAGCCTCCGCTGTATGTCACTTGATTCGATCAAGAAGTGCTGTGTCATCGCAGGCTTTGGATGGGCATATTTACATATGCAATTTAGGTTCATTTACAGTATGAAATCAAGATCATGTACTTTCCGTTTGTCAAGTTGGTATTGGAATTTCTCAAGTATAGTCTTTTGAAGATGTTTTGCTATGCTACAGAATCTGTACGAAATGAATGAAACTGTGAAACTTTCAGCCAAAGTAGAGAATCGTTTAACGAGGATGTCCTTCCACAACCGGGAAGGCAGTTACCCTAACCTGTCCCCCACGGGCGACTACAGACGAGGTAAGACAACCCACTTCGACATCTATCCATCTTGTCAAAATTCAATATTTCCATCCATCCTAACCTACCACAGTCATTATATCTATATGTTACGGTACATGTGGGAATACGGTACATGTGGGAAAACTAGGGTTAGGGTTAGGTGCTAGGATTCTAGGGTTAAGGTTAGGGTTAAGGTTAGGGTTAGGGTTAGACATGCCAGAATGTACCAAGTCGACGTAGAACCTAACCCTAACCCTAGTTTTCCCACATGTACCGTATTCCCACATGTACCGTAACATATATACCGGTATGCTCTTTCTCTCTCTCCTTCTCACGGTACTTTAGACCTATCCAGCCAGACGTCCGGTTCAGGGGGCCTGACCTTCCATAGCCTGGTCTATGCTGCCTGCTCCGACCCTATGGCCGTCCCTCTGATGCCCCATGACAAGATCACCATGCGCCCTGAGCTCCTGGAGGAAGTCAAAGACGTGCTCATCCCAGTAGAGAGGCTCGACGTACAGATCAACCAAATCATTGGCAAGGGTACGGCTTCAGGTCCTCATAGCTACTGAGAGAAGAGTGATAATATCATATATACTGGACATATGTCCAGTCATCTTAAATACATTTATCTGTTTCTTCAATAGAATGTATCTATTTATTTATTTGTTTGTTTCCTTTTAAAGGCCATTTTGGGACAGTATACCATGGCCACCTGACAGACCACAACAACCAGGAAATCCACTGTGCTGTTAAATCATTGAACAGTGAGTGAACTCTTCTCATTTTTAGGGTTGACCCCTCATACCTTAAATAATAATGCGCAGTTCTGCTTATCATCCAATTGATGAAATACTGGATAATGTGTAAATTTTGTGTGTGTGTGTGTGCGTGTGCGTGTGCGTGTTGTCAGGGATCACAGACCTGGACGAGGTGGAGCAGTTCTTGAGAGAGGGCATCCTGATGAAGGGTTTCCATCACACCAACGTGCTGTCTCTGCTGGGCATCATGCTGCCTCTGGAAGGGCTCCCCCTGGTGGTGCTGCCCTACATGAAGCACGGAGACCTGCGCCATTTTATCCGCAGTGATAGAAGAGTGAGTCAGCCAGAAGAACATCATCTCTCTTTTCAATACAATGCATTTGTAACAAGTCTAAGTTAGCTAATTTGAATATATATTTTGATTTGGCCTGGTACTTAAACCTGTGTGCAGCTGTGTGCTGATTTTTAAAAAAATAATAATAATAATATAATCAATCTTAGAAGATTTGATGTAAGAGCACTTCTTCTTTAGCTTAAATTAATCTTATTTCATGAATGACACTCTTCCGACAGAACCCAACAGTGAAAGACCTGATTGGCTTCGGGCTGCAGGTTGCCAAGGGGATGGAGTACTTGGCCAAGAAGAAGTTTGTACACAGAGATCTGGCAGCACGTAACTGCATGTAAGTCCATGAAGACTATTCCCTTAGGACCTGGTTTGTGTATCTACAGCACCTCCTGTAACATGTCTTATCTGTGCAGGCTGGATGAAACCTTCACTGTGAAGGTGGCAGATTTTGGCATGGCAAGGGATGTTTTTGACAAGGAGTACTACAGTATCCAGGACCACAAGAAGGCCAAGTTGCCAGTGAAATGGATGGCCATAGAGAGCTTGCAAACGCAAAAGTTCACCACTAAGTCTGATGTGGTAAGCAGACATATTCCAGTAAACGCCATTGTAAAAGTGGTCCTCTGGCCTCAATGGAACTTCCTGGTAAAAAAAGAAAGGTTAATTAAAGTAATCATACCCACAGTAGTATGTGGCTCACCACACTGGTTGTCCTCCCTCAGTGGTCATTCGGGGTGCTGCTGTGGGAGCTGTTGACCAGAGGAGCGAGTCCCTATCCTGACGTGGACCCGTATGACATCACACACTTCCTGTTGAAAGGGCGCCGGCTGCTCCAGCCTCAGTTCTGTCCAGATGATCTGTAAGTGAGACGCTCTGACGTCATCTTCACACTATATCCTTTCCTAGAGAATTTAGCTCGATTCAATTTGGATTTCCTGTAAATGTGCCCACAATGTTTCATTCCAACCTGTCAGCCATGTGGCCTCTGTGACTGTAGATAAGCCTGGTTGTTAATGGTTGTTGTTGTCATGTCCAAAGGTATGCCATCATGCTGGAGTCTTGGGCCCCTGAACCTGAGCTCAGGCCTGACTTCCACACGTTGGCCCTGGAGGTACAGGAGATCCTGGATTGCCTGGAGGGAGAGCACTACATCAACCTGAATGTGACGTATGTTAACCTGGACCAACCGCTGCCCTACCCTGCCCTGTCTGCCTCAGCCGACGAGGCCGAGGCCTCTGACTCAGACAGCCTTGTGTCCGACAGCTGAGGGTCACAGAGCCTCTGGAAGTGGTCGACCCAAACTGTGACCAGGCCAGGTCAGTAGTGACAGGAGGAGGGAGAAGCCAGAGGTCAGAGGTCACAGCGATCGGAGGGTGGTTTGAGCCCTAGAAGGACGCCTCCTGTTCCCTCATCCATGCTGTAGGCAGATGGCAGCTCTTGCCTTGCCTAGTACCTGAAACTGTGGATTGGAAACGGATAAACTGTTGACTAAGGAGACAATGTGGACATTGGCGTTTAGACTGAAAGTGGACTTACCACACCCTATACATTGACTGTACTTTTTTGTGTGTAAGGTAAATTGTCATGAGAAACCACGTTTTTCTCTCTCCATGTCTGAAGCACAGCTGTAAATAAGAACCAATGAATGTATATGTCTGACGTTTGTACTTCACACTGATCAAGGACGATGCTTTGATATTGTTTGATGGAATTTTTCAATTACCGGTATCTATATTATCTACTGTAGTGCACTTCGTTTTTGTCCGTATCGAAATAAATATCTGTAACTAGTTATTTAGTATAAAATGTGGTCATAGACTGAGCTGTTCAGTTAAAGATTCACCAGGACTTAATGCTTCTGAAAGGATAGTTCAGTCATCCTTATCAAGGTGTTAATCGAAGTCCAATCCCCTCAGAGTAAGATTCAGTGCCTTCGATAATAATATGAATACTGACTGACACTCAGGGAGTCAACATGTATTTCCATAGAGAATGCATCAGAATTAGACAGAAATGGTTCCCCCTACCTTTAAGCACTCGCCTGATTTGTGATCAAAGAGAGGGTTTACTTCATTGTGTTTGTGTCATGAAAGTAATATATATATGATGATGTGTTGATGATATCATGATATAATCATGATACTGATGTTTACACACTGTTGTTTGATTGTATTGTTGTAGCTTGGAACCTGTGTACATACTGTACTTCAACTGTTATTTTAAACTGAATCCACCACTAGAGGACAGTAAAAACCTTTATCATTTCAACAAATCACTTCTGTGGTATTCTGCACCAGTTCAGAACATGGAACACTTAAAGGTGCAATATCTAACAATCAAAGCAAAAAAAAGCGTCCTAATGGTTGTAATGACTATGTTTAATCAGTAGTGATCAGGGAATGAGATCCCCTGAAAAAATACACTCACTAAACACTTTATTAGGAACACTATACTCATACTGGGTATGTTACTGGGTCCCTTTGCTCTCAAAACAGCCTCAATTCTTTGTGACCTTGATTCCACAAGATGTTGGAAATATTCCTTTGAGATTCTGGTCCATGATGACATGATTGCATCACGCAATTCCTGCAGATTTTTCAGGTGCACTTTCAAGCTGTGAATCTCCCCTTCTACCACATCCCAAAGGTGTTCTATTGGATTCAGATCCAGTGACTAGGAAGCGCACTGAAGAACATTGAACTCATTGTCATGTTCATGAAACCAGTTTGAGATGACTTTTGCTTTGTGACATGGTGCTTTATCATGCTGGAAGTAGCCATTAGAAGATGGGTACATTGTGGCCATGAAGGGATGCACATGATCAGCAACAATACTCAAATAGGCTGTGGCATTCAAGCAATGATTGATTGGTATTAACCAATAAAATATTCCCCACACCATTACACCACATCCATGAATGAGAAGGTGTACAGGTGTTCGGTGAGTGTAATTCATTCACGATGCTGTTTTGATCCCGATCTCCTACCTAACACTCTATTTGTATGTAAACCTGTAGTCACTGGCCAGGGGTGTTCTAGGGGATTGGACTCACTTATGTCCGCCTTTCTGTCTCTGATCGCTGCCTCTTCGAAATTGTGTGCGCATGCACACATGGGGCCTCATTTATAGAAAGTACTCAGATCAAATGTTGATCTTACCCGTGTCGTACGTAGAAAACCACGTCAACGTAGTGATTTATACAATTTCAACGTGAGTCAATTTGACCGTGGAAACGATCGTAGCTCTACGTCGAGTATTGACCTTGCGTACGCACATTACCCAGTGAGCAATTTTACGTTGATTAGACGTCTAAACAACGTCTAAATGGCCCGTAGACGTCTAGGCCAAATCGAGGCTAAATATCGGCCATATTGGAAATTTAAAAAACGTCTATGTTTAGAAATGCCGTTGAAACATAGACGTTGTTTCCCTTTCTATGTTTCAACGGCATTTCAACGTCTAAACATAGACGTTGTTTCAATTTCCAATTTAGCCTAAATTTAGCTTAATTATAACCTAGACATTGAAACACCGGTGTTTAAACCTCTAGGCTAAAACAAAGCATAATGGAGGTGAAATTGAAACGACTGTTTCTATAGGCATTTCAACGGCAGACTATATATAGCTGTTGAAATGCAGTTTAAACAGACGTTTCAATTTCCAATTTCACATCAATTTAGCTTTGTTATAGCCTAGACGTTTAAACACTTATTATAAGTAGACAAATACAATTTTCATGAGTAATAAGTAAATATAAATAAGGAAATATGAATAGGAACATGTATTTATTTAGGGAACTAGTAAATACGAAATAAAAATAAGGAAAAAATAATATTAGATATTAACAATGTTGATTGTTGTGGAACATTTAACAACATAATAACAACATATTTAATAACATAATAACAATGAAATAGGAACATTTAACTAGTAAACATTGCCTCCACCTCTGTGACCTTTTTTAGGTTCATGACAGCTTCTGTAATTAAATAAAGCAAAATAAAAGTTATTTTCACAGAAGAATCCCATTTAAAACTTTAAAAAGCAAGAGTAAAGAGCCAGATAAATTGTGGATTGCCTACTATGTGCCAAAGAAAATGTAATATGCTTGAATGTCTGGTGCCCTGTAGCTCTTGTTCCTATAGTGAGCAAATGTTTGACACTCGCCACAAAATAATCTGTAGTATGCTACCACCCACCCTAGACCCCCGTGTATGGATAGTAGAGTTGAAGCCGTTGCTATAGACAACAAACCTTTAGTGCACACCTTTTTGATCAAGTCAAGTTAGCTGATGACGGTGCAGGCCTGATCAACAACAACATGGCGGCCTACAGTACAGAGATCAAAGTTCTAAATTGGAATCGAATTCATAAGTGGAAAATTCTAATGCATTTAACCAGGTTTGATGTGTGTTGAAGATCAGATGTCTGTGAGCACTGAAGACAGCTGGTCTGCACAGCGCTTCACAGAGTACAAACCACTTAACACAAACTGATAAAACTCCATATAGCCATGTAATTACCTCATTGACAATGTTGTTACTAGTTATAGTACTATACCGGTATAGAGGTTATTAACTTACTATACGGGTATAGAGGTCTTCATGTCAAATATAAGGCTTTTGTTTTGGACGCATCCACCTACTTTAGTGATGATGCCGGTAGGTATATTTAGCCAAAAATAGCTAGCTAGTTAAAAACAAGAAGACAGAGTGGTCTTGGAAGTTATATAACTCCACAATGTTGACATATAGAAAAAGCAAACAAGCCAATGCTAAGCCGAAAGACTTGATAAATGTTGATAAAAAGAGTAGATAAATGTTAGTATAGCTGAACTAGCTACTCACCCTGGGAGAGGTACTGCAGCGCAGACAGGAACGGGTCAGCCTCGTTCTTTCTTCTTTCTTCCACTCGCAAACTTCTGTTACTAGTTCGACTAGAAACGGACAGATTGCTCTCAGACGATTAAACCAATTCTGACCTCGACAGGTTAGACATAGTTTTCTACATAGTTCCATTAAAAATCCATTAAAATAGCTATTAATATTATGACGGTAAAATCTCTGGCCAACAACATTCAAATCTTGCGCGCGACCGTTTGCTGGCTGTGCGCAGGCGCAGTGTAGTAGTTCCATGAGTGCCCGCGGGTAGGTAGACGGTCGTTGTAGTTCTCAGCCTCTTTGTTGTAGTTCAACGTCACTGCATCACTGATGTGCAGGGCCGGACTTATGCATGGGCTACCCTGGGCTTGAGCCGAGGGGCCTCGGGCTACAAGGGGCCCCAAAATAAATCCAAATGTATGAATGTAACCCCTGCCATATGGGCGGGGCCTGAGTTCTATTTTAAATAAGTGGCGGTATTACCTGTAATAATAAACTATTCAAATTATGACGATCAGTGCCTCCATTAACTATGTGGAAGTATTTTAAATAGGACTTCCTTTTTAATCCTTTTAATGTATTTATGTTTTAATTATCATATGAATTGCCTATTACCTGTTTATGACACAACACAGTGGCTTTAAAATCAAATACCAAAGGGTATATATTTATTTACTAAATGCTAAATTTAAAGTATTGGTAGTCAATTATAATGTTATACAAAGTCAATAGACAATATTCACAATACAATGTCAACAGACAATATCACAATATCACATAACCAAATATAGGCTCAAAGCCTATTCCAATTCTTTTCAAGGAAATAAATGTAATGTTTCCAATAAACTCAAAGTCAACTCAAAGGATTCACAATTGTACAATATATCATTCAGTAAAATAAAAAGGTGGGCCCACACTCACACACACACGCACTCTGTAACTCAGTCCATTAACCAGTGTTACCGTTGCAGCTGACGTTGCTTGTGAGCGGGGGGGGGCCTTGAAACTGTTATGGCCACTTCACTCGTCCACACGAGTCCAAACAAAAGCTTGTGCGTGGTTCAGTACTCACGTAACCTCGTGGGGAACTCGTAGGTAAACGAGGGGTTTGAAAGATGGTGTAAAAAGAGGCAGAGATGAGGGGGGATGAGGTCCAGCGCTCTCCCACGAGCGCAGGAGAATGATTGAAGGACACTGACGCGAAGATTCAATGGACGGTCTCGAGTTACCCCAGGCGATTGGAAACGGTCTCCGTTGTCCAACGGAGAGCTTTCCTTTGGCTTGGTCTCTCGACTTCCAATTCTGAATTAACAGAATACACTGAGCTACAAAATCCAATAGCTATTTCGTTTTGATAAAGCTAGAAACAATTTATCACTCAGCAAAGGCTAGCAACATACTAACGTAATTATGCTAAGCTAACCGCTAGCCGCGATTAGCTCTACAGTCAAATATAACATACTACAACGAGTAGATGTAGCTTATCAACAAACACCAGACGTATGTATTTACCTCTGGTAGCTTCAATGTGCACCAACATCCAAAAGAATAACTGTTCGTTGATTCCCGAATTGTTAATACACACAGCCGAGGTCCTCAAACATTCTGACACGCAACCTAACACTGTTAGTACAAAGTCCCGCCCCCTCTCTCTCAGCATACATTTCATTGGCTAGCTCTTCCCGATGGACCAATGAAATAAAGAAATGAATGAATGACATATAACCAATGAGCGAACTCACATTAGAGTTTGTAAACAAGTACACATTATAAACTTATAACAATGTTAATAACCGTGTACATAACCATGAAATGATGCTTATTTATTAAATGGACTTATTTATTGAAATGCTCATAGCTCACTTTAGTAACTGGGCTACACTCTCCCCCTTCTAAATGTCTGATGTCCTCAGCAGACTCAATAAACAAACTTTAATTCAAAAACATAAAAGGGTGTAGCGTGAGCTGACTTTGCCTACTCTAGGTCTTTCTAATCTTAATAACCACACCTCGGTGGAAAATGGTAAGAGGTTTGTCCCTTGCTCTACCAGGCTCATCATAGGTAAGTCTCATTATTGGATTTACTAATCTTTTTGGCCTAGCTTGTTTAGGGGAATGTTTTGCCTGTGATCTAGTGGACATTCTTCTATCATCTTCCTCACTGGAAACTCTTTCCGCTTCTGAGTCAGTTTCTGGTGCAGTCTCTGGGTTCCGGTCTTCTTGGGTGCAGTGATCTGGCTCTGAACGACTGTCACTTTCTGACTCTGACTGACTGTTGCTTGCTGAATCTGCATGATTGTCACTTGCTTCCATATGTGCTTCACTCTGTCTTGGACTTAGAGTGGGCCTTTCTCTTCTCTCCAGGACCTTCTCTAGGTATGTTCGATAGGATGGCCCGTTTGGCCAGCTGCACTCCAGATCGGAAGAGTCAGAGGATTCACATTCGTGTTGTACTTTGTGGTCGGTTGTCACTCTCTTTTCCTTGTCCGTAGTCACTCTCTTTTTCTTGTTCTGAGTCTCTGTTCGAGTTCTAGGCCTTGAGGGCACGGGGTCATCATTTACTGCTACTGGCATCCGCACCAGCTCTCCTATGGGCAGGAGATGATCTCGATGTAGGGTTTTGACCCTTCCGTTCCCACTCTCAAGTTTCACCTTGTAGACAGGCAGGTTTGGCATCTTCTCTGTGACGATATATGGAGTCTCACACCATCGATTCTCCAGCTTGTGTTTCCCTTTGAGGCCTAGATTTTTGATAAGCACTCTGTCGCCAGGCTCTATATTCTGAAACCTGACTCTCTTGTCGTATGCCTTCTTGTTGCGAAGATGTGTTTTGTTGGAGGCCTCCGTAGCCATCTGGTAGGCCTTCTGAAGATCTTGCTTGAGCTTTGTGACATATGACGAGTGCTGACGTTCTCCATCATCGGACTGTGTCCCGAAGCATACATCCACGGGGAGTTTGGCTTCTCTCCCGAACATTAGAAAGTAGGGAGAGTATCCTGTGGAGTCACATTTGGTGCTATTGTACGCATGTACGAGATGTACGACATGTTGGCTCCAGTGTCGTTTATTTTCTTGGCTTAGCGTGCCCAGCATGGACAGCAATGTCCGGTTAAATCTTTCCGGCTGGGGATCACCCTGTGGGTGGTAGGGGGTCGTTCGGGATTTCCTTATGCCCATTATCCTCAGCAGTTCTTTGATCAGTTTAGACTCGAAGTCTCGTCCTTGGTCGGAATGGATTCGAGTTGGTAGTCCATAATGCACAAAATACTTCTCCACTAATATCTTGGCGACTGTGAGGGCCTTTTGGTTTTTGGTCGGGAAGGCCTGTGCATATCTCGTAAAGTGGTCCGTTATGACTAACACATTGCTGATTCCCTTTGAATCCGGCTCCATGGACAGGAAATCGATACAGACAAGGTCCAGTGGCCCAGCACTGACTATTTGGTGTAACGGGGCAGCTTTGTGGCTTGGCCTTTTCCTTAGAATTCACTCTCCGCAGTTCTTCACATACTGCTCAACGTTGGCAGCCATCTTTGGCCAGTAGAAACGGCTTCTTATCATGTCAGTCGTCCTTTCTGCTCCCAAATGACCTAAGTCATCATGCATGGACTTCAAAACCACTGGCCTGAACTCAGCTGGTAGCACAAGCTGCTGGATGTTCTCTCCTGAATGGCTTTGGCTCAAGCGGTACAGCAGCCCATCCTTCATGACGAACTTTCCCATTTCCTTTTTCATGGACTGGATGTCAGGAGAAGGCACTACATCCTTAAGCCAATCACCATGCTTCACTGCATGAATCGTCGCTCCAATCACAGGATCTTGGCCCTGAGCCACGATGAGCTCTTGTCTGGACAGCTGTCCAAGAGTGTTCATGTGCACGCTTGTGGGGAAAGCGTATACATCGGGCACACACTCAGGGGACGCTCCAAGTTGTTCCGCAAACCTTGGTGAGGCTTGGGAGGATCCCAGGACACCGACCTGCTGGCAGATGGACTTGACACCAGACTGGGGTATACTCTTCCAGTCGGAATCCTCTTCTCTGGGCTCCAGCCTTGACAGTAGGTCTGCATCGATGTTATTCCGGCCAGGTCTGTAGATGATGTCAAAGTTGTACACTGACAAGTCTGACAGCCAGCGATGTCCAGTTGCGTTGAGCTTTGCAGTGGTAAGGACATACGTCAGAGGATTGTTGTCTGTACGTACCGTGAAACAGGCTCCATATAGATAGTCGTGGAACTTTTCGACGAGGGCCCACTTCAGTGACAAGAACTCTAGCTGGTGGATGGGGTAGTTCCATTCTGAAGAGCTCAACTTTCGGCTGGCGAATGCCACTGGCCTCAGGCCTTCTGGGTAGTCCTGATAGAGCACTGCGCCGAGGCCGGCCAGACTAGCATCCACATGCAGGGTGTAAGGTTTGCTGGGGTCTGCGAACGCCAGGACTGGGGCGTTGGTGAGGCAGTGTTTGATTTTCTCAAAGGCCTCAGTGCACGACTGGTCCCATCTCTCTCCGAAGGGTTCTCGCTCATCCAGGTACACCTCACTTTTTCCCTTTCCAGGTCTTTTCCCACGCTGGGTGGGGGCGTTCCCCTTCGTTAACTCCGTAAGGGGACGGACAATGGGTGAGTAGTTGTGGATGAATCTACGATAATATCCACAGAAACCCAGGAACGACTGCAATGTCTTCAGGTTGGTGGGCCTAGGCCAGGCGGTGACAGCCTCGATCTTTCCCGGATCGGCAGCAACACCATCAGCCGAGACGATGTGGCCGACATATTTGACCTTTGTCTGACAGAAGTGGCATTTGTCGATCGAGATCTTGAGGCCAACTTCTCGGAGTCGGTCGAGGACTTTCAGTAGTCTCTCCTCGTGTTCTTCCAATGACTTGCCAAAAACGATCAGGTCGTCGAGATAGACCAGTACTTGGAGGAGGTTCATGTCTCCGACTGCTTTCTCCATCAACCTTTGGAAGGTTGCAGGCACTCCTGTGATGCCTTGGGGCATTCTTTCAAACTCATAGAATCCGAGAGGACAGATGAACGCAGTTTTTTCCTTGTCCTCTTCGTTCATAGCTAATTGGTAGTAGCCACTCCTCAAGTCTAGGACAGAGAACCATTTGCTGCCAGACAGAGAATCCAGAGCCTCGTCGATCCGGGGCGTGGTGTACTGGTCAGGGACAGTTCGGCTGTTCAGTGTACGGTAGTCGATACACATCCGGATCGCTCCATTTTTCTTTCTGACAACGACTATTGGTGAAGCATATGGGCTTCTGGATTCTTTGATGATGCCCCCAGCCAATAGCTTCTGGATATGTTGTCTCACGTCATCGATGTCTGCAGGTGCGATGCGCCTGGATCGTTCACGGAAGGGTCTCTGGTCTGACATGCGGATGCGATGCTCCACTCCTTTTGCCAGTCCCACATCCAGTTCGTGTAGGGAGAATGCGTCACCTCTCTCAGACAGCTTTTGTCGGAGTCGTGCTTTCCACTCTTCAGGAACAGGTGAGTCTCCGAAATCGATCAGACTTGTGTCAAAGTCCTCTGAGGCTGACGGTTGTTTTGACACCGCTGTGACTACATCGGTGCGGCACAGGCGGCGGCCTAGGATGGTTCCGACAGGTATGGTTGCATCCTTGAGGGACTCATTCTGGATAAGCACTGTGAACCGGTTCACATCAACCGCATGACTTGGAATCACCATGGACTGTAGGAGCACCCCTGCAGGGAGAGGGCTCATGGAGGAGGATTCCACCATCAGGATCTCATCGGGCAGTGGCTGCTTTGTCTCCACTTTACAAGTAGCCTGACAGCTGCGTCCAGCAGCTAGTGCCAACAAGCCGGGACCCTGCCACCTCACACATCCAACTTCATCCTCCTTTCCTTCCTGAACAACGTCTGTGGACTCTGGGCAGGGGCTCTGAATGCCCAGGGTTCGAGCCATGAACACTCCGGTTTTATTTTCACATAGCTGAGCAAGACGTTTGGGAAGGCTGGCTTTGGCATTGGTGCCAAGGATCACAGGAGTCTGGTCAGGGCCTGCTGGATCTGGACAAATTAAAGCTAGGACGGACATGGTGGTGGGAGTTCCGGCTACTTTCTTGGGAAACTCCATATCTACCACTACATAGCCTAGATACGGATAACTAGAGTCACTTAATCCCCAAATGTCTAATCTGCTCACAGGGTTGATGGGTACATCTGACAGGTAACGCTTATACCAGGACTCAAAAATTATGCTTACACGTGAGCCACTGTCTAACAGTGCGTCACACATGTGTCCATTGACCTTTAACGGCTCCATGGATGGGGGCCCTATTAAGCCTTCTGGCAGGTCTGGTGTCTTAACGTTGCCTACTGCACTCTTCTTGTTGTCAATGTTAACATTAGCTTTATCAGCAGGATGGGCTGACTCTGGGTTGTTACCTCTGACAGTTTTGAGAGCACCAATCAGCTTCTGGATTACTTTGCTTTGATTCTCCGGGTTTCGGCACCTTCCTGCAACATGTCCATTCTCTCCACAACGATAGCATATGTACTCCTTTGAGTCAGCTGCTGGTCTGGTTGGGGTGTTTGGAACGTATGCTCTGGTTGGGGTGTTTGGTACCGTAGGAGTGCTGCCGACGGCCATCACCGTTGATTGGGTTGCCGTTGCATGGAACTTTTTTGACTTCATTTTCTGTGTCAGATGTTGCACTTGCTTCCTCAGAGCGAAAACTTCACGATCATGTCTAGTCTCTGTGACCTGGGCTGGTTTCTCACCCCTTCCTTCTGGGATTTGGTTTGGGTTTGTAGCCAGTGTCGCGAACATTGATTTCATTTCCTTAATCTCTGATCTTAGGCTTTGGATCTCTGACAGTTTGTTTTCAGCTTGTGGTTGGGCGTTGACTGAGCGCACCGTAGCTGGATTTAGTTTAGCTCTGGAGGCTTCATATTCCTCTTCTGTGCGGATCTCCCGCAGTAGGTCAAGGAACGTGGGCGGGTTATCCTTCCGTTCTCTCAGTCGCAGCTGGATCAACATCAGGTCAGCATCTACTGCTCCTTTAAGCAATTGCTCCACTCGAGCTCGATCCATGTTACTGGCCGGTAGGCCGCCTCGTTGTACAACTTTGGAGAGAGAGCGCTCCAGTCTTCTAAAGAAATCAGACAGTTTTTCTCCAGATTGTTGGCGCTGCAGTCGGAACGCGAAGTAGAGATCATCTCCAGATTCCGCCAGTCCAAATGCACTTTCCAGAGCTTCCAAGCACTTTTCGGGGGTTATGTCGGTGTCGGATGAGCGCACAGCCTTCACTACTTCATATGCCTGCCCCTTTAAGCTTTCCATAATCCTTCTCCGTTTCTCTTTGGATGCACAGTCACTCTCCTCCACCATCAGGTAAGCCTGCTCCATCCAATGGTCGAATGTTTCTTCCCCGGCTGGGGTAGGCACAGTACCTGAGAAGGTGCGCATACGTCGGTATCCTCCACTTTCTGATGAGGGCTTCACGGTTTTGTCTAGCAGGTCACCAACTGCACGTAGGATGGACTCTACGGAGGAGGGGGCTGCCTCTGGGTCGGTGAATAGAGCCTTTACATCTCCCATTGACTTGCCCTCCGCTTGAAGCAGAGCATGTCGCTTGGTGGTGAACTCCTCAGTTTCTACTTGAACTTCCGGCACAATATAGATTGGCCATGCTTTTTCTCCCTCTGCTGGAGGTATTTCCGGGGGAACAGCTGGATCAGTTACTGTTCCTCGGCACTCACAGAGCACCAGGAGGTCATCTGATGTCTCACTTACTATCCTACCTCTCACGCGCACACGTCCCAAGCACTTTATAGTCTGTAAAACTTCTTCTATTTTTGCTATTTCTGTGTTGACTGGGACAACAATCATAAGCGCGTTCTTCTCATCTACTGCCTCTCCTCTACACCAGTTCTTTAACTTGGTTACAAACATAGTGTTTTACTTTACTTATGGTTGTTGTTCTAAACTTGAGTTGAAACTTTTGTATTTTACTGAGTTGACTATTTAGTTTGTTTGGAAACCACGTGATCTCAGCGGAGCCTCCAATGTAACCCCTGCCATATGGGCGGGGCCTGAGTTCTATTTTAAATAAGTGGCGGTATTACCTGTAATAATAAACTATTCAAATTATGACGATCAGTGCCTCCATTAACTATGTGGAAGTATTTTAAATAGGACTTCCTTTTTAATCCTTTTAATGTATTTATGTTTTAATTATCATATGAAATGCCTATTACCTGTTTATGACACAACACAGTGGCTTTAAAATCAAATACCAAAGGGTATATATTTATTTACTAAATGCTAAATTTAAAGTATTGGTAGTCAATTATAATGTTATACAAAGTCAATAGACAATATTCACAATACAATGTCAACAGACAATATCACAATATCACATAACCAAATATAGGCTCAAAGCCTATTCCAATTCTTTTCAAGGAAATAAATGTAATGTTTCCAATAAACTCAAAGTCAACTCAAAGGATTCACAATTGTACAATATATCATTCAGTAAAATAAAAAGGTGGGCCCACACTCACACACACACGCACTCTGTAACTCAGTCCATTAACCAGTGTTACCGTTGCAGCTGACGTTGCTTGTGAGCGGGGGGGGCCTTGAAACTGTTATGGCCACTTCACTCGTCCACACGAGTCCAAACAAAAGCTTGTGCGTGGTTCAGTACTCACGTAACCTCGTGGGGAACTCGTAGGTAAACGAGGGGTTTGAAAGATGGTGTAAAAAGAGGCAGAGATGAGGGGGGATGAGGTCCAGCGCTCTCCCACGAGCGCAGGAGAATGATTGAAGGACACTGACGCGAAGATTCAATGGACGGTCTCGAGTTACCCCAGGCGATTGGAAACGGTCTCCGTTGTCCAACGGAGAGCTTTCCTTTGGCTTGATCTCTCGACTTCCAATTCTGAATTAACAGAATACACTGAGCTACAAAATCCAATAGCTATTTCGTTTTGATAAAGCTAGAAACAATTTATCACTCAGCAAAGGCTAGCAACATACTAACGTAATTATGCTAAGCTAACCGCTAGCCGCGATTAGCTCTACAGTCAAATATAACATACTACAACGAGTAGATGTAGCTTATAAACAAACACCAGACGTATGTATTTACCTCTGGTAGCTTCAATGTGCACCAACATCCAAAAGAATAACTGTTCGTTGATTCCCGAATTGTTAATACACACAGCATACACAACAAGTCTTACTTCCTCGACGAGGTCCTCAAACATTCTGACACGCAACCTAACACTGTTAGTACAAAGTCCTGCCCCCTCTCTCTCAGCATACATTTCATTGGCTAGCTCTTCCCGATGGACCAATGAAATAAAGAAATGAATGAATGACATATAACCAATGAGCGAACTCACATTAGAGTTTGTAAACAAGTACACATTATAAACTTATAACAATGTTAATAACCGTGTACATAACCATGAAATGATGCTTATTTATTAAATGGACTTATTTATTGAAATGCTCATAGCTCACTTTAGTAACTGGGCTACATGAATAAATATTTGCTCTTTGATTTTGAATTTATAAATTACTTTTTCTAATGAGAAATTGCGTTCTTTCGTGGGGGCAAAGTTGACAACAGAGTCCGAGCATACTGGGCTATGGACGGAGTCATGTCCGAATAAGGACGTGGATAATAAAGCATCTGAACGCCATTACATTACAAACACCAAAAGAGATTTTTCTCCAAATCCTATTTCAAACGCAAACTCTTAAACGGTGAGTGCTTGCCAAGAGCATGGCTTTTATATTCTCCCTCCACCGGTTCTGTCTTTTGCTTTGCTTGCCGCCTGTTCAGTCAGTGAGGGAAACTGTCAGTCTTGTGTTGAAACGGGCGATAGCGACTGGAAACATGCCGCCGAACACGAGAGCTGTGATCGCCATAGGAAGGCTATTGGCGCTTTTCCACTATCGGCCCGGCTCGGTTCGCTGCTAGAGTCACGAGGTGTATGCAGGGTGCGAAATAAGGGGGAGCTATAGCTCCCCTAGTGGTGACATGAGCTCCCCTGGAAACATGGTTTGTGACATTTTGGGGGAGCTCTAAAATATTCCAAATTGCGATGGATTTATTCCAAGTTGTGACGGATTTTACCTGGTGTAATATGATTTGTAGAGGCATACAATCTATTTTGATGTTGGTATTAGGTATATAAATGATATATAATAGCCTATATAGCCTACATATAGGCCTTTATTGGCTACAACTATGCGACAGTAACTTGCAGCGGGGTGCACTGACGCTGAACCCCTCATAGTGATAAGTAGGTGGACAACGCGTGGTGCTGAAATAGCCGACATGCGGTGTGTGGTTTGAAAAAAGTAACGCCAGCTCAGTAAATAATTCAAACTTAATGTTTACTTATAGGCTATGTGAATGTGACTGCACCACACATGTGAACAGTAACAAAGCAAATGCAGTTTAATTTTATGAAAAACATTGACAACTAAATCGGCGCAAAAAAAAAAAAAAAAGCTGAATCCGCTTAGCCTATATGCTCCTGAAAAACATTTAATGACAGAGGAAACACGCTACATTACTAGGGATAATAATTACAATGAGCCATTCATTAAAAATAGAAAAAATAATATTAGGCTATTAAATCTCACTTAATGAGAAAACATCTCCCATCGGTCACTATTTGTTGGCTATCTGGTGATATGGACGTCTTTGAGTGTCTAGAAAAGCGCTATAAGTCTAATGTATTATTATTATTTATTATTATTATGGACGTCACTTTAATCCGGCAGTTCTCAAGGTTTTTATGCACGAATCGATTCCTCTAGTCCGTCTTTATCGCATTCATTGATGAAAAGGACAACTCGCATGTATAGGTGGAAGGGAACATTCATTGTGAGCACGGAAAATGTGAGTCTCACAACGGCTTTGCATTGATGAAACCAGGTAGGATGAACGCATAGTTCGCTGTCCATTCCTGTTTAAATGCCCTGTTTCCACCGTCAACTTTCCTCTTTAGACCTTTGGAGAGTGACATTATGTTTCTCTTGCTAGCTAGCAGGTTAAATGTTTAGCTAACTTCACCCGGCACCAAACAACCAATCCAATAATAATGTGACCTTGTAAGTCTGGGAGGAGGGGGGAATCATTATCAGAATAAAACTATGTTAAATAATTATTAGAATAAGTTAGGCTGCGCTACATCGTCAGTCCACACATTTATTATTCAAAACTATGGAAAAGGGTGAAACTACGTTGTTGAGAATCACAACACAAACTCGCTAGTCAAGCCAAAATACAGCAGCGAAATGGATTGGACTGCTACCTAGTTAACTAGAACACTACTTTACATTGTTACCTAGTTAACTAGAACACTTTACATTGTTACCTAGTTAACTAGAACACTACTTTACATTGTTACCTAGTTAACTAGAACACTACTGTACATTGTTTAGCAGGCTCACAAAACAAGCCGTGTTAGTTGACTAGCGATGTGTCATTGATTTTCGACAACGCGGAAATGTATTCACATTTTTCGAAAGAAAAGTCAAAGCATTAGAACGTAGAACGGAAAATTGCACGCGCGCTTTGCGCACGGAAAGCCACCGGCCCTGATTTGGCCAGAATTTTTTTTTCCGTTAGGAGATATTTTTTTTTGCTTTAATCCCTGGGCTCCCCCGCACACCGTGATTTAATTCGCACACTGGGTGTATGTATGTATGTATGTATGTGTGTATGTATGTGTGTGTTAACGTACATGAAACGAGCATCGGATGATGGAGTAACAGACGTGGAACTGAACAAACAGCTTGAGTCGCAGTGTGAATCTGTGTCGATTAGTGATGGGCGAAAATGAACGAACTAATCTTTTTGAACGACTCTTTTTAGTGTCCGATACGTGCCGAACAGTTTGTCAAACGTCCGAGTACTATTCCCACCGTTATTAAATCCGGGACGTATTCTGACAGTTTAGAGGGGTTTAATAACGGTTTTAATGCATTTGAGATAAGTAGAAAATATGTTTAGACACAGACCGCATTTAGCTGGGTTAAAGGACAGTGATGTATAGACGCAATTTAAACCACCTCTTCTGCATGAATAACTATGCTAGACTACATGGAATCTCAGACTAAATGACGGTCTGGTACATATTTTGACAATCTACAGGCGTTTAGGGTATTAATTTAAACTCAACGTGCTGCTAGACTAAAACAGGTTTAGACACAGACCGCATTTATCTGGGTTAAAGGACAGCGATGTATAGACGCAATTTAAACCACCTCTTCTGCATGAATAACTATGCTAGACTACATGGAATCTCAGACTAAATGACGGTCTGGTACATATTTTGACAATCTACAGGTGTTTAGGGTATTAATTTAAACTCAACGTGCTGCTAGACTGCATTTATCTGGGTTAAAGGACAGCGACGTATAGACGCAATTTAAACCACCACTTCTGCTAGGATAACTATGCTAGACTATATGAATCTCATACTACATGACGTCTGGGACGTATTCTGACAGTTTAGAGGGGTTTAATAACGGTTTTCATGCATTTAAGATAAGTAGAAAATATAGCCGTAATATAGCTGGTTTATATTGGTTTATATTGTAGACGCGAGGTTGAAAAGACGTCTATTGCTCAGAGGGTACCTACTGGTTATTACAGGCATGTGAGCCATACTGCCTACTGTAATTCATGCGAAGTTAAAGTGGCTCGTAATAAAATTAATGATGTTGTTATCAGCCGAGAAAACGAGTTTAATTCAAGATTTAAAAGGAACTGATGTTTATGATTGTATTTCAGTCTTCCTTTATATCCCTCCGGAGCTGTCTCTCCCCTTCAACATGCCTAGTGCCTTCCACAACGGACCTTGCCCGGCCACGCGCTCAATTATACTGGAGTTTCTCCGGTGTCTGGGAGTTCGCAAAGGGAGTGAGCAGCCATATAAGAATAAGACCACCTGATAAGAATAAGACCATTATATTATTACAGTATAAGCAGCACTCGAGTTGAGGGGGGATGGCATCCCCTCAGAAATAAAAACAGTCAAAATCGTCCCCCTCTTTCGTCCCCCTCTTTCCATTTTATCAATGAACGTGGTATTACTGCTATTTCAAGGTGCGGGGGGGCACGCACACATGCAATGACATTTTTACCAAGTTACTGACACTGAAGTCACTGACGCTGAGGGGATGCTAAAATTGTCCTCTTATGATAAAATCCACCACCTCCCCTGATTTTCTTTTACAACTTGAGTACTGAGTATAAGCATGTGTCTGGTTAGTTGTCATGATCAAACGTTACAAATGCAACTTACCGAGAAGCCACCCTTCTCTGCCCTCTCCCGCTTCCAGACGAACGCCTACTATTATATTATAGCACTTGTCTTAATTCAGCCGCTATAATTCAGCCGCTATCACAGGGCGTTAATACAAACCTCATTCACCTGCGTTCATTTTACCTGCGTTGGTATTTATAGAAGGAAGCATGTACGCAACTTTAAACCATCTCAACCCGTTTTATAAATAATGCTTACGTCTGTTTAGAAAAATGTGCTTACGTGAAAGTCAAAGATGACGTTCAAGTACTTTTTTATAAATGAGGCCCATGGACTTGCGGTGTCTCCATACAATAGCTGTAGACACTTCAAGTCCATTTCTGGGGTTATATTATTATTAGGGGGGGATAATGTTATTTTGAACTGAATTTTCACTCAAGGTAGCAGATTTCCAACAGACACATGCTCCTTTAAAGAGCCAATCTGGGATTCAAACATAAGAAATAAACAGCTGAGGGATGGAGCTGGGGAAATGAAACCATGCACTCTCAGATTCATAGATGGAGCTATGGATGCAAAATTATCGTTTTAACCATGTTTTGAAGCTATACAATGTTTGTTTAAAATGACATTGTTTACAAATAGTGGAGTAAAGTGGAGTTTACAAATATACTGGGTTCTAATGGGGTTATCATGGAAATGGGTCGTGGATGGATCTTCCAGCACGACAATGACCCAAAACATACGGCCAGTGCAAAAAGGAGTGGCTGAAGAAGATGCACATTAAGGTCATGGAGTGGCCTAGTCAGTCTCCGGACTTTAATCCTATAGAAAATCTGTGGAGGGAGCTGAATCTTCGAGTTGCCAAGCTGACAGCCTCCAAACCTTAAGGATTTGGAGAGGATCTGCAAAGAGGACTGGACCAAAATCCCTCCTGAGAAGTGTGCAAACCAGGGGGCTATTCCACGTAAGGCAAGCAGGGGCGCCGCTAGGGGGTGGTAAGTTAGGACGATTCTAAGGGCCCAGCACTGACAGGGGCCCATGAGAATCTTTTTAAAATATATATTATATTTATAAATAATATTATTATTATTATTATTATTATTATTATTATTATTATCATAAGGACGTTAATGTGACTTACTTGACTTATGCCGTTGGATCTCTTGCAGAGCAAAGGCCATCAACGACTCTTCTCCATCCATCACGGCTCTGGGCTTTCTTTTCCACCTCTCCCCAGCTGGTACCCTGCCTCTTCAACTCCGCCTCAGTCCCGCCTCCAGCTGTTTCTGGGCCTTCCTCTTTTCCGCTTTCCCTGTGGGTTCCATGTCAGGGCCTGTCGTGTGATGGTAGCTGCTGGTTTGCGCAGGGTGTGACCAATCCATCCCCACTTCCGTCTCCTGATCTGGCTCTCTACTGGCTCCTGGCTCCCTCTCTGCCACAGTTCCTTATTACTGATTTTATCTGGCCACCTGATTTTGAAGATGCGCCTCAGACAGATGTTGATGAAAGTCTGGATTTTCTGCAATGTTTTCTTTGTCATTCTCCATGTTTCTGAGCCATAGAGAAGGACACTTTTGACATTAGAGTTAAAGATGCGCACCTTCGTTGGAGTAACTATTTCCCTTGAGGCCCAGATGTTCTTCAGGATGATAAATGCTGCTCTGGCTTTGCCTACCCTAGCAGTGACATCACTGTCTGTGCCACCCTGCTTGTCAATGACGCTGCCAAGGTAGGTGAAGGAGTCAACTTCTCTGATGGGTCTGTCGTCTATGATGACGGGGGTGGTGTTCGGGGTGTTAATCCTCATCAGTTTGGTCTTTTCCTTGTTCATCCTGAGGCCTGCTGCAAGGGATGTGATTGAAAGCTGGGTGGTCTTGTCCTGCATGTGGTTATAGCTGTCGTCAGCAAAATCAAGGTCATCAAGCTGTGACCAGAGGGTCCACTGTATGCCTTCCTTCTTGCCCGCTGTGATGGTCTTCATTATCCAGTCTATGACCAGGAGGAACAAGAAGGGTGACAGTAGACATTCCTGTCGCACTCCGGTCTTGACCTCGAAACTGTCTGACGTCTGGCCTGCATGTAAGACCCTGCAAGTCATTCCCTGGTAGGTGTTCTGGACCAGGGAGATGATCTTCTCAGGGACTCCGTAGTGCCTCATTAGTTTCCACAGTGTCTCTCTGTCCACGCTATCAAAGGCCTTTTCGTAATCTACGAAATGTATGAATAGGGAGGAGTTCCACTCTATAGATTGTTCCACTATGATGCGTAGTGTGGCAATCTGGTCGGCACAGGATCTGTTACTCCTAAAACCTGCCTGCTGGTCTCGAAGTAGGGGATCAACTGCAGTTCTCATTCTCTCCAGTAACACTCTGTTCAGGCCTGGTACTGAAAGAAGCATGATTCCCCTGTAGTTGTTGCAGCAGGTTAGGTCTCCTTTCTTTGGAATTTTGATAATAACTC
This sequence comes from Nansenia antarctica, assembly GCF_963989245.1. NCBI lineage: Eukaryota > Metazoa > Chordata > Actinopteri > Argentiniformes > Microstomatidae > Nansenia > Nansenia antarctica. The sequence goes on from NC_137691.1 coordinate 20,396,447, forward strand.
CTTCCTTCCAGTTTTCCGGCACCCTCTCCTCCTCCCAGATTGTTGCGAAGAGGCTGTGGAGCATCTCCGTGGTGGTTGCGATGTCGGCCTTGATTGCTTCTGCTGGTATTCCATCCGGCCCTGCAGCCTTTCCTGACTTCAGAGCCCTGGGGCCTCATTCATAAAGAAGTACTTGAACGTCATCTTTGACTTTCACGTAAGCACATTTTTCTAAACGGACGTAAGCATTATTTATAAAACGGGCTGAGATGGTTTAAAGTTGCGTACGTGCTTCCTTCTACAAATACCAAACATACTTGGAATTGAACGCAGGTGAATGAGGTTTGTATTAACGCCCTGTGATAGAGGCTCAATTATAGCGGCTGAATGAAGCCAAGTGCTATAATATAATATAATACAGACAGACAATACTGACAATATGATATACTGTCTGTATTATATTATATTATAGCACTTGGCTTCATTCAGCCGCTATTTGAGCCGCTATCACAGGGCGTTAATACTATATTATAGGGTAGGCGTGCGTCTGGAAGCGGGAGAGGGCAGTAATACCACGTTCATTGATAAAATGACATAAGGGATGGAAAGGGGGGATGGCAGTTTTAGAAGGGGGATGATTTGGACTGTTTTTATTTCAGGGGGGGTGCCATTCCCCCTCATCCCGACTCAACTCGAAATCCAGTATCATTTAGCGCGTGGCCGGGCAAGGCATAGGCATGTTGAAGAGAGATAGACAGCTCCGGAGGGATATAAAGAAAGACTGAAATACAATCATAAACATTAGTTCCCTTTAAATCTTGAATTTAACCCATTTTCTCGGCTGGTAACAACATCGTTAATTTTATTACGAGCCACTTAAACTTCGTAGGCAACGTTTTTCCAGTGCGGCTCACATGCCTGTAATAACTCCGCATAACCAGTAGGTAATGTGCGAAAGCAAGTTGAATACTCGACGTCGAGCTACGATCGTTTCCACGATCAAATTGACTCACGTTGAAATTGTATAAATCACTACGTTGACGTGGTTTTCTACGTACGACACGGGTAAGATCAACATTTGATCTAAGCACCCGTTATGAATGAGGCCCCTGATAGCCTGTCTTTTGATTGATTGAAAACCTTTATTGTCCCCAATGGGGAAATTTTGTTGTCAAACAGCTCAGTTAGGGCAGAAAACATTCAATACAGAAAACAGAAAACATTCAATAAAATACATAAAACAGTGCAGGCTCAATAAGTAAAAAGTTCCAAGTTCCAAAGTTCCAGCTCCAGGTCTCCCCCACCCTGCAGGGCCTGGTTGTAGAGTCGGAGTGCAGCTGGAACAAAGGACTGTCCAAATATTTTTGTACTTTGACGGGGGAGAACAAATCTGTGGCTGAACTTGCTCCTCATCCCCGCCAGCTCGCAGTACATCGGGTGGGAGGGATTGGCCAGCATGGCCGCCAGTTTTTTCCCCATCCTCTGTTCTGCCACCACCTCTAGGCTGTCCAGCCCGGTCCCCACCACAGAGCTGGCCTTCTTCACTGATCTCTTCGTCTGATCTCTGCCCTGCTGGGTTTCTCACAATTTATTGGTAGAGGTGTATCTGCTGGTGGTATGTCTGGCCTGACTACTGGGTTTGGTTGATTAAGAACTTCTTTGAAGTGCTCTGCCCATCTTCCCCGCTGATCCTGAATGCTGGAAATTGGTTTGCCCTGCTTGTCCTTCACTGGCTTACCAGACTGGTGGAACTTGCCTGCTAGCTGTCTGGTGATACTGTATAGGTCCCTCATATTTCCCTGTGCTGCTGCCATTTCGGCCTGTGAGGCCAAACTGTCCATGTGGGCCTTTCTGTCCTTCCTGAAATCCCTCTTCACCTCCTTATTCGCCTTGCTGTAAGCTTCCTGTGCCTTTCCCTTCGCTGCTCTTGTCTTACCTATGTTCATCCTTTCCTTCTTCCCTTTCCTCTCCTTTAGCTTCAGCAGTGTTTCGGCCGAGACCCAGTCCTGGTGTTTTGTCTTCCTCCTCCCAAGGACCTCCTCGCATGTGTCCAGCCAGATCTTCTTTGACTGCTGCCACCTGGTCTCCACATCTCCCTTTCCCTCCATTCCTTCGTCCTGCAGTATCTGGAATCTGTTCTTGAGGCTTTAATTCGCACACTGGGTGTATGTATGTATGTATGTGTGTATGTATGTCTGTGTTAACGTACATGAAACGAGCATCGGATGATGGAGTAACAGACGTGGAACTGAACAAACAGCTTGAGTCGCAGTGTGAATCTGTGTCGATTAGTGATGGGCGAAAATGAACTAACTAATCTTTTTGAACGACTCTTTTTAGTGTCCGATACGTGCCGAACAGTTTGTCAAACGTCCGAGTACTATTCCCACCGTTATTAAATCCCTCTAAACTGTCAGAATACGTCCCAGACGAGTTGATACATCCAGATGTATCAACTCGTCTGGGACGTATTCTGACAGTTTAGAGGGGTTTAATAACGGTTTTAATGCATTTGAGATAAGTAGAAAATATGTTTAGACACAGACCGCATTTAGCTGGGTTAAAGGACAGTGATGTATAGACGCAATTTAAACCACCTCTTCTGCATGAATAACTATGCTAGACTACATAGAATCTCAGACTAAATTACGGTCTGGTACATATTTTGACAATCTACAGGCGTTTAGGGTATTCATTTAAACTCAACGTGCTGCTAGACTAAAACAGGTTTAGACACAGACCGCATTTATCTGGGTTAAAGGACAGCGATGTATAGACGCAATTTAAACCACCTCTTCTGCATGAATAACTATGCTAGACTACATGGAATCTCAGACTAAATGACGGTCTGGTACATATTTTGACAATCTACAGGTGTTTAGGGTATTAATTTAAACTCAACGTGCTGCTAGACTGCATTTATCTGGGTTAAAGGACAGCGACGTATAGACGCAATTTAAACCACCACTTCTGCTAGGATAACTATGCTAGACTATATGAATCTCATACTACATGACGTCTGGGACGTATTCTGACAGTTTAGAGGGGTTTAATAACGGTTTTCATGCATTTAAGATAAGTAGAAAATATAGCCGTAATATAGCTGGTTTATATTGGTTTATATTGTAGACGCGAGGTTGAAAAGACGTCTATTGCTCAGAGGGTACCTACTGGTTATTACAGGCATGTGAGCCATACTGCCTACTGTAATTCATGCGAAGTTAAAGTGGCTCGTAATAAAATTAATGATGTTGTTATCAGCCGAGAAAATGAGTTTAATTCAAGATTTAAAAGGAACTGATGTTTATGATTGTATTTCAGTCTTCCTTTATATCCCTCCGGAGCTGTCTCTCCCCTTCAACATGCCTAGTGCCTTCCACAACGGACCTTGCCCGGCCACGCGCTCAATTATCCGTAGTGCCTCATTAGTTTCCACAGTGTCTCTCTGTCCACGCTATCAAAGGCCTTTTCGTAATCTACGAAATGTATGAATAGGGAGGAGTTCCACTCTATAGATTGTTCCACTATGATGCGTAGTGTGGCAATCTGGTCGGCACAGGATCTGTTACTCCTAAAACCTGCCTGCTGGTCTCGAAGTAGGGGATCAACTGCAGTTCTCATTCTCTCCAGTAACACTCTGTTCAGGCCTGGTACTGAAAGAAGCATGATTCCCCTGTAGTTGTTGCAGCAGGTTAGGTCTCCTTTCTTTGGAATTTTGATAATAACTCCTTCCTTCCAGTTTTCCGGCACCCTCTCCTCCTCCCAGATTGTTGCGAAGAGGCTGTGGAGCATCTCCGTGGTGGTTGCGATGTCGGCCTTGATTGCTTCTGCTGGTATTCCATCCGGCCCTGCAGCCTTTCCTGACTTCAGAGCCCTGATAGCCTGTCTTTTGATTGATTGAAAACCTTTATTGTCCCCAATGGGGAAATTTTGTTGTCAAACAGCTCAGTTAGGGCAGAAAACATTCAATACAGAAAACAGAAAACATTCAATAAAATACATAAAACAGTGCAGGCTCAATAAGTAAAAAGTTCCAAGTTCCAAAGTTCCAGCTCCAGGTCTCCCCCACCCTGCAGGGCCTGGTTGTAGAGTCGGAGTGCAGCTGGAACAAAGGACTGTCCAAATATTTTTGTACTTTGACGGGGGAGAACAAATCTGTGGCTGAACTTGCTCCTCATCCCCGCCAGCTCGCAGTACATCGGGTGGGAGGGATTGGCCAGCATGGCCGCCAGTTTTTTCCCCATCCTCTGTTCTGCCACCACCTCTAGGCTGTCCAGCCCGGTCCCCACCACAGAGCTGGCCTTCTTCACTGATCTCTTCGTCTGATCTCTGCCCTGCTGGGTTTCTCACAATTTATTGGTAGAGGTGTATCTGCTGGTGGTATGTCTGGCCTGACTACTGGGTTTGGTTGATTAAGAACTTCTTTGAAGTGCTCTGCCCATCTTCCCCGCTGATCCTGAATGCTGGAAATTGGTTTGCCCTGCTTGTCCTTCACTGGCTTACCAGACTGGTGGAACTTGCCTGCTAGCTGTCTGGTGATACTGTATAGGTCCCTCATATTTCCCTGTGCTGCTGCCATTTCGGCCTGTGAGGCCAAACTGTCCATGTGGGCCTTTCTGTCCTTCCTGAAATCCCTCTTCACCTCCTTATTCGCCTTGCTGTAAGCTTCCTGTGCCTTTCCCTTCGCTGCTCTTGTCTTACCTATGTTCATCCTTTCCTTCTTCCCTTTCCTCTCCTTTAGCTTCAGCAGTGTTTCGGCCGAGACCCAGTCCTGGTGTTTTGTCTTCCTCCTCCCAAGGACCTCCTCGCATGTGTCCAGCCAGATCTTCTTTGACTGCTGCCACCTGGTCTCCACATCTCCCTTTCCCTCCATTCCTTCGTCCTGCAGTATCTGGAATCTGTTCTTGAGGCTTATCTGGAAACTTTTCTCAACTTCCCTGTTCCTGAGAAGTTCCAGGTCATACCTTGCTGTTGTGTTGCTGGTGTTGTGGTGTCTTTTCAGACGGAGCTTTGCAGTCATCAGAAGGAGGTGGTGGTCTGATGATACATCTGCTCCCCTCTTCACTCGCACATCTTGGCATGACCCTCTGAACCTTCGACTGATACATATGTGGTCTATTTGGTTTTCTGTTACCTTGTCAGGGGAAATCCATGTGGCCTTGTGGATTCGTTTGTGTGGGAATCTGCTGCCTCCTATGACCAGCTGGTTTATGGAACAGAGGTCTGCGAACCTTTCTCCATTTTCGTTCATCTGGCCCAGCCCATGTGCTCCCATGATATCTTCATACCCAGTGTTGTCAGCTCCGATCTTGGCATTGAAGTCTCCCATGAGAACAGTGACATCGCCCCCTCTCTGTCTGTCCAAGACACCCTGTAACTGGTCATAGAAGTTGTCTTTGTTTTCCTCTGTGCCTTCGTTGGTTGGAGCATAGCACTGGATGACATTTAGCTTGATGTTCTCTCTCTGGGTGGCAAACTGAGCAGTGATTATTCTTGGGCTCACTGGTTCCCAGCCGATTAGAGAGCGCTGAGCTTCTGGAGCCAGCATGAGGGCCACTCCTTCTGTGTGGTGTGCTCCCTCTTCTGCGTGTCCCGAGTAGAGCACCATCTCCCCTGATGTTAGCTTTTTCTGCCCCGCTTGCAGCCACCTCGTCTCACTCAGTCCCAGGAGAGGGATGCCATAGGTCCTCATCTCCTGTGCTACCTGGACTGTCCTCCCGGTCTCGAACATGGTCCTGATGTTCCATGTAGCGATCTTGGTGATGGTCCTGGGGGTTAGCAGGGGGGTCGGCCTTACAGCGTCCCTTCGGCTTTGGCTGTCCGGCGTCATATACCTCCTCTGTGGAAGCCCCTCTTTCCCCAAGCCGTGATGTTTTCGTTTTGTCGTTAATGTTTCCGTAACCAGTTTAGCTTTTTGTGCTGTGGAGTGGTTGGCCCCACGCGCAACCCCCACTTCTGGAGGGCCATGTGCTGCTCTTAGTCAGGTTTGCCCCACCCAAGGACGATAGAGCCCTCGGGTGAGGGTCCCCCTAAGCCCCCCCATCACTACAAGGTGGCAGCACATCGGGCCACAGACGTTAATGTAGCCGACTTCAAATTATAATTCTATGTATTAAAAAAAGTCACAAAAGAAACAAACTAGAGTTTTGTTTCTCTATGTTTAACACAATTAAGCCTTATTATTTACCCCTCTCTTTATTCATTGCATGGTTCAGTCCACCGCGCGCGAGCTGCTAGACTAGAGGAACGTTACCGCCAATATTCTGACAAGGAGAGAGACGATGACGTCACAGGCAAAGCCAAAGTCAGGGTCTCAAAAGAGAAAAGCAAAGCCAAAGTCAGGGTCTCAAAAGAGAAAAGTAAAAGTAAAGAACGAGGAGAGTGACAAAAAAGGCAGACAACTAGTCACAAAGTAAAAAAAAAAAAAAGAAGGGTATTCATTCACAGACCTTCTTTTGGGGCCCATAACATGTAGGCTACCTAGACAACAGTGGTTTAGTGATCTAATCACTGTGTGGATGATCTAGTTAGCTCGCTATAGCTAATTAACATTAACTTCAAGTAAAGTTAACTTACAGTGCACTGTCAGTATAATTTCAGTTAAATGTATGAGATGAGTGTAATTTTGGTCCAAATATAGGTTATTAGAGCTCAGTGAATTTTTTTCCAGCAGCTATGCACACTTGCTATAGCTAGCTAGCTAACTAGTATAATGTTACATGCTAATGATGTCATGCACAGATGCCGCCTCCCAGTTGAAGGAGAAGGAGGTGAGCAGTAGGAGTTTAGGGTTAACAAACAGATTTTGAATATTTTCATGTATGCTGCATTACCATGCAAGCATTGAATACAACTTTAGCTAATATTCATATTTAGTTAATAGTTATTCCAGTAATTACAATAACATTGACCACTGGCATCTTAATCATATTGTTAGCTAGCTAGATAACATTTAAGTTAGCTAATCTGGTGTAATGTATGTATTATTATGTTAATACTATTATAGGACATATTATGATTTATACTTTTATAATTGGGTTCCAATCTTCATTTAATTATACTTTTGTCCTTGTGTTGTTCAAGTCTTAATTTAATAAGTTAAAGAATGTTGAGATTTCTTTGCTGAATTGTTGATTCCTGTATTAACTGTAATTTTAAATTACATTTACAAAAGATGTCCATCATTGGATTTCTTGCAGTGCATCAATAGTTCATCAACTTCAACTGGGTTTAGGTTGATGGGTGGTTTAGGTGGGGGGGCCCAAAATGATATTCTGTCATGGGGCCCAGAATCTCTAGCGGCGCCCCTGGTCTCACCCATAGGCATGTGAGCAGTGGGTCATATGGGCTGCGTTCGTAAATTCGCATCTGAGAGCGCCGGAGCGCACACTGAGGTCGGGAACCGAGAAAGGGACCGAGTAATTTGATTGGACAAGAGGCATTCCCTGAGTGGTGATCAGATTTCCAGAGCGAATTTACGAACGCAGCCTTGGTTAAATATCGAGTCCATTGTCTCTTTCATGGAAAAGAAACGCATATTAAAACGGCTTAACCATAGTTCCAGGAATCAACTTAAGTGTGAGTTATTTCCCTAGATGGCTAGAGTTTGCATTCATTTAAGTAATAGCCTTTAGTATCTGGACAAGGTTTATTAGCGCCCTCTAGTGGTTGGTATATCTCCCACACCCTAGTCCCTTAGTCCCCTAGTCCCCATGTCCTCTAGTCCCCTAGTCCTCTAGTCCCCTAGTCCCCTACCCCCCTAGTCCTCTAGTCCCCTAGTCCTCTACCCCCTAGTCCCCTAGTCCTCTAGTCCCCTAGTCCTCTACCCCCTAGTCCCCTAGTCCTCTAGTCCCCTAGTCCTCTACCCCCTAGTCCCCTAGTCCTCTAGTCCCCTAGTCCTCTAGTCATCTACCCCCTAGTCCCCTACTCCCCTAGTCCTCTACCCCCTAGTCCCCTACTCCCCTAGTCCTCTACCCCCTAGTCCTCTAGTCCCCTAGTCCTCTACCCCCTAGTCCCCTAGTCCCCTACTCCCCTAGTCCTCTACCCCCTAGTCCCCTAGTCCTCTAGTCCCCTAGTCCTCTAGTCACCTACCCCCTAGTCCCCTAGTCCTCTACCCCCTAGTCCCCTAGTCCTCTAGTCCCCTAGTCCTCTACCCCCTAGTCCCCTAGTCCTCTAGTCCCCTAGTCCTCTACCCCCTAGTCCCCTAGTCCTCTAGTCCCCTAGTCCTCTACCCCCTAGTCCCCTAGTCCTCTAGTCCCCTAGTCCTCTAGTCATCTACCCCCTAGTCCCCTACTCCCCTAGTCCTCTACCCCCTAGTCCCCTACTCCCCTAGTCCTCTACCCCCTAGTCCTCTAGTCCCCTAGTCCTCTACCCCCTAGTCCCCTAGTCCCCTACTCCCCTAGTCCTCTACCCCCTAGTCCCCTAGTCCTCTAGTCCCCTAGTCCTCTAGTCACCTACCCCCTAGTCCTCTACCCCCTAGTCCCCTAGTCCTCTAGTCCCCTAGTCCTCTAGTCATCTACCCCCTAGTCCCCTACTCCCCTAGTCATCTACCCCCTAGTCCCCTACTCCCCTAGTCCCCTTCCCCCTAGTCCCCTACTCCCCTAGTCCTCTACCCCCTAGTCCCCTACTCCCCTAGTCCTCTACCCCCTAGTCCCCTACTCCCCTAGTCCTCTACCCCCTAGTCCTCTACCCCCTAGTCCTCTAGTCCTCTACCCCCTACTCCCCTAGTCCTCTACCCCCTAGTCCCCTAGTCCCCTAGTCCTCTATCCCCCTAGTCCGACTAGTATGGTGAAAAAAACACTTTTGTTTTGCAGATCTACACGATATAAGATCTCCAGGGACCCGACCCACCCTGGGCACGTACACTTTATCAGGCTGCCCTCGAAAAGGAGGTACAGGACCCCGGCCGCTAAGACAAACAGACTGAAGAACTGCTTCTACCACAGGGCCGTCAAGGCCCTGAACACAGCAAAGGCCTAAGTTCTGGGCCCAGGACAGTCTGGACGGATTGTATGGCAGCTAGTGCTGAGGCACAAACATGTACATTTCAAGCCTGCAAACTGTGACACTTTAAACAACGTGAAAAAATACTTTTGTGCAATATGACAACCCTAGTTGACTATCTGTGCAGTATAGTACAGTGGATTGTGTACATAGCCTTTATTTATGTAAACCAGGAGCCACCCCTCCTAAATTTCGTTGTTTGGTACCTGTACTGTAGCAATGACAATAAAGTCCATTCACATTCACATTAATTCACATTCACATTCACATTCACATATAATGATGGCCTTCACCCAGTGGATATGCATGAGTTAGATGATGATTTATATTACACACTGACAAGTGGAATGTATATGCTCTTTATTTATTAAATGTTTTACTTGTATGTTGTATGTTTGCTTATTGTTCATAAATCTGTGAAGTATTTTTGAATACTGATAAAGCAATAAAAAGTTTAATCACCCCAAAAAAAGAGAGACGTGTGAGTTTTCAAAACTGAACCAGCAGACTCTTACAGGTAACTGAAGGAAACAAAAACATCACGCCACTTGAACAGTTTCTTCCCCAAAGCCATAGCTCTCCTCAATAACTCCTGATCATTGCACCTTGCACTTTACATGTTCGTGCACTTAGTTGTACAGTATTTATTAATAATATCCACTCATATTGGTACTGTATATTTTGTCTTGAGTATTGTCGTGTTGTCGTCTTGTTGTTGTATGTACTACTGTAGCTTGTTTTAGTATGGTAGAATACCAAATCATGTTCCTAGTGCACTGCACATGGCGAATAAAGTTGAATTGAATTGAATTGAATTGAATTGAATTGAATTGAATTGAATTCAAACTACTTGTGGTCTACGTAGCCACTGTGGGACGAGGCAGAGGGTTGGATGCATAACGCTCCTCCCCCTCTTCAGGGTGTTCATCCGGTTCTCAAAGAAGCTGTCGGCATAGTTGAGCATCTGGTCCAGAGCGCTGAGCAGGAGGATGTCAGTGGTCACGTCCAGCTCTATCTCCTGGCTGTAGTTCTTCACTGGGAGCACACAGGACAGGGGAACGCCTAGAGAGGCACTCAACTCCTGGGCCTGGAAGACACACAGGTGGGACGATAAACAGTGTTGAATTAAACGGTAAACGGACTGCACTTATATAGCACCTTATTCTGAAGCGCTTTACAACGGCCTCTCATTCACCCATTCACACACACACTGATGGTGGCAAGCTACCATGCAAGGCGCCGGCCCGCTCATTGGGAGCAATTTTGGGGTTCAGTGTCTTGCCCAAGGACACCTCGACATGTGGCCAGCCGGGGTTTGAACCGCCGGTCGGCCGACCGACCTTGCGATCATTAGACGCCGGCTCTACCGCCTGCGCCACAGGCTGCACCAATTCTGATCGTCAAAGTTTAAAATAGTCACAGATCTAAGATCAGCTTATCCTTTCTCAATCCTAACCTTCAGGATCTCCTCACCTCTGCAGACTCAGGTGCCCTCAACATCCTAGTTCTACTAGACCTGAGCGCAGCCTTCGACACAGTGTCCCACTCCATCCTCCTTCAAAGGCTGCGCCAACTGGGTGTTGAGGGCACCGCCCTGGACTGGCTCACCTCCTACCTCACCAACAGACACCAGTTCATCTCCCTCTCCGGTCACACCTCCTCCTCCTCCTCTGTCACACAGGGGGTCCCACAAGGCTCAGTCCTCGGCCCCCTGCTCTTCCTCTGCTACACACTCCCCCTCGGTCACATCATCCGCCAATTCAACCTGGACTTCCACTGCTACGCTGATGACACACAGATTTACATCACCACAAACTCCACCCAGAACCCACCCCTCACTCACATCGAAACCTGCATCTCCGCAATAAAAACCTGGCTCACACACAACTTCCTCAAACTGAACAGTGAAAAGACCGAAGTCATCCTCATCGGCACCAAATCCACCCTCAATAAAACCGGACCCATCACACTCACCATTGACGACACTACCATCACCCCCTCCCCCCTGGCTCGCAACCTCGGCTTCATTCTGGACCCCACCCTCTCATTCGATCCCCACGTCAGTTCCATTGTCAAGACATCCTACTTCCACCTCCGAAACATTGCAAAAATCAGACACTGCCTCTCCCCCCCCGCTGCTGAATCCCTCATCCACGCCTTCATCTCCTCCCGCCTCGACTACTGCAACTCCCTACTCACCGGCATCACCTCCCGCTCCCTCCATAGACTCCAGATGGTCCAAAACTCTGCTGCACGCCTCCTCTCAAACACCCGCTCCCGTGACCACATCACTCCTGTCCTCCACTCTCTCCACTGGCTCCCCATCAAAGAACGTATACAATTCAAAGTCCTCATCCTCACATACAAAGCCCTCCATAGCCTGGCCCCCCCTTACCTGACTGACCTCCTTCTCCCCCACAGCCCTACCCGTACCCTCCGATCCTCATCCATTGTTCCCCTCACTGTCCCACCCTCAAAACTCAAAGGCTTCGGTCACCGTGCCTTTTCACGAGCCGCACCCCGCCTCTGGAACTCTCTCCCTCAACCACTCAGAGACTCACCCTCACTCCTCACTTTTAAATCCCACCTCAAAACCTACCTGTTCTCCCACGCCTACAGCCTCCCCTACCCCTAGCCATCTCCCCCATCCCTGCCACCCCCGCCCCCCCCCTGGACATGCATACAACCTCCCCTATCCCTAACCATCTCCCCTAACCCTGCCACCCCCCTCCCCCCATGGACATGCATACAACCTCCCCTTCCCCGTTCGTTAACTCTGTGTTCTATGTGCTCATGTTATCTGTTGCTTGTTGTTTCTGTGTTTTCCGTTTTTCCCATATTGTCAGCGTCTTTGAGCCTCGGAAAAGCGCTATATAAATCTAATGAATTATTATTATTATTATTATTATTTCAGAGAAAAGGGGGAACTGTTTTTAGAGCAGAAACGTCATCTTCAAACCTAATCTGTTGGGAGACACCTCACCTTCTTCTGGATGTAAAAGCTGTGATAAACCTTCTGCAGGTCCTTGCCCACTAGAGGACAGGCCTCATCCACTTTGGTCATCAGGACCAACTGGGGAATACCTGGGAAGAACACGCAGTCGGGGAAGATAAGAGAATAGCCGAGTGTGAGATCTTATTTTTACATTAACTAACTTCAAATGTTGTTTATGTTTCAGTAAATGTGCCAGATCGAGCCAAAAGGCTAATCCAATCATATCTATAGTCAACAGCACTCTGTATACAATGTTAGCCAATTGCAGAGGTATCTGTTGTTGTTTTTTTTAAACATTGTCACCTTTAAAGACATGCGCCCCCATTCACTCACCCATCTGGTTGGTCCTCCTGTGAATGGCAGCCAACCTGTCCCACATTTTGGTGGAAAGGATGGAGACTTTGCAGGCATCCATCACATACACCACACAGTGGATCTGATCCTTCAGACTCACACGCTTACGATACCCAGGCACATTGGGCTGCAGGGGCACTGCGGGGTTAAACTGAGAGACACACAGGTGGACTGAAATAGTGGTACAATCTGACCTGCGGTCAAGAGACTAAGAGGTACAAACAATCAAACTATTTACGGTTTCTCCCTTTCTTGAGAATCAATCTTGAGAATCTCACTCTCACTCTCTCTCACTCTCTCTCACTCTCTCTCTCTCTCTCTCTCTGTCTCTCTCCCTCACTCTCTCTGACTCTCTCTCTCTCTCTCTCACTCTCTCTCACTCTCTCTGACTCTCTCACTCTCTCTCACTCTCTCTCTCTCTCTCACTCTCTCTCACTCTCTCTTCTTCTTTCCCCACCAGGACAACTTTCAAGGACGTCAAGTGTCATGTTTAGAAAATATTTTCTTCCATTAACTTTCATTCAAACCTGATAGCGGTCCTCCACATGGCCCTTGTAGATCCTGACTAGGTCTTCAGGGTCCAGGCCCGTCCCTGGGGCCTCCTCCAGCCCCATGGTGTCACACAAGAGCAGAGGGAGATGTTTACCGCTTTTCCCAGCTTTGATGTTGAACATGCGGAACTACAGTGAAGAATGACAAAATAATGACAAAATCTACAACTTTTAGAATTCGTTGATAGCAAAAAAATGGGAATAACACACATCTAAAAATAGCAAAGGACCTATATAAAGGAGAGAGAAACCAAAAGTACATGTCAGCAAGACGGGTTAGACTCCCACCACAGGTAGAGGCTTCTTGTCTTCAGAATAAAAAGTGTACGTTGGTAGTGGTACTGAGTAGTGTAGTGTTCATCAATATACTACACTACGACACTACGTCAACATTATTATGGCAATTGCACTTGACCATATCCATCACACCTGGGTGTTTGGACGTAAACAACAAATGCACAAGCAAACACACACACACACACACACACATCATTGGCTCCAGTACCTGGGTAGTCAGACTGGTGCCTGCGACACCAGCTATGGCCTGACATGTCATGTTGCCTCTGAACACTGAGCTGAGGGAGTTGAAGAAGCTGGACTTGCCAGCCCCGACCGGACCCACCAGCAGAAACCGAGCCTTGGTCACTGAGCCGATGTCTGGCTTGTAACCCTGGACGACCGTCTTCAGCTGCTGTCTCCTCCTGGGGAGTCAGAGGGGGGAGGGAGAGACAGAGTGAGACAGAGAGAGACAGAGTGAGACAGAGAGAGACAGAGTGAGACAGAGAGACAGAGAGAGAGAGAGACAGAGAGAGACAGAGAGACAGAGAGAGAGACAGAGAGAGACAGGGAGAGACAGGGTGAGACAGGGAGAGACAGAGAGACAGGGAGAGACAGGGAGAGACAGAGAGAGACATAGAGAAAGACAGAGAGAGACAGAGAGAGAGACAGAGAGAGACAGGGAGAGACAGGGTGAGACAGGGTGAGACAGGGAGAGACAGAGAGAGACAGAGAGAGACAGGGAGAGACAGGGTGAGACAGGGTGAGACAGGGAGAGACAGGGTGAGACAGGGAGAGACAGAGAGAGACAGAGAGAGACAGGGAGAGACAGAGAGAGACAGAGAGAGACAGGGAGAGACAGAGAGAGACAGGGAGAGACAGGGTGAGACAGGGTGAGACAGGGAGAGACAGAGAGAGACAGGGAGAGACAGGGAGAGACAGGGTGAGACAGGGTGAGACAGCGAGAGACAGAGAGAGACAGAGAGAGACAGAGAGAGAGACAGAGAGAGACAGAGAGAGAGACAGAGAGAGACAGGGTGAGACAGAGAGAGACAGAGAGAGAGACAGAGAGAGAGAGAGAGAGAGAGACAGGGTGAGACAGAGAGAGACAGAGAGAGAGACAGAGAGAGACAGGGTGAGACAGAGAGAGACAGAGAGAGACAGGGAGAGACAGAGAGAGACAGGGAGAGACAGGGTGAGACAGGGTGAGACAGGGTGAGACAGAGAGAGACAGAGAGAGACAGAGAGAGACAGGGAGAGACAGGGTGAGACAGGGTGAGACAGGGTGAGACAGAGAGAGACAGAGAGAGACAGGGTGAGACAGGGTGAGACAGAGAGAGACACAGAGAGACAGGGTGAGACAGGGTGAGACAGGGAGAGACAGGGTGAGACAGAGAGAGACAGAGAGAGACAGGGTGAGACAGGGAGAGACAGGGTGAGACAGAGTGAGACAGGGTGAGACAGGGTGAGACAGGGAGAGACAGGGTGAGACAGAGAGAGACAGAGAGAGACAGGGTGAGACAGGGAGAGACAGAGAGAGACAGAGAGAGAGACAGAGAGAGACAGAGAGAGACAGGGTGAGACAGAGAGAGACAGAGAGAGACAGGGAGAAACAGGGTGAGACAGAGAGAAACAGGGAGAGAGAGAAACAGGGAGAGACAGAGAGAGACAGGGAGAGACAGGGAGAGACAGGGAGAGACAGAGAGAGACAGGGAGAGACAGAGAGAGACAGAGAGAGACAGAGAGAGACAGGGAGAGACAGAGAGAGACAGGGAGAGACAGGGAGAGACAGAGAGAGACAGGGAGAGACAGAGAGAGACAGGGAGAGACAGAGAGAGACAGAGAGAGACAGAGAGAGAGACAGAGAGAGACAGGGAAAAACAGGGAGAGACAGGGTGAGACAGGGAGAGACAGGGAGAGACAGGCTATTCTGATTAATTGTCATTTCAGTCCAAGTATTTAGAAATGTCATTTACAGGTCTCCTGCGTTAGTCATGGAACAGTGAAAACAATGTTCTTCTTTTTCTTCTTCTTTGACTCTACACTCCAAAAGTCAGCTTTTACTTGATGGTATTTGTGTAAAGTACATATTGGCATTCAGAAATTACAACACTTTTTATGCATCGTCCTCTTATTTTAGGGTACCCCAAAAGTGATGGGACTGGAACTGTCTCACTTGTCTTCATTGATGATGTAACTGCTGATGGCAGCTGTCAGGATGAATTATGAAGTGTACAGAAACACCTTGTCAGCCCAAGTACAAGCAAATGCCTCCTCATCTCATTGGACAATGATCCAAAACATACTGCCATCGCAACTAGGGACTTTTTAAGGGCCAAAAAGTTGTTGACTGGCCAAGTCAAACCCTAGATTTAAATCCTATTGAATATTTGCTGAAGAGGTGACTTAAGCCAAAATTGCTGCAGTACAGGCCTGGCAGAGCATCACCAAAGAAGATTCCCAGAGACTGGTGGGTTGGGTTGCAGACTTCAGTACTGTATATTGAATTCTCAAATAATCTAAAATTCTTTAAAAATCTAAAATTCTTTGTTGTCAGGAAATGTAAAGTACATGATAGAATGCAAACACAAGATTGAAGAAACAATACATACTCAGATGTCCATAGTGCATTTCTCCAGGGCTTTGTTAGAAGACTTCCCAAGTCTGCATGGAGGCAAATTACTCAAGTTCAGCTCCAAAAACTCATGTTGATTTGTATTCAAAATGTAACACATTTAACAGTCAATGTTATATTGATGAGATGCCTGACCAAAAAAATAACTACCTCCACTTTATAAGTACAGGTTTTTAGACTTGTACAAAGCTTACACTTGAGCCAAGTTTACACGTATGAGAAAGTCTTCATAAAGTAGATACCTAGACATTCTATTTCTTGTCTTGACCATAACTTTTTGTTACACTCTTTTCCCTCTGGTTTAACATAACAGGTGCCCAATAGGCACTTGCTGCATTTGCTTAGTAAATCTCCATTGGAGACGACAGCATGTCCTAATATCTGCAGTTTTACTCACCCTCCACTCTGTACACCTCAAACTCTGTAAGGTACAAGTCACCTCCATGCATCTCTTCTTGATTAACCTTATATTTGTCTTGTATTAAATCTGTATTGACAATCGCTTGATCACCATAAAGGAAATTCAAGCCGCCGTAATCTGGACCATATTGTCCATCCGTGAAACCATATTTGCCGTTAGATCTGGAGACCCTTTCGCCGTTGATGCTGTAGAGAAAGGCTTTCTCATCATCAACAAGCTGTTGGGTCTGAGCGTAGTCCTTGCTGGTGTAAGCTCCAAAAACAAACCCAGACTTGTTGTAGGCAGCAATGACAGAGGGTCCCTGGCGGTCACAGCGCTGGTGGAAAGCTGCGCTGTCATAGCCATGGACACTGGCTTTGTAGAGGAGATGGAGTCTGACCTGGCCAAACAGAGACAGCAGCTTCTTCTCCTGATCCCCTGATAGGCTGGAGGTGATCACACTCATAATGACACCAAGGAAGGAACTAAGGAACACACCTGGTAGGAGAGACACACACCCACTCACTGCTCAGTTAGTCAGCCTAGTAGTTAGTTCAAGGTTCATAGTACTGAAGTACAGGTAGTATAAGTATAGGTAGTGGCCCTGTCATGCCAGATTTTGTCTGCCGGCCAATTTTTATTACCTTTATTACCTGTATTATCTGCTACACTAATGAGGACTTTGTGACTCTAGACAAATAAATGAAATGTTGATATGGACATATCTTCATCTTTAAAGAGTTCTTTTTCAGAAATAGTTATGTTGCCAAGGTTTGTGAAATGCTGAACGGTAAGCTGTGCAGATACATACTAGTATAACACTTGTGTTTATAGTAGCCGGCAATGTGCCTTATTATAATACAAGAGATGTTATGTTGTGTTTATTTACAACAGGCTACAAGTGAAATATTTGGTTATATTTGTGTATCTGTCATTAAGAATAGATCGTATTTTTTAAATTTGTATTAATTACAACAAGATACAATCTTATCTTGGTTAAATATGGGGTTGTTAGAACTGTTCTAAAAAACGAAAGAAAGTAGAGGATGTTATTATGTTGTTGCACCGAGAGATGAGTAGACGAGACTTGTATTGTGAACTCCTGTGCACAAGTTCAATAAATCTCAGTAGAACGTCTGTAGTCTTCATATGTATAAAAGAACAGAATTTAACAGCGAGGATTTAGCAAGTACGTCATTTTGGAAACAGTAAGAAGTGCGACATAATTTACGGCAATATAGATTATCAAAGGATGCATCCTCTTTGAGAAAATTGACATATCCATATCACAATCTGGGAGAGATGTTGAGGTCAGTTAATATTGTTAATGTCTGCACACGAGGAGAAAATGTCTATGCAAGTGGTTAATGCACTATGGACCAGGGCTCATTGGCAGTCTTATAACGTTATTTGGGTTATTTTAAGAAAAGTAAAACGCTGACAGGACCTGACCTGCTTCATACTACTAGAATAACAGGAATATTCTCAGGAAATTATGCAATAACAAACTATGAGAAGGTTATTCGATGTTTCAACTCACAGATTCAGATTTGCTCCGGCGTCTCCAGCAAGGCGTTCAAGAGTGAAAGTGAAAGGTTGTGGTGATTTTCCACGATTGGCTGTTCAGGGTCTGTTCAGGGTCTGTTCAGGGTCTGTTCAGGGTCTGTTCAGGGTGTGTTCAGGGTCTGTTCAGGGTCTGTTCAGGGTCTGTTCAGGGTCTGTTCAGGGTCTGTTCAGGGTCTGTTCAGGGTCTGTTCAGGGTCTGTTCAGGGTCTGTTCAGGATCTGTTCAGGGTCTGTTCATGATCTGTTCAGGGTCTGTTCAGGGTCTGTTCAGGGTCTGTTCAGGGTCTGTTCAGGGTCTGTTCAGGATCTGTTCAGGATCTGTTCAGGGTCTGTTCAGGGTTGGCTCTGATGTAGAGTAGATAGCATATTATTATAGTAGGTAGGTAGTGTTAGGGAAATATCTAAATAGAAAATAGAAAAAGGTAGCATGGTTTCTTTGTATTACAATTGTATAGAAAAGGTATTTAATTGTCTTTTCCAAAAGGAGAACAGTTTACAAGCATGTCAGACAAAGAATGACAGTGAAAGGGTCCTCAAAAAAGTGACCTCAAGACAGACAACAGGGATTCTTATACACAGGTAAGATGCTTCGTACGTCACGCAAGCACCTCTGACCCCTATGTCAATCAAACGGACAGATGCCGGTGGTATTCCGCCCTGCAGCTGTGCTGCGACATTCCAACACTGCACAAGATGCTTACAGTTATTGCTGTAGAACTTGTTACCTTTCAGAAGGACGCAACAAGGTGACCTCACTGACAACTTACTGTAAATTGAGTACGCCTACCAGGTGGAATGAATGTAGATAATCATGATGAGACATCATGCCTAGGGCTCTTGTGTGCAGCACTGGTGTAGCCCGTGGATCAGTATAACCTGTGTATCTTAATATCCCAAATCACTATAGTCCGTTAGGCCAATCATTCTCGTATCTCTTGTAAGAGTTAATAGTTGCTCTGCTGTTTATGGTTCTCTCAAAGCAAACAAGCTTTTAGGGAAACAAGTTTAGTTGATGTCCGTAGACCCATGTCTACAGAACAAGGGAAGTCATAATTTGCCATCAATCCACAAATAATACCCCAGAATGACAAAGGAAAAAAACCTTTTTAGACATTTCAGGACATTTATTACAACTTTCGAATGATGAATGCATTTTTATTCATTATATTATGAAGTTTTATTGTACATAATTGGTGTTTCATTGTACATATTTACCTGTATAACCCATGTTGACCACTAGGGTAGTCACCTCCACCCATTGATTATGATGTCACTTCCACTCATTGTCTTCATAAGTGAAATGTTTGTACCAGTACTCCATGTGCCCTGAGGAAGGTCAGAAGACCGCAACGCGTCGGCATAGCCACTCCTAATAAAGGCTTTTTAATTTTTTCTACAATAAGAGTGCCTTTGTTCCCCTTTTTTCTTGGATGAATGAATGATCGTTATTGTCATTGTAACAGGTAGAACGAAATTTTAAAGATGACATTTTAAAGATAATAAAAAACAAGAATGAGACATAAATAGACATACACTGGGGGGATATAAATAGGGGGATAAGTGTAAAAATAAATCTATTATGTAACTTCTATGCTAATATACACTATGGCCTATTCACAGGGGGGGAGTTAGCATGTAAGTTTGCCGCCATTACTCTTTTCTTTCTTTCTCTCTCTCTCGACTTCTACCCTCTGTCTCTTCCATCGTCTCATTCCATTCTTTCACTTCCTCTAGGATTCTCTCTCCCTCTTCTATCCTCTTCATCACTTCCAACACCATCATTTCTTCCTCCTGCAGGATTCTCTGTCTCTCTCTCTTGTCCTCTTCTACCCTATTTGTCTCTTCCATCCTCTCTTTCCATTCTTTCACTTCCATTTTCTTCTCCTCTAGGATTCTCTCTCTCTCTCTACCTCTTCTATGCTCTTCATCGCCTCCATCTCTTTTCTCACCCATTCAATATCCTTTTCTTTCTTTCTTTCTTTCAACTCCATCATCCTCTCTTTCACTTCTTTCAGCTCCATTTCTTTATCCTCCAGGATTCTCTGCCTCTCTCTCTTGTCCGCCTCCATCTCCTTTCTCATCCTTTCAATGTCCTTTTCTTTCTCCTTTTCAATCTTCTCCTTCTCTCTCTTCATTTCTGTTTGCATCCTCTTCACTACCTCTTCTGTATTCTCTCTCATTTCTTTCACCTCCCTCTCCCTCGTTTCCACCATATTTTTCATCATTCCTTCCATCTCTTCTCTCACGCGTTTAACGTCGCCTTCTTTCTCCTTCAGGATTTTCTCCCTCTCTCTCTCGACCTCTACCCTCTTTGTCTCTTCCATCCTCTCTTTCCATTCTTTCACTTCCATTTTCTTCTCCTCTAGGATTCTCTCTCTGTCTCTCTCTACCTCTTCTATCCTCTTCATCGCCTCCATCTCTTTTCTCACCCATTCAATCTCCTTTTCTTTCTTCTCGTTCCTGTCTCTCTCTCTTTCCTCCTCTGCCCTTTCTATCAACTCCGTCATCCTCTCTTTCACTTCTTTCACCTCCATGTCTTTTTCCTCCAAGATTCTCTCCAGGATTCTCTGTCTCTCTCTCTTGACCTCTTCTATCCTCTTCATATTCGCCTCCATCTTCTTTTCAATCTTCTCATTCTCTCTCTCCCAATCCTCCATCTCCTTTGTCTTGTTTTCCTGGGTCTTCTGGGTGAAACTTAAGGTTGCGTTGCAATCCTTCATTGTCTGAGTGTCTCTATCCAACACTTTCACTGTCTGAGTGTCTCTATCCAACACTTTCTCCCTCCTCTGCATTTTCATCTTGAAGATCCTTAATCTCGTGATGGGGCGGCCATGATGGGGGCAGCCGTGGCCATAGAGGCATAGGTGGCCTTCGGTTCAGCCACCGATGGTCCAGCCTGGACCTCCTGTGGGGCTGCTCTCTGGACCTCCTGTGGGGCTGCTCCCTGGGCCTGGTTGTCCTCCATGTCGTCCAACTCGTCTTCTAGCTGCCTAGCTCTATCAAAGTTGAACTCATTTCCCTTTTTGGCATTGCTGCAATCTAAAGAACAAGGAAGAGAATGTGAAATTACGTATTTTATATTTATATATTATTATTATTATTATTATTATTATTATTATTATTATATAATGACTTGTCCCCTATGAATTCAACTTCAAAAGTGTGCAGGTGCAAATACAGGTGCAACGTGCCAAAAAACGTTATCTTTGTAGTATTTCTACCGTCAAAAATTATGGCTAGGACGTTGGGTTATAAAGCGAAAGCTTCTTTATATAAAAAATCAGTTAGCATCACTTTTGATCACTTTCAAACAATAAATGAGCTATTGGATATTCACTTCAATAATTTGCATTTATCAAAACCAACAAACTAAGCTGTCAACTTCTATGACGTCTTGCCGCAAAGGCCTTCTGGGACATGCAGTTCTACCTATTCTTACAGAAATGTACTTCTTTGTGTTATGTAACATATGAATCAATCTCTTTTAACTGTCAATCTTTATGTTATGTAACATATTAATCAATAATGTAACCTATAAATCAATCATGTAACCTATAAGTATAAAGTTAATCATGTAACCTATAAAGCTAATCATGTAACCTATAAAGCTAATCATGTAACCTATAGACTATAAGACTCTCCGGTAATTTACACTAATAATAATAATAATAATAATAATAATAACTTTTATTTGTATAGCGCTTTTCCTGCACACACACACACACACACACACACACACACACACACACACACACACACACACACACACACACACACACACACAACATCAGGAAGATGGTCATGGACATCACTATCACGTAATGGCTGATACTGTAACAGAGGGTAATGGGTTAATATGCTACTAGTAAGAAGTGCGTGTGTTTGTGTGTGTGTGTGTGTGTGTGTGTGTGTGTGTGTCTACAGTACTTGTTTAAAGTTCATGTGTCATAAACTGCAGAATGTGTTGGAGTCATGCATAAATAATGGGACACTCTTGGTGTCATAATTGACCCAGATCTAAATTTTGAAATTCATATTATTAACACTATTAAAACATCCTTCTACCATCTAAGAAACATCACTAAGGTACAATCATTTCTCTCCCAGGCAGACACTGAAAAATTAATGCATGCGTTTGTTACTAGTAGGCTAGATTACTGTAATGCTCTCCTGACAGGTCTCCCCAAAAAAATGATAAATAGACTACAAATGGTTCAAAATGCTGCTGCTCGTGTCCTTACTAGGACCAAACGGAGAGCGCACATCACACCTGTCTTGAGATCACTACACTGGCTCCCTGTCAGTCATAGAATAGACTTTAAGATCCTTTTACTAGTTTATAAATCACTTCATTGTGATGCACCCAATTACATGGTGGACATGCTCATAAGATACACACCAGCTAGACCCCTACGGTCTAGTGGCACGGAACTTTTAATAGTGCCAGAGGCTAGGACAAAGAGATTTGGAGGATCAGCTTTTAGCATATATGCTCCTAGATTGTGGAACACCCTACCTGAGGGCCTGAGGTTGTCTAAAACTCAGGACATTTTTAAGCGTGACCTCAAAACCTACTTATTCAATGTCGCCTTTTGATACTAAGGGAGACATTGGACATTATAGAACTAGGATCACTAGGCCATTACACCATACTCGTGTTTTGAGATTTGTGTTGACAGGAAAATGGACCCGGGTGCTGATGAGGCACTGTCAGCTCCAAATAGCACCTAGAGCAGTACTGGAACCGGTACAAGGGTGTACCAGGACCCCCATCAGGTTGTATTGCTGTCATCTTTATTGTCTCTATTGTGTTGTTGCATCATAACTGTGCTTAAGTTTCTCTTTTGGCAGGACCTGTGACCATACTGGATGCAGAACGATGCAAATACAACACTAAATTTATGGACAGTGTGTACGCCGATAATATGCAAGGAATTTTTCCTGGATACATGGTGTACAGGTTTTTGCCCTTGCTTGCTTGCTTTGTGCCGGTGGTCCTTGGCCTCCCCTGGGGGACCGCTGGTTACTGGTAAGCAAACTGGCTAGTAGTCGCTCTATTGGTAGAGGGCTGCAAGGGAATTTTTCCTGGCTACATAGTATACAGGTTTTTTACTTCTGCCTGCTCGCGGCTCTGTCAGTATTGATTGATTGATTGACTGATTGACTGAACATTTTCATTGTGTAAAGCGCATTGAGTTGCATCTTGTAAGAAATGCGCTATACAAATAAAATGTGATTTGATTTGATTTGATTTGACACTGAAATATTGTTTTCATCTTATGGTTCTATACTTGCTCCCTCAAAACGTGCGACATCTGTGGCATTGTGCTGTGTGATTAAACCGCACATTTTAGAGTGGCCTAAGGCATACCTGTGCAATAATCATGCTGTCTAATCAGCATCTGGATATGCCACACCTGTCAGTTGGATGGATTATCTCGGCAAAGGAGAAGTGCTCACTAACACCGATTTAAACAGAGAGAGAGAGAGAGATAGAGAGAAATAGGCCTTTTGTACATAGAAAAAGTCTTAGAAAATTGGAGCAATTGACAATCCTTTGCATGGAATATCTGTGACTCATTGACCCCACCAGACCCTGGGTATCTTCTTTGGTGATGATCCGCCAGGACTGTACTACAGCCATCTTCAGTTGTTTTGTCTTTTTGCTTAAAATAATATCATCAGGAAATTAAACATACAATGGCCTGTAGAATGGTTGTTTGTTTAAATGTGCTTCTTCTTCAATCACTCTGGTACATGATAATATTCATCTCGTCTGTCCACAAGACCTTTTTCCAGACCTCTGCAGGGTACAGGTAATTTTACCAAACTGTAACTAGTGTTTTGCACTTCCCAGTGCATTTTCCAGAATAAATATCAGATGTCAGATCTAAATTTGGTAAAACTGCATTCTGTTACAATGCTCCTTCAACTTGGAATGTACTTCAGAAAAAGTTGAAACTTAGCATGTTCATTCCACTCTCTGATTTTAAACTGTGTGTTACAGAGACTTTGAATCATACATGCAAATGTGCTTAGGTTATCTTTTATAGCCTGTATCTGCTCACTGTTTCTGTTGCTTGTTTGTTGTTATTTTATGATGTATATTGTATGTTTTTATACTGTATGTGGTAATGGCTAATGGCTTCCTTGACTTCTATTGATGCCTCTTTTGTCCTCATGTTAACAGACATCAATAGCAGACCCCAAAGGCAAACACAAAGCCCAGAATCAACACTAGACATTGACAGCTGTCTTATGCCTGCACAAATGATGTGATGGAACACACCTGACTAACCAGAGACACCTGTCAAGACACATTTCCCATTACTAATTGTCCCACTTACTAGTGTTGTATTTTCTAAATGGTGAAATCAATACGTTAAAATAAAAGCTGAGAATCTCTACTTTAACCTCATAGTAAATGATTGGACTTCAGGAGTATAGAACCAAAATAATCAAAAAAGCTTCACTGTCCCATTAGCCTACTTATGATCAAAAATAAATACAAACAATCTGTTTCCCAGCTGACCAACCTGGTGCCATCGTCCTGAACCAGCTGCCTTAGTCCTGAACCAGCTGCCACAGTCCTGAACCAGGAAGTCCTGAACCAGCTGCCTTAGTCCTGAACCAGCTGTCCTGAAATCTATTCCCATATTCAAGGTGGAATAGTCAACTCTATTTTCCCAGTGGCAACTCATGGTACTGCAAAAGCACTTAGCTAAAACCCCCAAGATCTACCTCCCTAGTTTACAAACAAATGCAAGGGCAGCACTTAAGACCCAAAATGAAAGTCATATGGATTGCACCTTTAAGCCCACATTTTAAAAAAATTGTTAGGGCTATGGCGCAATTCTTTAATGTCAATTTCTGAGCAAGCATGTCTTACCAGAGCCATTAGGTCTGAGATGACCAGGACGATGAGGAATAGACTGGAAATAAAATAACAACAAAGAAAACCAGAATGAATGACCTTTTGAATCAAAGGCAGCAACCGTTTTCTTACCCTAGTTACATTGAAACATGACACGTCCATCATAAGACAATGTTACATCACTGAAACGTGACATGTCTATCACGTTTGGGTGAGGAGGAGTGAGTAACTCGGTTACACTCACAATATCTAGTCTGGGCTCAAGACTGGGTTACCTTCTAGATGACAGCTGAGTGGAGACTTGGATGCTCTCGAACGTACACATCACAATCACAAACGGGATGATGACCTGCAGAAGGAACATGGGGGCCTTAGCCTAAATGGGTCACACATATCCACTTAGACTTAACACTAGAACAGCCTACATCTTTAGAATGTAAATCTGCTATTTACACACAACGACCACCAGTTGGCCGCTTGTAAATTAGCCTGCTTCCTACACAGGAAAACTGCAAAATAGCTTCATACTGGCTTATCCTGATGTGATGTTGAAAATGTAAGGATGCTGGGTGGTAGAACACACATATCTAGGAAAAGCCATGAAAGGAGGGTCCTGAAATTTGATAGAGTACAAAGATATAACATGTTTTTTTACTCACATGGGGTCAAATGACCCCTCATGGCTGATTAAGTGTTAAGACGTGACATGATTCTATCTAGGGTCTTGTAATCAATGGTGTTAAATTGTGACATGGTTGTTATGTCCGCCCTATTTGGGGTTGTTAATGGGGACATGTTTTTCATGCCTGACACAGAAGACCTAATGCCTTGTCTAATGGTTTCTATTTTATTGTTAAAAAAGGATGCAAGCTCATTGCATTTACTAGTTGAGTGAAATTCCTGAGCAATGGGTGTTGGGGGATTTGTTAGTCTGTCAACAGTTCTGAAAAGGATGCGGGCATTATTGATGTTATTGTTTATGATCTTAGAGAAAAATGATTGCCTGGCGCTTAAGTTATAGTTTTGAAGATTCTCTTTATAGATATCATAGTGGACTTGAAGGTTTGTTTTTCTCCATCTGCGCTCTGCTTTACGACATTCTCTTTGTTGGGTCTTTACGGATGGGGCAGTTCTCCAGGGAGCTTTTTGCTTACCAGAGATGCATTTGGATCTAATGGGTGCAATATCATCAATGGTTTTTGTGATTTTTAAGTTGAAATCGTGTAGAAGGTCATTTACTGAGGATGGAATAGAAGTTTGGGGGGGGGGCTAGAGAAAAGGCCTGTGTGAACAGTGCACTGGTCTTTTCATTGATATATCGTTTGGAAATAGTTTTAGACATAGTTTGAATAACAGGAAAGATAGACACGTCAAAGAATATGCAACAATGGTCAGACAGGGCAATGTCAGTTACAACAACATTTGAAATATCTAGGCCTTTGGTGATGATAAGGTCCAGAGTGTGACCTCGTTTATGAGTAGGGAGGTTCACATGTTGTTGAAGTTCAAAAACATCTAAAAGGACAGAGAGTTCTTTGGCTTTGTTGTCCTCTGAGTTATCTACATGAATATTGAAATCACCAGCAATGATCAGACCATTAAATTCAGTAGTAATGATGGAGAGAAGCTCTGTAAGTTCATTAAAGAAGCTTGTAGACTATTGGGGTGGTCTGTATACAATTATAAAAATAATTCGAGTGGAACATTTAAAAACAACTGAAAGATATTCAAATGATAAAAGTTCCCAGAAGGATTTCTGTTTGCAGTTAAAACTGTCTCAGAAGAAAGAGGCGATTCCGCCACCTTTTTTGTGGGATCTAACGACATCTAAGGTTCTAAAATTGGGGGGTGCTGACTCAATAAGAATTGGTGTCTTGTTATCTTTATCTAACCAGGTCTCAGTAATAAATAAGAAATCTAGTTCATAGGAGCTAACCAAGTCGTTGATTAAGAGAGACTTATTAGCTAAGGATCTGGCATTGAAAAGTGCTAGCTTGAGTGGTTTTGTGTTTGGTCTCTGTGTGGGCTGTGTGTGGCAGGGTACAGAAATTAAATTTGAGGGGTGTATAAAGCATTCAGACTTGCAATTAACTGTTCTGTTACTGATATGAACAGGGATAGCAACTGATTATGGGTGTCATCCGGGGGATGGGGATGGGTGTTGTAGATAGCATCCTGTGGCGGGGTAGGGCGATGGGTATTGTTGATGAGGCTGGCATTGTTGATGAGGTTGGCGTCACAGGGAGTGTGGGGCCAGGTGTTGTAGAATGGAGAGTTGCCTGAGATGGAGCAGCTTTCGGGGTGAGCTCTACTCCTGTCTTCACCATTTTCTCTAACCTAGCTGAGAAAGGCAGGATCGGCGTGAGTTGGAGGAAGGAGAGCTCAGTGGACTCAGTGGATGAGTGTCTCTGGGAGTTTGGGGTAGAGTGGTTTGGGGGGTCGGGGGCAGGGAGGGAGGGTGGGGGGAGAGAAAAGGGGCTGGACCGTCGCCTTAGTGGGGGTTCAACGAGTTGGCTAATGATTCGTTTTGCCCTGGCGACTGTGGAGCGCAGTTTAGGCAGTTGCGATGGGGAGATTGATAAGTCATCTGCAGCAAGCACTTCAGCCAGCTGTGATGAGTTTGGAGGGCCCTTTACTGTAGGCTGTGATGAGTCGCAGGACTGTGGGGAGAGTTTATCCACTGTGAGCAGTTCAGCTGCCTGTGCTGAGTCTGAAGAATCCTGCGCTGTAGGCCTTTCAGTTGGTTCAAGAGCATCGAGGGAAGGGAGAGTTTATGAGGTTGAAGAGTATGTTGTTTGTTAGATGGTATTCTCCCGATCTGTTTAAGTGGAGGCCATCTCTTTTGAATAGGTCTCTCTGCCTCCAGAATATGTTCCAGTGGTCAATGAATTTCAGCCTTTTAAGTTGGCACGCACCAGAGAGCCACGTGTTAAGGCTTAGAAGCCGGCTGAATTCCAGGTTACCTCTGTCAACAGTGGGTAGCGGTCCACAGATGAATGTCTCAATCTTAAGCTTGTCAAGTCTATTGAAAAGTTCCATGAAATCACGTCTCATTTTACGTGAATCGTACATACTTACATACTTACATACAGTAGCCTACTTACATACTTACATACAGTAGCCTACTTACATACAGTAACCTACTTACATACAGTAGCCTGCCTCTGTCTTCCATATCACTTACATATAGTAGCCTACTTACATACAGTAGCTTACATACAGTAACTTACATACAGTAGCCTACTTACATACAGTAACTTACATACAGTAGCCTGCCTCTGTCTTCCATATCATTTGAGGTGGAAGATGCAGGTCGTGAGAAGCAACTTAGTTCTAACTAGAGTTGACTATAGAATATTTAGAGTATACAGTATGGGAACAAAATACTTTGAGCCAGCCATTGTAATGTTTCTGTAAAAGATCTTCTGTAAAATACATTGTGCAGGGTTTTACAACGCAGACGGATTGTTGGATGGATGGTTTTACAACTTTATTTCATAATACTTCGATAAACTGTACATTTTACATTAAGTTGATCTTATACCTGTGTAATAACAATGCAATTACATGACATTGCATCTATATTTTCTTAGTCATTTAGTAAAGGTTCTTCCACAACTCAATTACTATGGGAGAAGAAATACTAGATTACTCTAAGAATTAAGTTACTAGAGTAATTCATGTCAATGCACAGGTAATGGAGCAATGTATACGGTACATGTATTTGGATTCAAAATAGAAAATAGATGCCAAGTTCCAGTCTAATCATAGTCTTCTGCACCACCCAAGAGTCTCGCCTTCTACTCTGTGCCATTTACTAAACTGTTCTAGTGCTCCAGCCCAACAACAGATGAAATGTATATTGTGTGCCCCCATAGCTTTTGGACAGTACAAATGAGTGCACTGCTGTAAAAATGAGAAGAAGACAAAATAAATTGACTTCAGTCATTCCCTTGTATCTGTTGATGTTTTGCAGTATCCCTGTCATCCTTAAAGACAAAAACAGAATTTTCAAGATGGATTAGAAAAATGTGTTTTCGCAATTCCTGACATAGTAAACATTCCCTGTCTTAGGTCAGTTAGGATCTGTCACAGCTCCGCCCCTGGCTCATCAGCCGTCTATCAGTGGTGCCACGTGTGGCCGATTAAGACCGCGACTGGCTCCTACTTAAGCTCTGCTCCTGCTTCCAGTCAACGCCAGATCGTAGCCATTTAATGGTTGGTTCCAGTGTTCGTTCCCTCTACTCTAGTTCTTACCCGTTACCCTAGCCTAACCCTATTCTCCCTGTTCCCCGTTAAGGATTCCCTGCCTGCCGACCTCCTGCCTGCCTGACTACCCTGCTCCCTGCCTGATCCCTGCCTGCCTGGACTTTCCCTCCTGCCTGACCCCCAGCCTGTCTACCGACCACTCCGCCTGCCTGACCCCTGCCTGTCTGCCGACCACTCCGCCTGCCTGACCCCTGCCTGTCTACCGACCACTCCGCCTGCCTGACCCCTGCCTGTCTGCCGACCACTCCGCCTGCCTGACCCCTGCCTGTCTGCCGACCACTCCGCCTGCCTGACCGCCTGCCTGTCTACCGACCACTCCGCCTGCCTGACCCCTGCCTGTCTGCCGACCACTCCGCATGCCTAACCGCCTGCCTGTCTGCCGACCACTCCGCCTGCCTGACCCCCTGCCTGTCTGACTACCTGCCTACCTGCCTGACCCGCTGCCTGTCTGACTACCTATCTACCTCCAGCCTGCTCCTCCTGACACCCCTACCCTACAATAAATCATTATTATTGTTGTACTACCTGTTCTCCGTTGTCTGCTTCTGGGTTCCGCCCTCTGGTCGTGACAGGATCACTACTTTGTTTAAAGAATGTGAAATGTCAGAATAATAGTAGAGATTTATTTCAGCTTTTATTTCTTTCATTGCATTCCCGATGGGTCTGATGTTGACAAACACTTAGTTAGTATTTGGTAGCATTGCCTTTAAATTGTTTAACTTGGGTCAAACGTTTCAGGTAGTCTGTGCATATAGGACTTCAAAGGTCCACAACAAGTCTAGTCAAGTCATATAGTCCATGTGAGTATCCTTTACTTTCAACCTGGCCCTTCATGAGAATGAGAACTGAAATAATAATAATAATAATTATTATTATTATTATTATTACAGTCTCAGTGTAATGGCTAGTTTCCAGTCATATGTTCTAAGGGTAGGGCTGTTGGAACATAAATCCCTACCTCCTGCCTTCCTTGACGTTATTATTTATCTAATATCAATGAATTTATCCGAGCAAGCTGCAGTGATGTAGCTCAGCTGTTGTTGCTCCGAGTTCCATGGCAGATGCAGTTACATAGAGCAGCTCACAGAATGTTGGACAAGAGTTGATAATTTGTAGTTATGGCACATTTGTGTCAAAGATATTACAAAGGTGTAATATCTACAAAGGTTAAACATGGCATCTTTTGGTTTCCATAGAACTCCATGTTAAAAAGTGCACTTTCATGTTTGTAATGTTCAAAAAGTGTAATAGCAAAGGGAGTTAGACGTCTCTGCACATTTTAAAGTTGGATTGGTGTGAATAGCTTCAACGTTGTAGCAGGTGGAAGAATTGTAATA
This sequence comes from Nansenia antarctica, assembly GCF_963989245.1. NCBI lineage: Eukaryota > Metazoa > Chordata > Actinopteri > Argentiniformes > Microstomatidae > Nansenia > Nansenia antarctica. Next base: position 20,426,685 of record NC_137691.1, read on the forward strand.
ATAATAAGTATGTCAAAGAACAATAGTTGGACTTGCTGAAACAAACCTACCTAATTAGGCTTACCCTAAAATATGTCCTACATAAAGACAAAGTGTGAATTGTGACACAAATACTTCACACCTCAAAAACCACCTGGAAGTAACATTGTTTAAAAAAAGAGAACTGAGATGATAGAAAATAGGTATTTGTGTTTATTTAGCAGCTTTCTCAAAGGTAGACTTGTGGTTATGGGAAGGACTCAACATTAGGGGTTATGGTCACAGTTATTATAACATTACTTAAAACAGGCAAATATTCATATTTTCAGAATGCAGGCAGAACTCAGAACTTTCTTTCTTTCATGGAATGTAAATGTATTTTATTCTTTTAACATGCATCTTTTGCTCTGTGAAATGTGCGCTGCTGTAAAAATGAGAAGCAGGCATAATAAAATTAGGCTACTTTAACCATTCCCTTGTCTCTGCTGATTTTTTACATGATCCCTGTCATAACCCACTTGATTCTTCAAGATAAAGCAAAACACATTTAACTCTAAATTGTTCTAAAATAAAATAAAATATAAATTCCTTGTCAGTTGTATAAACAACTTTTAAAATAATCCTTTCGCCAGTCCACATACCAACTAAGTCTGAAAAACAGACTTTTGTTATTATATTCTACAGTAGTTAGTTAAGGGAACATTTACTTTCTTTGCTCCAGATTCTCCAAATGGTATTAGTTGTCTCTCTGCTGAACAGCACAATGCATGATCATCTGTACTACCTGTTGGTGATGAGCAGGGAGTATTCTAATTGGTAATGTTCCCTGTTGGATGAGCAAGTTATGTTCTGTTTGGCCATGTTCCCTATGCATTGTAAGCTTCTGTTGGGGAGTTGTAGCTGATCTTTGTCTCTGTCTGTCCCCGTTGTTGGGTCCAGGGTAGATGGGGCTCAGATATGTGGTCACCTGCTGATGATAGTGGCCAGCAGGGGGAGCAGTGCTGCTGTGAGGGGGGCAGAGAGGCCTGTCGCTGCTCCACACTCCATGGCATTCTCCTACACAAACACAGGGAGGGTTTACACAAGATACCAAACCATATACAGCCTTCACATACATGCAAGCTGTCACGTATCTACACACACACACACACACACACACACACACACACACACACACACACACACACACACACACACACACACACACAGTACCTCGGGGTGGAAAGGATGACACGATTCCGGCCTTTTCCTGTCCTTCTGATACTTCAGTCTATCACATTTGAGAGACTCGTTGTGTTCACAGGAGTTAAGGACAGAAACACTGATGAATCAAACCTCAGACTCCTCAGATAGATGAGGATGCAACTGTGGTCACACTCATCGTTTCTACAGAACAACATCATTATAGCATGATGTGCAAACCAAAATGCAACGCTAACTTCAAAATACCATTACGAAAAAAAAATGTATTCACCGAAGAGTAGTCATCAATACTCACAAAACCAGTTTCTATTGTACACCTGACAAACACACTCCTACACCTTTCATTTACCCATGTAATTCCATAACACTGAGGAAAGGATATACATGATCTCGATTGGCTCCATGGATACTGGTGGGGAGGAGCTACAGTCACACTTGTTGTCCACGACGACCATGAAGAGGTTACTGCTGGGGATCTGCTGGATAACAAACGACCTGCAGGCGAGGAGGAGAGAGAGACAGTCCACATACATATCTCTGCAGTCGAGTGTTAAACTGAGTCATGTTTAAAGCTAACCCTAATAGCACAGGTCAGATTATTGGGAAAAATGCAGGGCCCTACTGATGTTAATCCTTACCTGTCAACATTGGGGTTTGAAAATAAGGGACATTTCCCAGCGCCCCGTCCTGGGCCGTCCCACCACCCCTACCACTGTCCTCATAGGATACCCCTTACATTTAGACAAGGAGACCCCTTACATTTAGACAATGGTATACACAGTCAATCCTAACATCACCACTAGGCAACCATAGGATACATTTCCATTACATTTTTGGCATTTAGCAGGCGCCTTGAGGGTGTCTGAGGGTTCGCAAAGGGAGTGGGCAGCCATGTTTTCAATGTCACCTGATAAGAATAAGACCATTATATTATTACAGTATAAGCATGTGCCTGGTTAGTTGTCATGATCAAACGTTACAAATGCAACTTACCGAGAAGCCACCCTTCTCTGCCCTCTCCCGCTTCCAGACGAACCCTATATTATAGCACTTGTCTTAATTCAGCCGCTATAATTGAGCCTCTATCACAGGGCGTAAATACAAAGCTCATTCACCTACGTTCAATTTCAAGTATATTTGGTATTTATAGACAGAAGTATGTACGCAATTTTAAACAAGCGCAGCCCATTTTATAAATAATGCTTACATCCGTTTAGAAAAATGTGCTTACGTACAAGTTAAAGATGACGTTCAAGTACTTTTGTATAAATGAGGCCCCAGGTGTCTCAGGAGACGCAGTGCTGGGGGGTAGTAGATGTCTCAGGAGACACAGTGCTGGGGGGTAGTAGATGTCTCAGGAGACGCAGTGCTGGGGGGTAGTAGATGTCTCAGGAGAAGCAGTGCTGGGGGGTAGTAGATGTCTCAGGAGACACAGTGCTGGGGGGTAGTAGATGTCTCAGGAGACACAGTGCTGGGGGGTAGTAGATGTCTCAGGAGACACAGTGCTGGGGGGTAGTAGATGTCTCAGGAGACACAGTGCTGGGGGGTAGTAGATGTCTCAGGAGGAGCAGTTAAGGTGTAGCCTGAAGGGATGCGTCTTCAGTCTCCGGCGGAAGATGAGTAGTGACTTTGCAGTTCTGACAGCTGTGGGAAGCTCATTCCACCAGAGGGGAGCCAGTGTAGTGAAGAGACATGATCGGGTAGCGCGACCTCCGTGTTGGCGTAGAGGTGGTGGGGCCAGTCGGCCAGCAGAGGTGGAGGAGCGGACTGACCGGGCTGGAGTTTGGGGGGTGATCATTGCCTGCAGGTAGGCGGGGGCTGTCCCTTTTGCTGGCTAGTAGGCAAGCACCAGGGTCTTGAATCTGATGCGAGCTGCTATCGGGAGCCAGTGCAGGGTGCGAAGGAGAGGGGTGACATGAGAACATTTGGGGAGGTTGAACACCAGACGGACAGCAGCATTCTGGATGAGCTGCAGAGGTCTGATGGCGGAGGCGGTGAGCCCGGCCAGGAGTATGTTGCAGTAATCAAGGCGGGAGATGACCAGTGACTGGGTCAAGGGTTGCGCTGCTTTTCTGGTGAAGAATGGTCGTATCCATCTGAAAAGAAGAATCTGCAGGAGCATGCTGTTGCTGCGATGTTCTGTGGTGGAGAAGTCTTGGAGAGGGCAGGCTTTCCCAGGGATGAAGAGTAGCTCAGTCTTGTGGAGATGGAAATCTGATCAGCACTCATGGAATGCCTCTCGTCCAATCAAATTACTTGCTCCCTTTATGACGCACCCATTGTGCGCTCCGGCGCTCTCAGAGCGAAATTACGAACGCAGCCCAAGAAACAAGAGGAGACAAGTAAACTCTGCATGGATATCGTGATTGTGCGCATGCGCCAACGTCTAACAAGTGCCTACCATTCACATCTTAACATACTCCAAAATGTGTTAAATGATAATATATTATAATAGGTAAAAAACACAGGAGATTTACGGGAAAATATTTAAATGAGCACAGCGGGAAAGAAAGGTAAAATACGGGAGAATCCCAGGAAAAACGGGAGGGTTGACAGGTATGTATTAATCTCCTGATATAATATGTGCACCTTAAACATGGACACATCTACAGTATCTTCAGTAGGTACCGTAACTCTGTTCCTAGTACCTGACACAGCCCTCACACAGTACCTGACACAGCCCTCACACTCGATGTTGCCGGTGGTCTCTTTGATAGTGCGTTCAGAGACGAAGGCAGGGTACTCTGTGTCACATGGCACCATCATGGTCTTTCCCCGAGATCTTTGGGCTGGAAGTAGGACATTCAACCATTAAGATACAGATGAACACAAATTCAGCAACACGCACGCACGCACACACACACACACACACACACACACACACACACACACACACACACACACACACACACACACACACACCAAATCACCTTTGACAGAGAGGTCAACATTCCACCAGCTGTACAGGTTGAACTCCAGCAGAAAACTGAAGAGGAGACCACAAGCATTAAGCACATTCCAGAACACAATAAATATGTTAATATGTACTATATCAATACGGTGGTGTCGTTCTCACATGACAAGTTCAGTCAGGAGCCATTTCACCACCGAGAAAGGCTGAAAGAAACAAGAGGAAGAATTTAACGGCAAGGAAAGACCATGGTAACCATGGTAACCACATTGCTTTGAGCTTGCAACTGACAAACATGCTGTGGGAGGAAGGACTCAGCCACTTCCCCAGCCACTTCCCCTGCATTTAGCCAGGTTAAGTCTTTATTTAGCCAGGTTAAGTCTTTATTTAGCCAGGTTAAGTCTTTATTTAGCCAGGTTAAGTCTTTATTTAGCCAGGTTAAGTCTTTATTTAGCCAGGTTAAGTCTCATTGAAATGAAAAAAGAGAGACTTGGCGAACAAAGCAGCATAAACAATTATAGACAAAAAACATAAGGCAGATCAAGTTTCACATTCAAGGCAGGCAAGATTATTTCAGCAATGTTACCAGTTAAAAACATTACAGTCCTGGGGCCTCATTTATAAAAAAAGTACTTGAACGTCATCTTTGACTTTCACGTAAGCACATTTTCCTAAACGGACTAAAGCATTATTTATAAAACGGGCTGAGATGGTTTAAAGTTGCGTACGTGCTTCCTTCTATAAATACCAACACAGGTAAATTGAACGCAGGTGAATGAGGTTTGTATTAACGCCCTGTGATAGCGGCTCAATTATAGCGGCTAGTCTGGAAGCGGGAGAGGGCAGAGAAGGGTGGCTTCCCGGTAAGTTGCGTTTGTAACGTTTGATCATGACAACTAACCAGGCAAATGCTTATACTCAGTACTCAAGTTGTAAAAGAAAATCAGGGGAGGTGGTGGATTTTATCATATGAGGACAATTTTAGCATCCCCTCAGCATCAGTGACTTCAGTGTCAGTAACTTGGTAAAAATGTCATTGCATGTGTGCGTGCCCCCTCGCACCTTGAAATAGCAGTAATACCACGTTCATTGATAAAATTACATAAAGTATGGAAAGAGGGGGGCGATTTTGACTGTTTTTATTTCTGGGGGGATGCCACCCCCCCTCAACTCGAGTGCTGCTTATACTGTAATAATATAATGGTCTTATTCTTATCAGGTGGTCTTATTCTTATATGGCGAACTCCCTTTGCGAACCCCCAGACACCGGAGAAACTCCAGTATAATTGAGCGCGTGGCCGGGCAAGGTCCGTTGTGGAACGCACTAGGCATGTTGAAGGGGAGATAGACAGCTACGGAGGGATATAAAGGAAGACTGAAATACAATCATAAACATCAGTTCCTTTTAAATCTTGAATTAAACTCATTTTCTCGGCTGATAACAACATCGTTAATTTTATTACGAGCCACTTGCATGAATTACAGTAGGCAGTGCGGCTCACATGTCTGTAATAACTCCGCATAACCAGTAGGTAATGTGCGTACGCAAGGTCAATACTCGACGTAGAGCTACGATCGTTTCCACGGTCAAATCGACTCACGTTGAAATTGTATAAATCACTACGTTGACGTGGTTTTCTACGTACGACACGGGTAAGATCAACATTTGATCTGAGTACTTTCTATAAATGAGGCCCCTGGATTTCATTTTCCTCCATAACTTTGATCCTAGATTTAAAATCGTTTAGTGAGACAAGCTCCTGCAGTTTCATAGTAGTTTGAAGCTCATTCCAGACCAAATAAAGTATTATTATGATGAAGGGTTTGGTGACTGGACGAAGGTCAGAGTGTGCCTTAGATAGAGTGCTTACATCAGATAAAGTGCGTGCGCTGTCGCTGCTTCTGGCATAGTCTTTACAGACGGCCTGGTAGTCATACAGAGTGAACCTACAAAGAGGAAAGAATACAGGCAGTGAGTGTCTGTGTAGGCCATGGATGTATATATGACTGTGTGTGTGTGTGTGACAGAGAGAGAGAGACAGGCTGGGTTTGACTGCTCCGCCAACCTTTTGAAGGACCCCATGAGGAGTAGCTTGTTCATAACAGCACCCTCCACTTCTCCAAAGAAGAGCCCTGTCTGAGAAAGAAGAAGGTTTTTTTCAAAGGCGAATGTCATTGGAGCTGCGTAACGCATGCACGCATGTGCGCGCGCGCACACACACACACACACACACACACACCCACACACACACACACACACACACACACACACACACACACACACACACACACACACACACACACACATACCTGAGTGTAGTCCTCTGTGACCAAGATGAAGCCATTGTTGTCTATGAGGTAACACTTAATGTCCTGACAGAGAAGAAGATAGGAAGATCAATACACATCATCACACACAAATGAAATCAGAGCAAGAGAAAGAAAAACAAGAGAAAGACTACAATGCAGTTGAGACAGGAAGTACAACAGCCGAGACAGGAAGATAAAAACAGCTTGAGCAGAAGCAGGAAGTGCCATGAGAGTGACAGGGATGGTTCTCACCTCGTTATCACAGCTGATGGTGCATTTCCCATCCAAAGCAGCACACTGAATAGATAAAGTATGAATCAATTCATTGAGTAAACAGAGTTTGAACCAGTAAATCATGTACTACTTCCTGTGTGTGTCTAGTCTACCTGTCTGCTGGCGGTCCAGAACTTTCTCTGAAAGAAATCCAGTTTCATCTGGATTCCTACAGCTAAAGACACAAACAAAAACACAAACAAATCACACACTGTGACCTTTTGACCGAAGGAGTTGACCTTAAATACTATTTAGAGACCTTACTGTACCAGCGACAATAGGAGACTTTCTGTCATCAAGGAGCTGAATGGCGGTGCTGGCCAAAACCACACTTTTATTATCTGACCCTGTAGGTGCATACCAAAGGAACAGACATTAGCGTCAATCAACAAAAGTTTCATGAATAAAATATAACCTTTTGATGGAAGATTCAAGGACATATTTTAATGCTGTTTATAACCTCGATCGAACACCATCAATCACTATTTTCCACATAATATCACCAATGGGACAACCAAAGCAGCAAAATTGGCAGGCTCCTTTTCTACCCACTAGATGGCGCCATACCCATAGTTTTGCAAACAGAGCATCCATCACAGTAAGCCACTCTCCAACTGCCATGGATTACAGTAGCAGAGCCAGTACTCTAGTATGTTTGAAATTATTCTGACATACAGAAAGGGTGACGCATTCTGTGATAAAACAGCACAGGTAATTACAGGGCAGAGACCCTCGGGAGAGTTCTTTAGCCTGTTAGCGGTTAGTAGCATAGGTAGTAACGTGCCTAGGGATTAAGAGCAGAGAGAGCGGTTCAGATAACAGAGAACATTGAGATCCTGATCTCCATCTCCTCCTCCCAGAGGGCAGAAAGTGGGGCACATTGGTAACACACTACGTTGAGGGAGATGAGCTGCATTGCCTGATCAGAGAATAGCCAACAACTCCACCACAACCGACAGAGATAAACATGCAAGATGAAATACAGAGAAATATTTTCCAAATGTAAAATGCACTTCGCTGACATGAAACTACAGGATAGAAGGAGGGAACTGGAATAGATAACCTGATTCGTGTAACTTGAAGAATTACAAGACAACCACACAATGCACAGGGCAAGAAAATGGCTGTTTAGATTAATATAGACACTATATGTAGGGCAGCAGAGAGGATGGTTAACAATGAGGGGCAGATAAAAATGTGTTGGGGAGGTGGAGTTGTAGTTGGTGGATGGGTGGGTACCTGGATCCAGTAATATTAGGTTTTGTGTAACAGTTTGCATACCAGAGCCGAAAGGGATGGAGTAGACGAAGGTTCCAGGGACCTGCTCTGCTGCTCTCTTGTACCACAGAGGGAAGTGGTCAGCATTGAACACACCCTCCTTATCCTCCGCTGTCAGGAAGTCTCTAAGGAGACACAGGAAAGCACAGGAGGATCAAGAGCAGAAAAAAACGACAAACATTACTATTATTACAAATCATCGGTTGAATTCAGTCACTGTGGCCCTGATTGGTCTTACTGTTGCGCTCACCGAATGGGCATATGCTCAGTATTGTACTCACTGATTGGATAGATGCTCTGGGACAACAAACAGGTTCGTTCTGGAGAGGCCAGTGCGTGTGCCCAGGTAGGCAATCTCCACTCCTTTGTCTGAGTTCCTGCACACATGATGTAAGGGGAGAAGATGATGGTGGGAGGAGGGTGTGTACTCGGGTTGTGATGCCACACAGTATGTATATTATCTGTGATGATTGCAACTGTATTCAATAATAAACTCTAGTGAACTGTATGCAAATCAATAAAGAGAATGCTAAAAACACAGAGGACAGAGAGTGATTGTGATGATGTGGTGGGTTTGGGGATATGTGGATTTGCATTTTGGGTTGGTAACAGAATCGCTGTGTGAAGGGTTTAGGGACGGCAATAGGGTTGAGGTTGTATGGGTTGAATTGAGAAGGAGTTTGCTCACTCTGACTTATTGAGGGCAAGGCCAGTCCAATAGGCTTCCAGCGGAGCTGTGACAACAGCATCAAACAGCACTTCCTGGATCAACTCTCTGTCACCTGCAACAGAGAGAGAGAGAGGAACACTACAGCATCCTCTATACTGAACATACAGTACTATTACCAAAACCTCTATCATATGTATACTATACTAGTCATCATTAATCATAATTAACGAGCCCACATATCATAGATAATATTCTAATCCGTGTTGCAGCTAAGATGATATGATTCCCCAGGTTACATAATGAAACATCAGTCCTGATGCCCAGTGAGAGAGGTCACTCACATTTGAGGTTAGGTTTGCGGCCGGTCAGATAGAGCTTGATGGCCTGTATCTGGGTCAGGTAACGGTGTTCATGGTGCTCGTCTGTGTTGCAGTAAGTCCTGTGGTCGTAAGAGTAGACAGAAATACACAGTGCTGTTATGTTGGAGGCCTCAACACGCCTGTTGAACTGAGTGCAAATAACCTACATAACGCATGAATACACCCCTCCTCCATAACCCCTGCATTACCATTCGTCTGCCAGTGCGACATCTGGCTGTTCCAGGTCATGGAGTCCTGAAAAATACACAGACATCAGTGACGCTTCAGCAACGCCCATCTGTGCGCTCTGCTATATGCCCCTACGGACAGACCTGCAGGGCTGGATGAAGCTCTCTTAGTTCACTGAGTGGGTGAATAAGGGAAGGGAGGGTGTATGAGAATGAGAGAAAGAGAGAAAGAGAAAGAAAGTGACTCTTACCTGCTTCCACCGACACATTTCCCCTGAAGAAGAACTTGCCGTGACCTTGGGACAAAGCCACCCCGACACTGAATATAGAAACACACACGCAGGGGAACCGTCAGAGGAAGTCAACAGTGGAGACTAATAATGCAACAAAAGAAAACAATTAGAGGATGAATGAAAACAAATGAGTGATATCAATCAATCAATCAACCAATCAATCAAACTTGATTTATATAGCACAAGTCATGCATTGAATGCAACTCCAAGTGCTGAACAATAAACAGTAAATAAACCACAATACAATCAAACAAGAGGTAGGAGATAAGAAAAATAGACATAGTAATAAAACCAGGAATAAAACGAAGAATAAAAAATAAAAACAAAAATGAGGAGATTAGAAATAGGGGTAAAAGTGCAAATTGACAAAGACACTAGGTAAAGGCCAGGCTAAAAAGGTGTTTTTTAAGCTTACTTTTAAAAATATCCACACTCAAGTCCTCCGGCAAGCCGTTCCAAAGTCTAGGGCCATAGTGGCTAAAAGCGGCCTCGCCTTGGGTCTTTGTCCGGACCCCTGGAACAATCAAGAGACCAGTACCAGAGGACCTGAGGGATCTAGTGGTAGACCAGTACCAGAGGACCTGAGGGATCTAGAGACCAGTACCAGAGGACCTGAGGGATCTAGTGGGTGCGTATTCTAAGACCATGTCCAACATGTAGTTCGGGGCTAGACCATGTAGTGCCTTGTAGACCAATAAAATAATCTTAAAATCAATTCTATGACTAACAGGTGGCCAGAGCAGCGATTTTAAAACAGGTGTAATGTGTGCTCTACTTCTGGTCCTGGTTAAAACACCAGCAGCTGAATTTTGTACAAGCTGGAGTTGATCAATGGCTTTTTTAGGTAGACCACAGAGGAGAACATTACAGTAGTCCAGCCTGCTAGTGATAAAAGCTGCACTAGTATCTCAGTATCGACCTGGGAGAGAAATGGACGCACGCTGGCAATATGTTTTAAATGATAGAAGGCAGATTTGGTTACATTCCTGATGTGGGCATCGAAAGTTAAATTGAAGTCAATGATGACATCCAGGTATTTGGCCTGGTGCTTAGGACTGAGTGCCAGTGACTTAATTCAATTTAGAGTCAGTTTCTCTCTCAGTGCCTCTGCTCCAAGTACTTCTGTTTTGTCCTGGTTGAGCTGAAGTAAGTTATATCTCCCCCACCTGAACGGAGTTCCCTTGATGTCAGTGTAGTAGTAGTCATTGTGCATCTTCAGGACACGTTTCTGAAAAGCGGGAGAAGAGCAGGGTAACATGAGGTGTTATCCAGTCCACACAGAGGGAACAGTCAGTCCACACAGAGGGAACAGTCCACACAGAGGGAACAGTCCACACAGAGGGAACAGTCAGTCCACACAGAGGGAACAGTCAGTCCACACAGAGGGAACAGTCAGTCCACACAGAGGGAACAGTCAGTCCACACAGAAGGAACAGTCAGTCCACACAGAGGGAACAGTCAGTCCACACAGAGGGAACAGTCAGTCCACACAGAAGGAACAGTCAGTCCACACAGAGGGAACAGTCAGTCCACACAGAGGGAACAGTCAGTCCACACAGAAGGAACAGTCAGTCCACACAGAGGGAACAGTCAGTCCACACAGAGGGAACAGTCAGTCCACACAGAAGGAACAGTCAGTCCACACAGAGGGAACAGTCAGTCCACACAGAGGGAACAGTCCACACAGAGGGAACAGTCCACACAGAGGGAACAGTCAGTCCACACAGAGGGAACAGTCAGTCCACACAGAGGGAACAGTCAGTCCACACAGAGGGAACAGTCAGTCCACACAGAGGGAACAGTCCACACAGAGGGAACAGTCATTGAATAGTCTTTAGTTAACAGTCATAGTGAGAGTCATCCTTCATCTCCAGCCCTCACCCCTTTGTCCACAGTCTTCTTCACCTCCATGGAGAACGTGCCTCTCTTCCTGTTGACCATGGCGTTGCGCAGCTGAAACATAAACCACAAAACAATCATCAAGATGTAAGGAGTGCATGCTCTATGTGCGTCTATTGTAGTTCATATGAGGGACTTGAGACAGACAGAAACTATAGTCATCGTTTTACTTCAAGTCAGCAAGATCTTTAGTTGTGAATCAGATGTGTATGAGGTCTTTGTTATTTCAGTGCTCAGACATACAATGTCATCTTTGTCCTCCCACTCGACCTCGGACAGGTCCACACTGCTGTAGTTGGGCTTCCTCCTCTTCTTGCCCTCCTGGTACTGCACAGAGAACACAGGACGCCCACTTTAACCATACTGTACACCAGTCCTTTTCCTGTGTCACCTAACAATCATAGCCATAAATTAGAGGTTTTCACTGCAATGAATTTGGTGTTGTTGTTGGTAAGCTACTTATCCCTCAGAGTATTTCAGCAAGTGTGAAGTGCAAATTATTTTTATTTTTTTATCTAAAGTTATATTCAGACTAGGATCCTACTACATGAGAAATTAGTGGATTCAAAATCGTTCTAACGACTATAAAAGTCTCACACACATATCCCTGCTTACTCAACACCGGGGTTGATAAACTGTTGCTGCGGTGCTGTCCAAAATATTAATGTGCTCAATTACAACAACCAATAATGTGAAACTGTATACTGTAAATATCCAGTCTAATCCAGTCCCTTACACAGCAAACAGTCCAGTCCAGTACAGTCTGGCACTACTCAGAATTGACCCTCACAGTCACAGCACAGTCTGATGCACAAAGAGACGCCCACAAAGAAAACACACACTAACAAACACGCACGACGGCACAGAGAGGAACTACATCGACACGGCACACGGATCCACTAGCACATAGTTCCAGTGGGACCCAGGGTCCCAGAGAGAGTGGCTGTGGTCTCTTGTCAGGGGGGCATTACCTCTGGGTTAAGCTGAGGCCAGCCAGCCTATGAATGGCCGTTATCCCTGCATGCATACATCAAAGGAAAAGGTGGGGATTACAGACCACATCCTCCCATTGAGCCTCCCAAGCCTGCCACTGTATTGTAACTGACACACATGCACTGTATGTGCCTGTGCTAAACACACGTTAGTCATATCACAGACAAGCGGGTCAGTTCACCAAAGCTCGGTGGAACACAGAGTTCAATGGGTAATAATATCCACATCAAATATCCAACATATCTATCATTCATCTCTGTTCACCACAGTGGTGACAGGGTACGGTATGCACATTACTGCAATGCAGGGGGGTAGTATCAGTATAAAACATACTGTCTGGCATGCTTTTATTTGTAGAAAATAATCAATAATACAAACCTGTATACAGTATACAATTTCAATAACAGCTTACAGCTTTCTAGAGATAACAAGGTGGATCATAGTAGGCTAAAGTATAAGGGCCTAGACTGGGCAAGGTAGGTTAGGTGTAGTTGACAGAACTAGGGGTTAAGGGACGAACGTGGCGTGAGTGTGTTTAGAGGACAGATGATGTTACCAGGGGCCTCAGGTCCGGATGGGTCAGGATGTAGCCGTTGTTTGTGATGGCAAACACGTAACCGTGGATACCTAGCTGGAGGCACAACAGAAAGGTTAGCAATGATTTGATTGCATGCGGTTTAGTAATCAGTACATAACAAAACACAACATAACATTTGATCCATTTTCATCAGTAACACATTTGGGGTAGATCCTTACATACAGTACACACACACACACACACACACACGCACACACGCACACACACACACACGCACGCACGCAGGTTTTGTCCAGTACCAGATGTTTAGGGATGATCTTCATGAGTTCCTGGAGAGGAATGTCCGTGCCTACGACCCCTAACAGAATCCCCTGGTTCCTCTGCAGACAGAGAGCAGAGGCAGACAGAGACTCACTCAGTATTACACGGGCGCACCTGAATTGACGTGCACAAACACATGCTTGCTCACTCTCCCACTCCCAAATTCACTCACCGTCTCATTCTTGGTGCTGAACACAGGCATGGCTACTGTAGTCATCAGATGGGGGCCACCCTTCTTGGGTCTTCTGCCCTGAGAGAAGGTATAGCAGTGACAGACAGGGGTTAATGGGACTCCAGTTACTGTAAGTTGGTTGACTGATGCTAAATGCTATGCTTTTGAACGCATGCCCTCTCCAAGATGTCTCCGTCACAGTAGAGAACTCTACTGTGAACTCCTCCCAGACAGCCAAGAACCTTGGGACGATCCTTGACAACCACCTATCCTGTGTGGCGACCATCATAGCGACAGCAACCTACAGTAGATTCTTCCACTACAACATCAGGAGGATACGCCCATTCCTCACAGCAAGCAGCACAACTCTTTCCCACCTTGACTACTGTAATACACTCCTGGATGGGCTCCCCGCCTCCGCCAACAGACCTTATAGCTCATCCAGAATGCTGCCGTCCGTCTTGTGTTCAATCTCCTAAAATTCTCTCATGTCACCCCCCCTCCTTCGTACCCTTCACTGGCTCCCGGTAGCAGCTCGCATCAGATTCAAGAAGACCCTGGTTCTCGCCTACCGGGTGACAAAGGGAACAGCCCCTCGCTACTTGCAAGCAATGGTCAGCCCCCAAACCCCTGCCCGGTCACTCCACTCTTCCATCATGGCTTGCCGCTTGGCACCCCTGCCTCTAAGTGGATGCAGCAGTCGCGCTACTCGGTCACAACTTTTCACTGTCCTGGCGTCCCGCTGGTGGAACAAACTGCCCACTGCTGTCAGGACTGCAGAGTCACTACCTATCTTTCACTGCAGATTAAAGACCCATCTCTTCAGGCTACATCTTAACTGTCCCTCCTAAAGACCTCCTTATCCCCAATATCCCCCTGTACAACATTTCATGTACAGCTCTACTATAAAAATAAAAAAAATGTATGTAAAATAAAAATTTATGTAAAATAAATAAAGTCATTCTTCCTTCTTCTAGCATTGTAACTGCCAATGGCCCCTGGTTTTAGCATAGATTCCTTTTTCTTATGATGACTGATGGATAGATGGTTCACTTACTGAGACAAAATGTATTTGTTGTAAGTTGCTTTGGCTACATGCCAAAAATATAATATCAATGTGTTCATATAGAATATAGTCCAGGGCTACTGTCATCCAACATAATGCTGTATGGGGTGGCACAGAGTCAAGTTATGTCCATGTAGAATAAAATCTATGCTCCAGTGCAGGACTATTGTAGATACTGGACCTGGTTTTAAATGCAGCTTTTGTTAGACGGACACAGTGCTGTCTTGCCCAGTAAAAGGTTCTTGTTTGGCTGAGAGCGGCGCTATGCTCAGCAGGATAACAACTGACATGATTAAACACATGAGCTCGTTGAAAGTAGGTCTGCAATTCCCTCACCTCACAAGCTCATGGACACAGCTGTGTGAGTGTGTGTGTGTGTGTGTGTGTGTGTGTGTGTGTGTGTGTGTGTGTGTGTGTGTGTGTGAGTGTGTGTGTGTGTGAGTGTGTGTGTGTGTGTGTGTGTGTGTGTGTGTGTGAGTGTGTGTGTGTGTGTGTGTGTGTGTGTGTGTGTGTGTGTGTGAGTGTGTGTGTGTGTGTGTGTGTGTGTGTGTGTGTGTGTGGGTGTGTGTGTGTGTGTGTGTGAAAGACGGGAAGTATGTGTACTGTATGTTCACAAGTGTGTACATGTGTAGGACCGAGGCAGCGAACTGTGAGGAGTCAGAGTGTCGTGTAGCTGCCGGCTGGACAAAATGTTTGATGGACGGTCCCTCAATCCACCACGCCACTCACTCCTAATGTAGCCCCCCTAACGCCCCCTGCCCAGTGTACACCAGGACAGGTACCTCCCAGTTCAACAGAGGGGCTTAGAGAAGAAGACACACAAGGAAAATCCTGCTGCAGACACTAGAGAGCTTTCAGGGAAACGACCTTGTGCTACCCCCACCCCTCTCTCCCTCTCTGGCTCCCCTCTCTCCCTCTCTGCCCCCCCCCCCCTCCCCTCACTCCCTCTCTGCCCACCCCCCTCTCTCTCTCTGCTCCAATGTCAGTTTTATTATGGGCTTTAGGAGATAAAAGGCAATGATCCACAGCATGATGAATGGCGTGTCTCTGTGGCTGAGATACAGGAGCACACACTACAGAGGACAATCCGCCAACCCTCACTTCTCTGTGTGTATATGTGTGTGTGTGTGTGTGTGTGTTTGTGTGTGTGTGTGTGTGTGTGTGTGTGTGTGTGTGTATGTGTGTGTGAGTGTGAGTGTGTCAGCAGTCTTGGACAGTCCCCATTCGGAGCAAAACCAGAGCTTTACAAATAACCGTGGGCTGTCCTGCAATACCTTAACTGCCCAGAGGGAGGAGACACTCACCACTCCACAAACAGGAACTGTGAAAAAACTACTGAATGGCTTGAATTACTGCTACATTTAATGATAACTGTAAATGTACAGTACTTCCTAACATGCATAACAATCATTTGAATACCAAGGTAATGCAATTTGCAATCAATTGCAATCAAATCCATGAGTGATCGACTGTGTATGAAAGCCTTACCCTGCGTGCCTGGGAAAGCTGCAGAGACAGAAAAGACAAACGAGGATTGAGCTCTCCTGTACAACACTTTGATTCGCTGCTCAAGCACTTCCTGCATTATCATTCTGGGCACAGAACAGCAGAACAAGTCACATGGGAAAATCCAACCAGATTAATGACGCTCATAATGAGGAATCACTCCAGCGTCATGAAGGGTAATGATCAGAAAGGACACAAACATATGCACACACGGCACACGCGCACACACACACACACACACACACGCACACACACACACACACACACACACACAGCTTTACAGTACCCGAGCATGTACAGTGTACACACACACACGCACACACACACACGCAGGCAAGCATGATGCGGGCACGCACACAGACACGCACACAGACACGCACACAGACACGCACACAGACACGCACACAGGCACGCACACACACAGGCAAGCACACACACAGGCACGCATTATGAGACATACTCATTTTACACACACACACTCACGCTCATTTCTTACTCATTTGACACACATACACACTCACGATGACGACACACACACACACGCAGAGACAGAGACTCACCGTGCTGTCCACGTAGGCCTCCGTCCACACCGTGTCATGCTCGTGGTCGATGACTTTGGGACGACTCATAACGTGGAGGTACCTCATCACATTCTCCGGAACGTCAGCCAGAGTGGAGATCTGACTGAAATACCCTGAGAACAACAAAAAAAACACACACCTACATTTCAACTACTGTGTTTGAGTCCACAACGGAGTCATATAACTGCTGTGGACAAAAATGTCCAAAATCTTGCAGTGTGACAGTATACAGTAGGATGGTATTGTTTGGCATGGAGCCCGCTTGACGCGTATCAGCTCCGCTGCCGCCGGTATCTCAGACAATGTTTCACGTTAGACAAGAACGGGACATTTCACAGTAAAGGCCTGAGGAGGAGGGAGGTAGGGCTGTGCTCTCCAACATGGCAGTGCTCTGTTTTCCTGACTGTGCCGTTCCCGCCCGGAGCATGTTCGTGTGGGCACGGGGGAGAGCCGTCTGCGGCACACAGCCAGAGGGAAACGCTCTGACAGGAAGAGGGATTAGTGGGGACTGACCTCTGACCCTCTGGGTGTCACTTCACTGCTGCTCCCCAGAGAGAGGCACAGCCAATCCCCGACGCCCTGATCACACTCACGCACCAACGCACCGACGCACCGACGCACTCACACGCTCCACGACACACTCGCACGCGGTCACCGACACACTCACACACCCTCCCTAACACACTCACACACCCTCCCTAACACACTCACACCCCCTCCCTAACACACTCACACACCCTCCCTAACACACTCACACACCCTCCCCAACACACTCACACACCCTCCCTAACACACTCACACCCCCTCCCTAACACACTCACACACCCTCCCTAACACACTCACACACCCTCCCCAACACACTCACACACCCTCCCTAACACACTCACACACCCTCCCCAACACACTCACACACCCTGCCTAACACACTCACACCCCCTCCCTAACACACTCACACCCCCTCCCTAACACACTCACACCCCCTCCCTAACACACTCACACACCCTCCCCAACACACTCACACACCCTCCCTAACACACTCACACACCCTCCCTAACACACTCACACACCTCCTTCCCTCTCAACACACTCACACACCGTCCCTAACACACTCACACACCTCCTTCCCTCTCAACACACTCACACACCCTCCGTAACACCCACACACACCGTCCTTAACACACTCACACACCCTCCATAACACACTCAGACACCCTCCCCAACACACTCACACACCCTCCCTAACACACTCACACACCCTCCCCAATACACTCACACACCCTCCCTAACACACTCACACACCTCCTTCCCTCTCAACACACTCACACACCCTCCCTAATACACTCACACACCCTCCCTAACACACTCACACACCCTCCCCAATACACTCACACCCCCTCCCTAACACACTCACACACCCTCCCTAACACACTCACACACCCTCCCTAACACACTCACACCCCCTCCCTAACACACTCACACCCCCTCCCTAACACACTCACACACCGACAGTCCCACCTCCTTCCCTCTCAACACACTCCGTTGTCCGCCCCCCCCTCCTCTTCTTCGTGCCATCCAACACCTCCCTCCCTTCAACCTGACCTCCTGGCGAACCACTAACCTCACATTAACACACAGGCCCGGCGTCTTGTCAGAGTTATCACATTGTGTTGACTAGAGGTTATCGTGCCCCAACCTTTATTAGCGCAGGCCATCCATTTGAGGTTATCGGCGAAGGCAGACTCTCGTCCAATCAGGTAAGGGAATATGCGCACCTGTGTAGGAGGACACAGAGATGTCAGATTTAAATAGGTAATACATAAACACTCTGAAGCACCCACATAGTGCTCCATCTTCCTGCCCTGATTCTATCTGTCTATAGAGGAAAGGATGGATGTGCCTCTATAGGAAAGACCTAGTGCTCTCTGAGCTCTCTGCCTCCATCGCTCCTCCTCTCTCTTCCTCGACATCCATTTTTTATTCTTCCTGTTATTCTCCCTCTCGCTTTTTTTTCCTAACATCCATTCATCCCATTCTGTGTGTACATAACTCCTTAGATATTCAACTTCATGGTCATTGCAGTACCAGAGTACCAGACCCCCAAATTCAGTTTAGCATCTAATGTATATCAATGTACTGTATGTATGAATGTATCTACAGTGGGGTGCAAAAACGTGGGCACCCCTGGTTTAAATGTCTGTTACAATTAATCTCAGAGTGATTGAAAGCAAACCTGAACACCAAATGCTACAAAGTTAAACATGACACCTTTCTGCAAATTTTAACGCAAGGTTTATTTTTCAAGTTTTTAAATGATAAAAAGGGAAAAGGGCCCTGTGCAAAAGTTTGGGAATCCTTTTGGATTATTCTTTGTTACCTTTTGAGAAGATGATTACTAGGGCCCAGACCAAGGTGATTTACTTGTTAGAGCTTCAATGAGTCAGGTGAATATAATTCCAGGGTTGAACTATATATTCTGAAGTAACTCCATGCCTTCTAAAGTATCCGCCTGCGGTGGCTGTTGTGTCTGGTGTTAAAAACCCTGGGTTCCTCTAAACAGTTGTCCAAGGATGTCAGAATCTAAGATAGTTCGCTACAAAAAACTCCTGCAACGTCCTATTTCCACTGTCAGACACATCATCAGAAAATGGAAAATAAATGGAACAATTGAAGTCAAGGCAAGATCTGGAAGACCAAGAAAAATGTCAGATGGAATGGCCCGAGATCTGGTGTGAAATGCTCAGAAGAACCCACACATCACTGCAAAAGAGCTGCAAAAATGAGTACCAGACACCGGTCTAGTTGTTCACAGGACAACAATACAGCGTACCTTAAACAACAAAGACCTACATGGCAGAGTTGCCAGAAAGAAGCCTTTCCTACGACCTCAACATAAAATTAAGCATCTGAAGTATGCAAAAGAAAACCTTGAGAAACCTGAAGCCTATTGTAACAATGTGCTTTGGACTGACGAAACCAACATTTTACTTTTTGGCCTCAACCAAAGAAGATGTGTTTGGAGAAAAAAGGGTGAAGCATTTGTAGAGAAGAACACCTTGCCAACTGTTAAGCATGGAGCATCCATTATGCTTTGGGGTTGTGTAGCAGCTGGAGGCACAAGCAATATTGTGCGGGTGGAAAGAAGAATGGATTCCACCAAATATCAAGACATTCTAGAGGCTAATGTTCGAATGTCAGTCCAGAAATTGAAGTTGAAGAGAGGTTGGGTATTCCAGCAAGACAATGACCCGAAGCATACCTCAAAATCAACCATGAAGAACCTCCAGGAAAGATGGATGAAGGTTTTTGAATGGCCATCACAGTCCCCAGACTTGAATATTATTGAAAATCTGTGGAGAGATCTCAAACATGCTGTGCATGCAAGAAGGCCGAAGAATATTTCTGAGCTAGAGGTGTTCTGCCAGGAAGAATGGGGAAAATTCCAAGCATTTGCAAGCTGTTATACTTTTGCACAAGGCCTTTTTCCTTGTTTTATTATTTTGAAACTGCAAAAAAATAAATAATAATAATATTAATCTTGCTTTAAAATGTTTCATGTTGAACTTTGTACCATTTAGAGGTTAGGTTTGCTTCTTTTCACTTAGATATTAATTGTAAAAGGCATTTTGACTAGGGGTGCATTCTCTCTGTGGCATATGGGAGCCAATGAGTAGGCCTCTGTGGACAAGGGGGCAGTCCCAAGCATCCCTCTGCATGGCTCATTGGCTCCAGATGCTATTCTAAACATATAGGAGGCAGAGTGAATGGGTGCCAAATAATGCCCCTCAGGCTTTGAGGGGGTGGATGGGATACACTGCCAAATACTGCCCCTTTGTGCACATGCTTGATAGGATTGGACAAAAGGCCCCTGAGCTGTTGTTTTTATTGCTGTGTGAATAGCACAGCCGTCCATTTCATTTCAATTGTATTTGTATAAAGGATATAGCCAAGTCATTTGTCACTGCAAACCTAATGCCCCAGAAGCCTCCAGATGAAGCCAGCCTGGGGGCAGCAGAGCAGAGTCAAGAAAGAGGCTGTGAGGACATGAGAACATGAGAACACCCTGGGAGGGGAGGAGCTCTAGAGGGGATCCAGGCCCAGG
Organism: Nansenia antarctica; assembly: GCF_963989245.1. NCBI lineage: Eukaryota > Metazoa > Chordata > Actinopteri > Argentiniformes > Microstomatidae > Nansenia > Nansenia antarctica. The sequence goes on from NC_137691.1 coordinate 20,447,324, forward strand.
ATGAGAGCTCATCTGGGGATCCAGGCCCAGGATGAGAGTTCACCGTTTGCATGAGTGCCTAATTCAGTCAAGCCGGTCTGCTGTTAAGGTGGCTGAAGGTGACAGATGCCAATGAGCGCTTGATGAGATCTCACATTCCTCTTAATGTATAATCAGTGTTATTAACCTGTACAGTTTCTCTACTGTAAATAATAATAATCATAATCATAATTATAATAATTTTAAAAAATCTAGCATTATGACTGCTAATGGGCCTTGGCCCGAGCATAGATTACTTTTTCTTGCTATGACTGATGGATAGATGATTCACTTGATTCAAATGTATTTGTTGTAAGTCGCTTTGGATAAAGACGTCTGCTAAATGCCCAAAAATGTAAATGTAAATGAACTCCACTACTGCCACAGTAGCCCCGCTGTCCTCATATGTATTTTCTGATTATTGAATAGGAGTTGGCACAGGATAAAATTAATGCATGAAAAACATTGACATAAATAGGAAAGTCAACGGGTGCTCGTGGTTTAGTCCCTTTTGGTTTAGTCGGCAGATGGAAACAAGGTGACTTCTCGGGGACTAAACCTGAATGCCCTTGAAAAAGGTTCCCCGTGTCTCTCTGGCAGGGAGACACGTCACGCCGTGGTGGGTCAGCACTTTGGTGTACATGTATATCGCTGTGGATTTACCATTACTGTGTTATGAGCTATAATGAAGTAAGAATCCAATTCCTCAAAACGTCAAGAAGGGAAATCCAACTGGCGCCTCATATCAACGTGTTTAAATTGGTGAAAAGCATTTAAAGTCTCAAAGGAAGAAAAAATGCACCACAAGCAGAAATTTCGGGGGAAAGAAACCCATTCACAATGGGGGGTCAAAAAGAGAAATGGAGGCAATGGGAGAATGTGAAGGAGAGGTGTGTGTGTGTGTGTGCTTGTGTGTGTGTGTGTGTGTGTGAGAGAGAGAGAGAGAGACAAAGAGAGAGAGAGCCATCGAAGAGCTTTTCATTATCTTACCTTTCTGTCTGGCCAGTTGAACCTGGCAAAAACATCATCGTACATCGCCGTTGCCCCGTCAGTCACAAGCATAATGGCCTGACTACACACACTGCCATTCCCCGTCTGGTTAAACTAGAGAGAACACTCAATGAGTCAAACAAAGACACACAGATAAAGATACACTTACAGACACATTTCTATGAGACACGCCATCAACTAACTTCTTTCAAAACAGCAAATCATTTACAACATCGATTGAATTTAAATTATGTATTCGTCTATTTGCTTATTGTGCAAGGAAACACATTGACATGAGCCAGACATATTTGAGGGCCACCTCCACTCATAGCTGAGCTTGTAATGACTGTTTTCACTGCGTCTGACGATGTCCAATATTGGCGGCTGGAGGGCCGTCAGGGACTAAAACACAGATAATCTCTTTGTAAATAAACTGGGAAGTGCAGCCCACATGAATCTGATGGCAGAAGATGCATGGCGGTAATTAACTGGCTTATTGACCTGTGACAGAGTGAATGTGGAGAAATAGAGCTTTGTGCGGCGCCATTATCGCTAGCTAAAAGCTGCTGAGCTCTGCTGCTCTCAAACCACACCACCAGCAAGGTTCCCACACACACACACACACACACACACTAACACGCGCACCCACACACACCCACACGCACCCCCACGCACCCCCACACACACACAGAATTTTTTAGACAACAAACATCTAGACATCACAACAAGGACAGACAAGAAAAGGAAAACAAATAACTACATGAAGTAGAAAGTAAGAAAAATAAAGTAATGATAGGACAAAACACAACAGCAAACTAAAAAGACAATAAGCGACAGCAAAAAGCCAAACAAAACATTTAAAATAAATAAATAAATAATTACAAATGCCAGTAATCAAATGTGTGTGTGTCCGATGGGGGGAGCATCAGCAACCAAGTAGATGTAAGAATTAATATATCTCAAAGATATGTGGGTGTCAAATAACTTATTTGATGTTGCCTAATTAGTAACATTGTCATGGATTCTCTTCCATAAAAGATAAGAAAGGGGACCACACTTCTGAAAACACATGCGCCTTATCCTGCAGGTCATATTTAAGCCTCTCCAAAGGCAACACAGACATTATTTGAGTGATCCATAACTGTTCAGTAGAAATGACATCAGTGTTCCATAAAATTAAAATGCATTTTTTTTGCCAAAAATCTAAGAGTGTCAAAGAGTGTTGCGCTGGATTTCAATGTCTCCCACATACACAAACAGTGGTCCCCATCCACACAGTGAATTAGAACATGGATTGACATTGGTATGATGAAAAACATCATGAATGAATGAATGAATGAATGGACTTTATTGTCATTGCTACAGTACAGGTACCAAACAACGAAATTTAGGAGGGGTGGCTCCCCCGGTGTTAGGAAAGGGGAAAAAAAGAAAAACACTTTTAAAAAAATCACAAGAAGAGAAGGAGCTGGTTTACATAAATAAAGGCTATGTACACATCCACTGTACTATACTGTACAGATAGTCGACTAGGGTTGTCATATTGCACAATAGTATTGTTTCACGTTATTTAAAGTGTCACAGTTTGCAGGCTTGAAATGTACATGTTTGTGCCTCAGCACTACACCTGATTTTTTCAGTCCAGCAGCTGCCATACAATCCGTCCAGACTGTCTAGGGCCCAGAACTTAGGTCTTTGCTGTGTTCAGGGCCTGGACGGCCCTGTGGTAGAAGCAGTTCTTCAGTCTGTTTGTCTTAGCGGCCAGGGTCCTGAACCGCCTTTTCGAGGGCAGCCTGGTAAAGTGTACGTGCCCAGGGTGGGTCGGGTCCCTGGAGATCTTGGAGGCCTTCCTGAGACAGCGTGTGTTGTACAGCTCTTCCAGAGAGGGGATCATGACTCCTTACTACTGTAAAGAGCTTCACGGCACTCCTCATAGTCAGTCCACCTCCAAGAACATTATAGAAAAACTAAATTTAAAAGATAAAAAAGTGCTACTTAGTGTGGCCATGTAAGTGAGGAGTATGTGAAGTTAGTAGTATACTACTGTATAGATTAATGTGAAGTGAAGTGAAGTGAAACTTTATTTATATAGCGCCTTTCGTACATTAATGGCGTCCATAAGAGGATTATTTTGGGGTATGTTTGGATTCACGGGGCTTCATTCAGTAGAGAAATACACTCCTTAGCTGGACTTCAGAATCCTGTGGTTGACAGTCCTTCAGAGGCATGCATATACATTTTCTATCTGTGTCTGATTTGGTCTGAAATAGGCAGAATGGCCACCGTCAGAATCCACTCAGTGGGCAGTGGTATAACAATGCATTCGAGAGGGAACCTATTGGCCACCTGATTACCATATATGGTAGCATGATTACCATATTCATTGCAGCTTTAATTAATCTGACAAATGCAGACGTTAAAGCGGTGCCTCCCCAGCCTCTGTGGTGCGACCGGAGCGAGCCTGGAAACAGAGAGATAAAAGGAGTGCAGAGTGTCTCCTGGCCTTATCTCCTCTGCTTTGTGTTCCAATCACCCACGTTATTAATCAGCGCTGTTAATTAGTATCATTAATCACCCTTCAGGAAAAGATGTGTCTGTGTTCTGAGGGCGTGACGGGAATAGTGGCGGAGCGTTGACAGGGGACACACCTCCCACTCCTACCTACACACCTCCCACTCCTACACACACCTCCCCCTCCTACCTACACACCTCCCACTCCCACATACACACCTACCACTCCCACATACACACCTCCCACTCCTACACACACCTCCCCCTCCTACCTACACACCTACCTACACACATACACACCTCCCACTCCCACATACACACCTCCCCCTCCTACCTACACACCTCCCACTCCCACATACACACCTCCCACTCCTACATACACACATACATACACACCTCCCACTCCCACATACACACCTCCCACTCCCACATACACACCTCCCACTCCTACACACACCTCCCACTCCCACATACACACCTCCCACTCCTACATACACACCTCCCACTCCCACACACACACACCTCCCACTCCCACATACACACCTCCCACTCCTACATACACACCTCCCACTCCTACACACACCTCCCACTCCCACATACACACCTCCCACTCCCACATACACACCTACCACTCCCACATACACACCTCCCACTCCTACCTACACACCTCCCACTCCTACATACACACCTCCCACTCCCACATACACACCTCCCACTCCCACATACACACCTCCCACTCCCACATACACACCTCCCACTCCTACATACACACCTCCCACTCCTACACACACCTCCCACTCCCACATACACACCTCCCACTCCCACATACACACCTCCCACTCCTACACACACCTCCCACTCCCACATACACACCTCCCACTCCCACATACACACCTCCCACTCCTACACACACACCTCCCACTCCCACACACACACACACCTCCCACTCCTACATACACACCTCCCACTCCCACATACACACCTCCCACTCCCACATACACACCTCCCACTCCCACATACACACCTACCACTCCCACATACACACCTCCCACTCCTACCTACACACCTCCCACTCCTACATACACACCTCCCACTCCCACATACACACCTCCCACTCCCACATACACACCTCCCACTCCCACATACACACCTCCCACTCCCACATACACACCTCCCACTCCTACACACACCTCCCACTCCCACATACACACCTCCCACTCCCACATACACACCTCCCACTCCTACACACACCTCCCACTCCCACATACACACCTCCCACTCCCACATACACACCTCCCACTCCTACCTACACACCTCCCACTCCCACATACACACCTCCCACTCCTACATACACACCTCCCACTCCCACATACACACCTCCCACTCCCACATACACACCTCCCACTCCCACATACACACCTACCACTCCCACATACACACCTCCCACTCCCACATACACACCTCCCACTCCCACATACACACCTCCCACTCCTACACACACCTCCCACTCCCACATACACACCTCCCACTCCCACATACACACCTCCCACTCCCACACACACCTCCCACTCCCACATACACACCTCCCACTCCTACATACACACCTCCCACTCCTACATACACACCTCCCACTCCCACATACACACCTCCCACTCCCACATACACACCTCCCACTCCCACATACACACCTCCCACTCCCACATACACACCTCCCACTCCCACATACACACCTACCACTCCCACATACACACCTCCCACTCCCACATACACACCTCCCACTCCCACATACACACCTCCCACTCCCACACACACCTCCCACTCCTACATACACACCTCCCACTCCTACACACACACCTCCCACTCCCACACACACACACACCTCCCACTCCTACATACACACCTCCCACTCCCACATACACACCTCCCACTCCCACATACACACCTCCCACTCCCACATACACACCTACCACTCCCACATACACACCTCCCACTCCCACATACACACCTCCCACTCCCACATACACACCTCCCACTCCCACATACACACCTCCCACTCCTACACACACACCTACCACTCCCACATACACACCTCCCACTCCCACATACACACCTCCCACTCCCACATACACACCTACCACTCCCACATACACACCTCCCACTCCCACATACACACCTCCCACTCCCACATACACACCTCCCACTCCTACATACACACCTCCCACTCCCACATACACACCTCCCACTCCCACATACACACCTCCCACTCCTACCTACACACCTCCCACTCCCACATACACACCTCCCACTCCCACACACACACACCTCCCACTCCCACACACACCTCCCACTCCTACATACACACCTCCCACTCCTACCTACACACCTCCCACTCCTACCTACACACCTCCCACTCCCACATACACACCTCCCACTCCCACATACACACCTCCCACTCCTACCTACACACCTCCCACTCCTACCTACACACCTCCCACTCCCACATACACACCTCCCACTCCCACATACACACCTCCCACTCCCACACACACCTCCCACTCCCACATACACACCTCCCACTCCTACATACACACCTCCCACTCCTACATACACACCTCCCACTCCCACACACACACCTCCCACTCCCACCTACACACCTCCCACTCCTACACACACACCTACCACTCCTACATACACACCTCCCACTCCTACATACACACCTCCCACTCCTACCTACACACCTCCCACTCCTACACACACACCTCCCACTCCTACCTACACACCTCCCACTCCCACATACACACCTCCCACTCCCACACACACACACCTACCACTCCTACACACACACCTACCACTCCTACATACACACCTCCCACTCCCACATACACACCTCCCACTCCTACCTACACACCTCCCACTCCCACACACACCTCCCACTCCTACACACACACCTACCACTCCTACACACACACCTACCACTCCTACATACACACCTCCCACTCCCACACACACACCTCCCACTCCCACACGTGAAAAAACGTGAAACCTACTGAGCTGTACTTTTCTACTCAAACTTCTGTAACATGTACATAAGAGTGTTTACGCCATGTTCATTCGAGTGAAGTCATTCTTTGATTGTGTTTCTCTTTTGTTTTATCTGTTTTTTTGTGCATCTGTAAAATATGTTCTGTGTTTGTTCAGTTGAATAACTAAGTGAATGAATGAACAAATGAATGACTGACTGAATGAATGAATGATCAAATGAATGACTGACGGAATGCATGAATGAACAAATCTACAGTATCACTGAGGCTGAACTTACATCATTTAGAATGGTGAACGCTTCAGCTAGAGCATTACCCAGCAGCCCGATCCCTTTGGCAAACAGCTTGTCCAGATGTTCTCGGAAATGCTAACAGATAAAAAGGGAAGATGTGGATAGAATATTTGAGTGTTAATCAAACATATTAGCTCTGATATGATCTACATACAATTCCATGGTTGTCTGTGTGAAGAGAACTCACTTCTTTATTCGATCTGTCTGCTCGTACCAGCGTGCCGTTCAGACAGGGCTCCACGTAGTGCAGCTCCTGATTGTACTGTGAACACACATGAAGAGAGGAATGATAAATCACACACACACACACACACACACACACACACACACACAAAGGTCAGTTTAAACGAAGGTACAGTAGACTGACGGCGATTATGTTTAAGAAGTCGTCGTCCCCGAGTGTGTCCAGTATGGATGAGACGGTCTGTCTGGCGATGGTCAGTCTCAGGCCCTTCATGCTCCCGCTCACGTCCAATAAGATCACCACGTCTTTAGGAGACGTCGCTGCCTGGATGTACCTTCAGCAGGGAGGGAAAACACACAGCAGGTATCCTGAACTGGCACTGCAATGCAGCAAACACTTTAGTCAAACGTGGTACAGTAAAACAAACTTGCAACAAGTGTCATGACATTGCACCGCAAGGTATGCTGCACTGCAAGAGCACAATCCAAGAGCACAACCAGATCGGAGCATAATCCAACCAGATTGGCCTGACATGCAAGCTAAGGCCTACCACTTCCTGTTCCTGCAGTCGAAGGCGATTACTCCATGCTGGTCTGGATGCCATTTGACCCCTGGGGTTGGAACCAGAAGAACATACTTAGACACAGATACAGAGTCATAGCCAAATGAATAAGTGTTGAACAGTTGGCACATTTCTGAAGTGTAGTTAGTACACATGGGCGGTAGATGGGCAGTATGTGTTGGTCGTGGGTGGGAGGACATGACTGTAAATGAATCAGACATGAGTGGTATCCATAGATTAAAAACGCTGTGTGAAAGATCCCATTTCTTTATTGCCACTAATGGCACATCTCTGTGCTGGTGTTAAAGCACTGCAGTCGGCACGGCTACAGTCGGGTGATGATGTCGGTAATGGTCTCATAGGTCTGGTATGGTGCCATAGCTTTGGACAGAATTCATAGTAGGGCTAGGCACACAGTGGTTCAGATTCTGATTAATTTGCGATATGCATCCTCTCTGATGGTCTGTAAAATTACAACATTAGCAAAATCACTCTTTCTAGCAATTCCATTTTATTTCTTCCTTTTTTATACAGTGACTGCTCCCTCGCTGTTCCTCCCCCCCACTCACACATGCGCGCACTCACGCGCACCCACGCACACACACAGACAGACAGACGGAGAGAACTCACCAGGGTACTGTCTGAAGAAGCCCTTCGCACTTCCAAAGTACTGCCATATAAGTGATGGGTCTCTTTCATAATTATCCACAAACACTTTATTCAGAGCCTCAGACCAATACACCCCATTCACTATAGCAGGATCTGGGAGGGAGAGAGAGAGGGTGGGGTGACAGGGGGTAGAGAGGGGGAGAGAGAGAGGGTGGGGTGACAGGGGGTAGAGAGGGGGAGAGAGAGAGGGTGGGGTGACAGGGGGTAGAGAGGGGGAGAGAGAGGGTGGGGTGACAGGGGGTAGAGAGGGGGAGAGAGAGGGTGGGGTGACAGGGGGTAGAGAGGGGGAGAGAGAGAGGGTGGGGTGACAGGGGGGAGAGAGGGGGAGAGAGAGAGGGTGGGGTGACAGGGGGTAGAGAGGGGGAGAGAGAGGGTGGGGTGACAGGGGGTAGAGAGGGGGAGAGAGAGAGGGTGGGGTGACAGGGGGTAGAGAGGGAGAGAGAGAGAGGGTGGGGTGACAGGGGGGAGAGAGGGGGAGAGAGAGGGTGGGGTGACAGGGGGTAGAGAGGGGGAGAGAGAGAGGGTGGGGTGACAGGGGGGAGAGAGGGGGAGAGAGAGAGGGTGGGGTGACAGGGGGTAGAGAGGGAGAGAGAGAGGGTGGGGTGACAGGGGGTAGAGAGGGGGAGAGAGAAAGGGTGGTGGTGGGCAGGATAGAAACAAGCCAAGGAGATAAAAACTGTAATGATGGTAATTATCATGGTCATCATTAACCCTGAAACAGGAGTGCACAGTTGACCTTTGTCCCTTATTGACCTCCTTAGTGGAGGCACAATGTCTGTGACTAAATCATCCCCTCCCATCCTTCTGCTGGCCAGCACACATGAGCGACTGATCCTGTCAGGAAGCCTCCCTTTGTGCTGGGAACAGAGGGGCGTGGAGAGCAATGAGGAGGCCATTACAGCCAAACAAAGGAAGCCAAGGCTATACAGAGAGAGAGAGAGGTGACACACTCAGCTATAAAAAAACAAGTAACAGCTGAACAGCCACTGCCAAAGAACACCACCCCCCCCTCCCGCACACACACACACAATCACACTCTTTCTCTCAACATCTTGGAGAGGCTGGAACATTATCGATCCCCTCCACACAGCCAGCAGTGACAAAGACATGGCGAGAGCCCCCTCCTCCAGTCCTCCTCTGTGTTGCTCCTTCTTCTGCTTTCCATGTCTGCATGCAGTGGATATATTCACATGGTACATGTAGAGTAAATGAGAACTTATCCTAACGGATTGACGTGTAACGGTAATGCACTCCTACTGTACCTTTGTTGTACATGTTGGTGGGCACCTGCACCACGCTGAGGCTGAGGTTGACAGGCAGGCTGTTGAAGTGTTCGTTGGGCTCCAGGATGAACTCTCCACCAAGCTCCACGTTGTTGCCCTCCTCGTCCACCTCGTTGATCAGCACAGCGTTGAAGTACTCATACTGATGAAAAGAATAACACAATATGAGTACAGAAGACAACGTAAGGCTAGATTTCACCTAGATTTCTACTCCCCCCTTGTACTGTTTCTCCAGTGTCTATTTTAAAAAATATATATATATGTATATCTTATCATGACGACTGCCAATGGCCCCTGAGCTAGACGACTCTTCCTGCTACGACTGGGGGACTGATGATTCACTTGCTTAGTCAAATGTATTGATTGTAAGTCACTTTAAAATAATGCGTCTGCTAAATACCAAAAATGTAAATGTAAATGTAAACAACGTTTATTATTTATTAATGTTTATTATTTAAACACTTTATCAATCACCTCAGATACACACAAGAGTAATACCTGACTCCTTTTGGACTGAGTTTAAGCCAGATTTAGAACTGCATATCGTGAGCTTAGAATGATAAGGTTCTATCTCCGTTTAGGGCAGTTCAGAGATATTGAGCGTCAAAGTTTTTACATTCCATTATGTTTTGTGAGATGGTACCTTTGTATTTTATTAATTACTAACTAAAAAATGTCAACATTTTAAAAATAACACCACACAGGCATTAATAAACACCTAATGGATCAGATTATGTAAAAACATTTTTTTTTACAAAAATGGAGATAGAACCTTATAATTCTAAAGTCACAATATGGTAGACGATGTATCCAAAACCAGAGTCAAGTACAGTTCTTGGTTTTGTTTGGTGCAAAGGTTTAAGATATGGTGTAGTGAAACAAACTAGCAGTGGTTAGCTCCCAGTTGTCCAAAACGTTTAATCTGGATCAGAATGATGCTGAGTCTGTTTTTGCTATCCAGTATCAGATCAAGCTGTCTGATTTCCCCAATACAACTCAAAATCAGCCAGATAAATCTGATCCTGGATTCTTCATTCAGATCCAGATTAAAACGTTTGAATGACTGGGCCCAGCACTTTGGATTCAGAGGTTAAGAGCAATCTGACTTTTCTTAAGTGAAACTTTGGTTGTTTGATTGTCCTGTCCTTCACAGGCTGGTCCTGTGGACCCTGTAAGAGGACAGACTCTCTCATTCTGTCTAAGCAGCCTGGCTGTGGCCCCCGTTCCTCAGTATGGGGTTGGGGGGTATGAGGGGGGGTGATGGACTCTGCACTGTTCTCGGGGGAGGCCGCGTCGGCATCACCATAAAGCAGCCGCTGACAGCTCATACCACGCCTGGTCGCCCCTCTGACGGGCTGAGGCTGGGAGGAGGGGGGGGGGGGGTAGGAGGGGCGGGGGGGGAGAAAAACGTGCACCCTCAGCAGAACTGATAGCACTGTACGTTAAGCACGCTAACCACCAGGGTTATTACTGTAGAGCAAGGCAGGGGACACTGCAGCTCCCTGAGACGCTCCACTGACTCTTAGCCTGCCGCAGTTAGCCAGGGCCTGCCGCAGAGCTGTGTTTCGATGCTAATTCTGCGGCTGGGTCCTTGTACTTGGAGCTGGGCCCTCCACTGGAGCCAGGGCAGGGAGTTCTGCAGTAGGTCTAACGGGCCTAGCGTGGGTCTTACGTGTCGCAGGGGCTTGGGTCTTAGTGGGTTTTCTTTACAATATACCCTCATGGAGGCGCAGCATACAACGCCCTTGAGTGTGTCTGTCTCTGGACCGCCTCCCTGCCTTAGACTGATGTTCAGGTGGGCAGGATCGCTGTTGCAATAAGTACAAATAACGAATACACAGCAAAAATATCACACACACACACACACACACACACACACACATATATATATATATATAACATGTACATGCTATACACATGATTGAAACCCCTCGCTAATTATTCACTAATCAATCATTTCAGATGCCATGGTTATGATGGTTGTGAAAGGTTTCTACCGTACAAACAGCAATGGTTATTCGGCTGTTTTCAGAATGTCAGAAGCTAGTGGGAGTAGAGTATGTAGGCTATCTGATACCAAATCAAAGAAAAGGGAAACAACGCCATTAGAAATATACTGTACTTAAATACAAAGACTAGGCATTAGTCAAAACGATTATGCGCTTTGGTTCCTAGAAGTAGTAGCCTATAGTAGAGGCAACAGAAAACAGCCCAGGTCGTCAACAGCCTTGGAGTGAATTTAGTGTTACCCGTCTTTTCTCTTCTTCATTTAATTTAAAATCTACCCTTTTTTTTTCTTTTTTCTTTTTTTGTATCTAAAACTTCCAATACGAACCAATAAGGCTATTAATACCACGTGCCAAACACGGGGCTATCGTCAAAAGTTATTTCCATAACAAACTTGTGTTACTTTTTTTCTTCTTCTTTGTTGTTGTTGTTGTTGTTGTTGTTGTTGTTGTTGTTGTTGTTGTTGTAAATAGCCTTGTGACCAAGCGCACATTTGAAAAAGAACTCATCTTGCGGTGGACCTAGATACGTCACACATCTCAGGGTTAAGCCCTTGACCTCCGGGCTGGATGACGTCAGCAGGTCAATGTCAAAAAAAAAAAAACAGTCATATGAGCCGAGATAAGAGAAGCCGTCTTATCACGTCTTGGCAGGGAAATGGTGCCAGAAAACGGCAAGCATGATTAAATGATGCGGCAAACAGTCTGATGTTATAAAATTAAATAGGCCTATCTTTATCGCAGTATTTTTATATCATTTTCATTTTATGATGTTTTACTTCCATTCGGTACGTTTAGCCTACTACTACACAACGGTCTAACGCAAAATAAAGTTAAACGTAGCCAATAAATGCATCTCGAAATTGGTAAGAATGCCTCATTCTTTCGAAGACTGGCAAAAAAGTGTATACATAGTTAATTAATTTGAAAAGCCTTAACAACGTAGGTCAACAGTAACAGACAAGTGCAGACACATTGAAAATAATCTTGAAAAAAAATCGTATTTCTAAAAGAACAGTTTTGTGCATACACATGTATGAGCAATAATGCTACAATATTAAATGATAATGCATGACCTGTGTAAATTAACTGCCTTTTCGTTTTCACTCCAAATCTCTTTCTCACATCTCAGATTATGCAGCAACCAAATCATAGTAAAACCATCTGCTAAATAGCAATAATAACATACAAAGCAAATTACAAATCATAAAATAATATGAAACGCTCTTAAAAATGTGGTTTAATTGTGAGAGATTAGATTAATATACTGTGTCATTAACATCTGTTTATATTTAGTCAAAGCTCAGCATGTCATAATGGTGGATTGTTATCCAGAATTGCCGGAAATTTAATTGCAGATTGGTGGGAAAATGATATAAAATACTGAGCAGAAAAACATTTAGGAGGAGATAATTCAGACATTTAGATTATCACAGTGCTAATGACATTCCTGCCTGTTTATTTGTATGTATTCATACTATCTCCAGACAAACTAGCAAGCAATGTTAATCAGCAATTCATGTGATGTAAATGCCTTTAAGTACCGCCATTATTTCAAAGTGTTCTGTTGCCCAAGTGAGTTGCCAATCTACAGGTGGAAAACTGGAACATTGCACTGTGCATAAGAGTGTCATTCATCTTTGTCTACTGGGGAGAGGGGGGGGGGGGGAGAGAGAGGGAGGGAGAGAGAGAGAGAGAGAGAGAGATAGAGAGAGAGAGATAGATAGAGAGAGAGAGAGAGAGAGAGAGAGAGAGAGAGAGAGAGAGAGAGAGAGAGAGAGAACATTCTCACAGTGACAGAATTACTGCAATCCCACTGCAGAGGGGAAGCTCACTGCACCAAGGAAGGGAGACAGAATCCAGCAATAATAGTGCAGCTAAATAATGTCCTGATCAGTGGCGATTGTTGTCCAACTCTGCGCGTGGAGAGACCACACATGAACACGTGTAGCACAGAGCATACATCATGGAAATATAATGGAACATAATGGAAATATAAATATATTTAATCTCACAATTGTTTCAATTACACTCATGGAGTGTAAACAAACTCAAGGAAGTTTGATTGAACATGGCACTCCCTGATGCATAACAAACCGACATGTAATGTTGTAATGTTGCATTCACAATTTCTGAGGAAAAGTATACCATAGCACTGAAGTTATGCCAATTTCAATGGTGGTTTACAAAAGAAGTTGCCACTCACTCGATGGTGACAAATTCACAAGATGCTTTTGAAAAATGATTCTACTTTAAAACAATCAGTGTGAGTTATGACACACATGGTAAAGCATTCTTAATATATGCAGCATTGCTTATTACAGCAGCATTATGTATCATAAAGCTGACAGGGCATTCATGTGAAGGACACTGCCAATGCCGTCAGGCACTAAACCTTTCCCCCCTCCTCTCACATTTTCATGCTGGCTTTGCAAAGTTCTCCCTTTCTCTATTTTACACAACTTCTTCTTTCTTTTACACTCAATTGCCCATCTCTTTCCCCACAACAGCCCGTTTCCTTTTCTCTTTCTCTCCTCCTCTCCTCCTTTCCCCCTCATCTCTCACCTCCAGGTCGGGGTTCTCCTCATGCTGGAGATGGGCCTCCTCGGCTGCCTCCACAAGGCGCTGAGGGGGGAGGGGGGACAGGGGGGGGACAGGACATGACAGGGACAGAGGGGAGGGGGGGGGGGACAGGACAGGGACAGGGGGGGGACAGAGGGGAACCATCATCATCACACAAGTTCAACTCAAAGTCATCACACAAACCCAGGAGTTATTTGACCCAATGTAATATCAGACAGCCTCTATGGATGTAGAGAGATGGTGGATGGGACAGGACAGATCATCACCTTCATGTGAGCCAAGTTTAACCTGCTGCATTATCATTTTTCACATTTGCTGACATTTCTCAATTATAACCATTAAAACGGTGATTCTTCAATCATTTCAGGTTATCTACCTACAATTAGAGGACCCATACCTGATTTATAAAGAGTTCTATTGGCTTATAATTAGTTCACTATTTCGGTTTTATTTGTTCTGTTAATTTTTTATTTTTTTTCTCAGCAGCACAGTAGAATAACCTGCTTACCTCTGAAAGCTGCCTGAAACATCAAGAAAGGTAGAATATGTGTGTGCGCAATGCATGTCCCATTCAGAGGCCCTCTCAAAGCAGAATGTGGATGCCATAGATGATTGATCGTCAGCTGACCCAGCTTGGAACCAAATCTCGTGCAATACGGATATTTTCAATATTCCCCTCCTTGAAATGTGCTTGCCAGTGTGTTTTGGAAAAAATGCCACCTTAACATACAGTCACCGTTGTTGTTCTGGAACAAGTAATTAATAACTGTCGAGCATGTCAAAAATACCTGCAACGCAAACTCTTTTGTGACAGTTAAACTACATTTTTTTCCACACCTACGTCTTAGTTGTGTCAGCAATGGGCCTATATGGGGAAAATAAATATTCTAAATGAAAGCACAAATCTTTGACCTGGTATCAAGCCAAATAAAAAAATAAAACGGTCTGCTCAATACACTGTTTTATATTATTCATAATTTTCAATAGACCCGGGATACCGACTAGTGTGTTTCATTGCAAAGAATGAACCATTGATGAATATTAATAATTTTATTTTAACTAGGCATATTATAAAAACGCCAACTAATGCGATTTTTATCATTCGCATCCGAAGAGCGCTTTTTAAATAGGCCATGGCAATTTAGTTATTTGAGTTTGGAAACATTCGGCCAATTTACAGCAGTGCCATTGCAATAGCCATCGGCCTACACATTGAAAACGTGCAACGTTGTAAATAACGAATTATATTGAATTACAACCGGGTGGCTAATACAACGGAGCCAGAGATCTGTGGGCGAGAGATAAACGTTATCATCATATAACACCACTCACTGGGGATTACAATTAAAATAGGCTATTGCACCTCTCCGCTCAGGTCCTACATACATGTCGACTTTATCTCCGAGAACGCCGCCGGATTGGGAAAATAAATGGCATTGGACCTCAGCTACGATGAAATGAGACCAGGTGTAATTGCCTTTTGCAACAAACTTTATGAACGGATGTTATGAATCCTCCACCATAGGCGTAGACATAGTGTATTTCTGACTGCAGAAATAATATATATATATTATATAATTGGTTATATTTCCTATCATTGGAATATGTGATAAAATGCCAAAGATTGGTTAATCCTAATAATAGACCTAATAATAATAATAATAATAATAATAATAATAATAATAATAATAATAATAATAATACTACTACTACTACTACTACTACTACTACTACTACTACTACTACTACTACTACTACTACTACTACTACTACTACTACTACTACTACTACTACTACTACTACTACTACTACTACTACTACTACTACTACTACTACTACTACTACTACTACTACTACTACTACTACTACTACTACTACTAATAATAATAATAATAATAATAATAATAATAATAATACAAAAACCAAAACATAACAACTCGAAAACGTCTGGGCAAGAAATGTATAATGCATAAATCCAATTCCATGTTTGATAACAGTCAGACAACAAGACATACAATTCAGCGTTGCCAGGGGGGTAATCCATCAAACTCACTAAAGAAAAATCCAGGCTTATTCTGTTAAATCTCGCGATATTTATCAGAACAACCCAAGCTTATTTTGATAAATCTCACGAGATTGATCGAAAATAAGCCTGGATTTTCCTTTAGCAACGTTGATGGAATACCCCCCAGGTCTCATCTAGACGTACCCGCATGGCCTCAGCTTTCCTCCCAAACATTTCCTCCATCTTCTCCGCTAAGTTTTTGACCAGTTTTTCGCCATTAATTTCTTCCACTCTGACGGACTTTTCAAATTCCTTGTATTTCTGTAAACAAAGAAAAATAACGAAGATAATTTGGGCTACTTTTACTGTGATACAGTCATCATAACTTAACAAACGATCATCTCCGATGTCTTAAAAATAAAACAATAAAAACATAGTCTGTCTCACGGCACATATCACATCATTTGCCATTTGTAAATCTTATGTTTCCGATAGCCATTTAAAATGTTATACATAATTAGCCTGCACATGTTATATCAACCAAAATGTTAAGAAAGAGAGAGAGAAGGGGAGAGGGAGAGGGAGAGAGAGATAGAGTGTGTGTGTGTGTGTGTGTGTGTGTGTGTGTGTGTGTGTGTGTGTGTGTGTGTGTGTGTGTGTGTGTGTGTGTGTGTGTGTGTGTGTGGCTGTTG